>NC_054058.1:34906238-35209268 GCF_017639655.2 Falco naumanni
AGTCTTCCTGCAAAGAGAACCCCTTCAACCGGAAGCCATCACCTGCTGCCTCCCCCTCTGCAAAGAAACCTCCCAAGGGCTCCAAGCCAGTTCGTCCTCCTGCACCGGGTCATGGCTTCCCACTGATCAAACGCAAGGTATAAGGACCCTCGGGAGCAGATGGGAAAAAGCCAGTTCTGTACTACCCCAGGGCCGTAGCTGTATACATGCTCCCGGTGGATGCATGTGTGGGTAGGGATTACTGCAGGTGGCTGTGGCTGGGGAGGATGGTGTTTAGGCTAGACCCCACTGACGGCAGCACCATGATCTCCCTTTGCTTCAGAGCTGGGTGGGGATTTCAGATCCACACTTAGGTGGAGTGTTCTGTTGTCTCTCCACCCCCATTAGTGTTGACCAGCCTTTGGATTACTCCTGGGAACTGTATGGTTGATGGTAATGCAAGTCTCATGGTTTGGCAGGTGCAGACAGATCAGTACATTCCTGAGGAAGACATCTATGGGGAGATGGATGCCATTGAGCACCAGCTGGACCAGCTGGAGCACCGTGGGGTGGCCTTGGAGGAAAAACTTCGCAGTGCTGAGAATGGTATGTGAGGTAGGCTGGCTGTGGGTGTGGGGCAGAACAGACCCTAGGGCTGCCCAGTGTCCTGCCAAGGAGATAGCCGTGACTTCCTCCCTGCTGATGCTGGGGTTGGAAGAGCACAAGGGGCTGTGCTGGGCTCCAAGAATGATCACAGCCATACCATGGACTTGGAGATGGAAACAGGTGGGAGAAGAGATAAGGTCTCTCTGGGGCTCAGAAACAGGCTGAGATCAGGTTGGCTCTAGCCCAGTGCTCCTCTCCTGACTTGACAGAGCCCAGCCTGCTGCAGGGTGATGGAATCCTGCAGGACTGGGGTTGGCTCTAATTTGTCCCTTTGCCTGGCAGACAGCCCCGAGGACAGCCTGCTGGTGGACTGGTTCAAACTCATCCATGAGAAGCATGTGCTAGTGCGCCATGAATCGGAGCTTATCTACATGTAAGTACGTGCAAGCATGTGGGAGGCACTGATGCTCTTACAGGGAGCCCTGTCTCAGCCCTCCTGAAACTGTGCTCTCAGGGGAGTGCCTGACATGGCCTCCTGACCTGGAGAAGGGAGGGAAAGAGGGCAAGCAGACAAATCTATCAAAACACACTCAGAACGGACTCAATGCAAGTCACCAGAGTCCCTGCAATGTCTCCTCCAGGAGGGCCTTGAGCAGCCAGGGCTGGTCCCTGCTGGTACTTGGTTCCCTGGCTGTAGAGGATATCAGCATGCTGGTGGTTCTTTCCAAGCTCACCCCGTACCTTGGGATGATGTTCCACCTCTCTGGAGACTTGCAGTCGTTCTTGACGGTGCCCTCTTCCCTTGCAGCTTCAAGCAACAGAACCTGGAGCAGCGGCAGTCAGATGTGGAGTATGAACTGCGTTGCCTCCTCAACAAGCCAGGTAAAGCATCATGCTGGGTAGCTACCTCCATTTTTCACTGGGGAATCATCTACCCCTGGTCTAGGTGGGACTCATTTGAAGAGAAACAGATCTTTAGAGATGTCAGTGCAATCAGCTGGCTCTAGAGATGCTGCCCTGCCCCATCTCATTGCATTCCCCAGCCTTGTGTGGTGACATGCTGCGTTTGTCCCCATGGGATGCCACGTACAGGGCTCTCCCTCCACAGCACCACCAGCCCAACTGGCCCTGCAATATGGCAGGGTGGCAGGGGATTGTGTCTGCCCCAAAGCTGAGTTTCACAGCTCCTTCAGCCATTTAATTGCCTGTCCTTCCTCGGCATTTGGCTGGGTAGAGAAGGACTGGACCGAGGAGGACCGAGGGAGGGAGAAGGTGCTGATGCAAGAGCTGGTGACCATCATTGAGCAGAGGAACGCCATTGTGAACTGCCTGGACGAGGACCGGCAGAGGTGAGTAGGGAGTGGGGTGGGCTAGGTGAGAGGGGAAAAGCGGAAAAGTGTAGCCTGCCTGACTCAGCACCACATGAGTGGCTTTGTGGGGGTGTCCCAAGATGTCCCTGTTGCTGATGTCTTTCCCAGGCTTCCCAGTCCTTGTCTCTTTGAATGCTTTGTGTGGGAAAAGACAGGGCAGTACATGCAGCATGTGGGATTTAATCTGCTGGTAGCAAATGCTCACAAGACAGTGATGGATCTGCCCCTCTGTGGCTTATAAGTAGGAGGTTCTTTAGCCTTAAACAATGCAGCAGCTGTTTTCAGGGCTGAATTGCTGATCTCTTTCCCATTCTTTCTTTCAGAGAAGAGGAGGAGGATAAAATGTTGGAAGCCATGATTAAAAGGAAAGGTAAGAAACAATTGGGAAGATTTTTGGAGTGATGTTCTCACTGCTGACCCTAGCAAGGTGCAGCATTCGTGAAATTGTGTGCAGAAGGAGAGATGTAATCTGTTCTGTGTAGACTCTGGAGCCTTTGCTGTAGGGTTGTTAAAGTTTGGGGCACAGTTGTGCTGTGCACCCCTGTTAGAAAGAAGTGTGCATACAGTGAAGGGCTTTGATTCATAGCTCTCACCCTTGCCCCTGTTGTTGTGTGAGTGTGTGTACAACCATCCACGTCCCACAGTAACAACCTCCCTTTGCAACCCCAGAATTTCACAAGGAGACGGAAACTGAAAGCAAGAAGAAAGGCAAATTCAAGCCCATGAAGGTGCTTAAGCTGCTGGGCAACAAGCATGACTCCAAGAGCAAATCGCCCAAGGAGAAAAGCTAGAGCAGGGGAACACCAGCAGTGGGAGGGATGTGCTGCCTGACTGCCCTGGCCTCCCCACAGCTGGCCAGGATGCCTGCCAGGAAGGGGGGCTTGTCTCCTTCCACTCCCCTCGCCTCTCCCCCAGCTCCCTCCCCAGGCACCAGAGCTGCTGCCCCAGGGAGATGCCAGACCTCTGCCCAGAGTGGGGGAGTCCAACAAAGCACTCCCCTTCCCGAGACTGCAGAGGAACATGACCATCCCCTCCGTGAAGCCTTGCTAACGAGGTGGGGAGTAGACAGATTTGCTTTTCAGATAATTACCCCATTCTGTGTTCTTGTTATTAACTGAGAAGCAAGCCAAGGAGTTTCGTGTTTGTGGGAAAACTTGCACTAACTGCCCCCCATCCCTTCTCCCGCTCTAACTGTGACAGTTCCACGTGCCTCTGATCTCCGCTAGGATGGGACTGGGTCTGCCTGTCCCTCCCTGCCTACCCGCTCTTGTCCCCTTCCTGTCCCATTTTTAATTTCAGGAGAAAACCCTGGCATTAGAATCAGGATTCTTTGGGTTTTACTGGCCTAAACTAAAATGTTAAGAAAATACTCCCGCATCACAAGACTCTAGAGCCGTAGCCAAAAAAATAACTGGTGCCCTATTTATTTTGAGCTGTCCCCTCCCTTGAGCGCCAGGGCTGGGCGGGCTCTGCAACAGGGCTGAGAGGACCCAAAGGGGACTGCGTACAGCTGCTAGGATGTAGCTTATGCACCTTACTCAGGACATCTTACCCCCACTGCTGCTAAACACCACTGACTGCTGCCTTCACAGGGAGGGAGGAACGTTCATTTTCCAGGCAAGGGCAGAAAAACTCAAGACTTGACTCAGTGCTGGCAAGGGGCACTAAGCTTGTGCCCCTGCTCACCAGTGCCACCCTTGAGCGGCTGGGGAGGGCGGCACGGTCACAACTGACCTTCACCCAGCTTCGTCTGTGTATACTTTAAAAGTGTGCAGGGGTTGGCTGGTTATTTTTTACACCTCCTTTACTAGATGAATTCAAACCCACCCTAAAAACTTTTTAAACCCCTTATTTTATTTGTCATGTGTGTGTTCATGTGTGTACATTGGAGGAGGGAATGGGGGAGTGGTGTTCTTCCAAGCATCCCTTCTTCCTTCCATTTTTGTTTCCTGCCTTATCCTCCAAGGTGAGGAGTTATTTATTGAATTGTTGGATCAGTCTGAATTAGTGTTTCATGGGTGTTTGGTTGGTCAGCTGTTTGTCATGCCTTCTCATCAGCAAATTAAGACATAACCAGCCCCGAGCAATCTGCTGCAGTCCCTTCTAAAAACCTAACAGGCTTTAGCCAAAATGCTCTCGGAGCAGTGCCTTGCAAGGTGGCTGGCGTGGTGTTTCCGGAAAGGGATTCTCATTTCCCAGAACCTGAGGGACCCAAGCCCCTCCTCAATCCCAGTGTGGCCCCCGTGGCCAGGAGGTGGCAAGCCCAGCCCTGTTCTGGTGATGCCATCTCACTCTTGCCATACCCCAGCAGGCTGATGAGGAGCAGTGGTAGGGGAGGGGAGATCCCAAGGCACAACTCTTCTCCGAGGAGAAACAAATCCGCTTTAGAGCCTGCTGTCACGTTGCTGTTGCCAAAGGCCATCGGGATTGCTGCAGCCTGACACCCCTTGGCCCTGTGCCTGGTCAGAAGTTTGATTTGTAAATTACACTGTACTAACTCCATGACTTCCATTCACCTGAACAGAAATAAAAGAAACATTGGATCTAAAAAACAATCGTGGCTTAGATTTCTGATTCCTTTGTGTACTTGCGCTGTCCTGGGGACAGGGTGTGCTGCCTAGCTTTGGCGAGTGGCTGACGAGTATTGCTAAGAAGCAGGTGATGGGATCTTAAGGAAATTGGGAGGCAGACTTTATGCTGTGATTTGTGCAGGAATAGTGGGACGTCATGCTTCAGCCGGCTGGCGGACAGAGGTGGGGGTATGTATGAAGTAAGCAAACAGCCACATCCAGGCTCTGTGGGAAGCTGATGGCTATTCTGCATACTGTGCTTTCAGGCATCAAAAAAGCACAGCAAGCCCACAGCAAAGAGCAGCGGGCACTGGGCTGAAATCCCCTCTCCCTCCTCAGCACAGCTGTCCCTCAGTGTCTGCCCAGTTCAGCTGCCACTCAAGAAGTTTACTGATGCGCACAATCATGCCGACCTGCAGCAATGCCAGAGGCTTGTGTTTGTGCAAGGCTGTGCAGCTGCATCTTCCTCCGCGCTGTTTGCCAGTACAGCCATTCCCAGAGTTTGGGGGACAGGAGTGGGCCACAGATGTGGGTGGCAACGTGCACATTAGCATTGTGCTGCCATGAGAAACCTGCACCTCTGGGTGGATGGAAAGGAGTGATGTTTTTATTGATGGGTTGCTGTGCTCTGAGGTATTGCATAGGCATAAGGAGGCTCTGCTTTGTCATGTTTTGGTACTCGCTGCTGTGTGTTTTCTGCTCTTCAATATCATTGAGCAAGAAGGGATCCAGTGCATGGGCAGGATTTTAGAACAGCTTTCTTGTGTCACCAGTTATGCACAAACTGCTCCTGCCTTCTGGTTTTAGGCAACAGGTGGTGCTACCCTACTCCAGGTGCAGGCACAGACCAGCCTTTGAGATTCAAATGCCAACAGTCTAGGAAGAAGAGGTGGGAACAAATTGCACTTGTGTTTTTCCCTTGGCCTAGTTGTAGGGATCAGATTTTTTCCCACCAGGGAAGTCTTTTGCCATGATCTCTCTCATTTCCTCACTTCTCTTCTTGTCAATGATCTCCATCTCACGCATTTTCTGCAAAGTACAAAGGGGAAGGGCTAAGCAGGGAGAAAGCTGGCAGCTTTTTTTTTCTTCTTTTGCCAATTTCAAGAACAAAGGTTCTATTTTCCCAATTAAGTTACAGGCAGAGATGGAAACAAAGGCTGAAAACGTCTATCCCCATTCCCCAAATTCACACCTGTCCTATGCCATGAAGGGAAAGAGTTCTCTGCCCCCTTCCCCGCTCGGGTATCAGAGAAGACCCTGCTTTAAGGGCTCTGACACTAGGGGTTCCCTCCATGTACTGTACAGCCAGTGCTGCCCTTGCGTACCTGTGAGATTTCAGTGAGGACAATCGTTTGATACTTCTTGCCCTGTCCTAGAGCTTCCATGTCTG
The DNA here is from genome assembly GCF_017639655.2 of Falco naumanni. Classification (NCBI taxonomy): domain Eukaryota; kingdom Metazoa; phylum Chordata; class Aves; order Falconiformes; family Falconidae; genus Falco; species Falco naumanni. The sequence continues at coordinate 34,912,154 of NC_054058.1, forward strand.
CCAGGAATTCCCTCCTCTCCTGAATTTCATTCACCACTGACAGATAAGAGAAAACACCATGGAAACAGAATTCAGCCAAAAGGCAAGAAAATATGTTTCTGTCTAGATCTGAACCACCAATTTCCTAGCTCTGCTTAAACAGCAGTCTTGCCAGGAGAAGGGTGATAATCTGCTGTTACACTCATCTTGTGTGTGTCATCAAAATACCTCAGCAGTCCCTTACACAATGGGAAATGTTCCCCCCGCCCATCTCCTTACTGCTTCCCATCTTGCAGGAGCAGGAACTTTCTAGGGGTTTTTGTACAGACAGTTCTCTGTTGCTTGTGGGCAATTTAACCAGTCTGTGGATGGAGGCAGAACCTGCTTAAAGCTGTTGTTCATTAGCTGACATGCATCACCCAGTGACTGCAACTATCTCTGCTCCCAGGACCAGCAAAGGCACAGAACATTAGCTGCTGCTTTGCAGTACAGACGTGCAGCCAGCTGGTCCAAATCTTGCCACAGTACTACGTACATGGGTATTTCAAATGTGTCAAGGACAACACTCAGCTTGCAACAAGTTTTAGAGGATACAAAGCACGCGTGAAGCCAGCCACACTGGCAGCAGTGACCAAAGCACCCCTTCTGTACACATTATTCTAGCGTTGTCCATCTTTGTGCTGCCTTGGCTAGCAAAGGGCAGGCCGGGGTGTACATACACATTGAAGATTCAAGCACAGAGAGGTATTAGGCAGGGTTTTGCCACCCCAGAATACTCTGCAGGCTGAAGTCCATCACTGCTTAAAATTCTGCTCGACATTCAAGCTTTGCTAGCTTAACTGCTATGAACTTGGAGTGAAAGAAAACAGCCCAAACCATGGTCAGACTGGCAAGTGGCCTAGTATGTTGAGTTACGCTGGCTGGAAAAAGGTCTCACAGTACCTGGGCTTCCTGCCCAGGTCACCCTGTGTGTCCCTAGGGTATTCCCCTGCCAGCAGAGTTCATTTTGTGTAGGCAGCCCAGAGAGCTTGAATCTGCCAGCAAATGTCTGGAGTATAAGCTCTGCAGGGGTGGCTGGATCACAGTGTCACAGCAGCATGTCCTTTCTCTTGGAGACGGCTTTGTGGCAACACAGCCTGCCACACCAGCCCTCAGAGGGAGCCAGCTTCCCAGGCTTCCCGCCTGCCTTCCTCCAGGCTACATAAAGACTTACATTCTTCAAACCGGTCAGGCTCAGGTATCTCCTCTTCCTTTGTTTGAACCAGCATCTGCTTCACGTTGTGCTCCACCACATCCTTCCCTGTCGCTAAGATGTTTTGTAGTCTTTGCTTCTCCTTTTCCAAATCTCCTGTGAATGCCAGGGAAAAAAAAATTATCAGCCTGTCTCGTCAGGGAGGAGCCTGGCCACACTACTTCTCTGCTAATGACGCAGAAGAAGTGTTAACGTTAACGACAGCTCATCCCCAGACTGAACTGTGCAAGCACCACACAGGCATACAGAGCCAACCAAACTGACATCAGTGTTCTGATTTCAGTTTATAAGCAAGAAAATGACATAGTGCTCCCTTCTTACGCAAGGACTGTGTGAGTCCCTATTGCCTGTCACCCTCCCAGCCAGCGGGCAGAAGTCAGTGAGCACTTTCAGTATATGTTCCCTCAGAGATCCATTTTCAAAGCATCTTTGAAGACAGAAAGCGTGAAGATGAAGAGCAACTAAGATAATGCCTGCTGCTGCTGAGATTGCAGGCAGGGGATGGACAGAAGGGGAGGAGAGGGACTGGGCAGCATCATTTATTTATTAGAAATGTTTGCTGACTTACGCCTCGCCTGGGGCTTGAATTTCTCTTGGGTGTAGGCATCTCCTGCCTGGCAGACCTTGGCAGGTCGGAGATGTGGTTTAGCTGAAAGCTTGCTTGGCTGACAAACTGGCGGGGAGAAAGCAGGCGCTGCAGGCACTGGCTCTTTGCTGGATGTGGGGTGGCACTGGAGGGGTAGGGTATCTCCTCCTGGAGAACAAACCAAAAATAACGGTAAGTCAGACAGAGAGAAGCCTGGATGGATGGCCCCATGCCACCACCAGCAGAAGACCTGCCTGTTGATCCACTGTAGCAATGCAAGCGAAGACCCCAGGGTGTCACAGATGTCTCACCTGGGTTGTTGGTATGCGCTGACATGAGACTGTGGTTCAAGTGACACCATTACATCTTGTTCCCTGAATGACCCTGGGGGACACCTTGTCCCGTACATCCATGCGTTGTCAGCAGCAGCCGTGCTGCTGTTTTAAAGCCCTTGCCCATCCAAGCAGGCAATGGGCGAACGCCCCTGTCTCAAGGTGAGCAGCAAAGGCTCTTCACCAGCACAGCAGCGGGCAGCGAAGGCTGTCACTCACGTTTCACACAGTCCATCAGGTATCGCCTCTGGAAACGCGTCAGCTTTGATTCCTCCATCATCGCTGAAAAACATGAGGTGTGGGTGCAGATGGCAGCCCGATGGGGCTCCTGCAGCAGCGGGGACGCGCCGGGGAGCCTGCCCCGGGGCCATCCCCCCCTCACAACCCAAACCCAAAGGGGAAGACGCCGGCTTAGGAGACTCAAGCCGGGGCCGGGCCCGCCCGGTGCCCCCGCTCCCGCCCGGGGTGCCGCGGTGGGACGCTTCACTTCGCGGGGGGGCCGGGGGGGCTCCTCCCTGCAGCAGCCGCCGCAGGGGCGGGCCGGGCCGGGTCCCGGCGCTCGGGCGGAGCGCGGGCACGGGGAGGCCGAGCAGCCGGGCCAGGCCCCTGTCCCGCTGCGCCGTTACCTCTCAGCAGCTCCCGCGTCCCCGGGCTGTACCGGGCTGGCCCGGCAGCGCGCCCGCCGCCGCCTCCCCCCGCCGAGGCCCGGTGTCCCGCCGCGGGCGCTGCCGTCTCCATAGCGACGAGCGACGCCCCGGGGGGAACGGAGGCGCGGAGCGCGGGGCAGCGCGGCGTCGCATTGCCCCGGCAACGGCGCCAGCGGGGCACTTCCGGCAGCGTCACGGCGAGAACCCGGAAGTGGTTCCTACTTCCGCCGGGCCGGAAGGCAGTGGGGAAGCAACATGTCTGACAACGAGGACAAGTGAGAGCGGGGTTGGGCGGGGGTGGGAAGGGGAGGCGAGGCGGCGGCGTGTCTCGCCCGGGGGGGTCGGGTCGGGGGCGCCCGTGGCGGGGGCGGCGCGGCCCGGCTCGGCTCGGCCCGGCCCGGCCCGGCCCGACCCGACCCGACCCGTGACGTGTGTGACCCTCCCGCAGCTTCGATGGGGATGACTTCGACGATGTGGAGGAGGATGAGGGCCTGGAGGACCTGGAGAACGCGGAGGAGGTGAGTGCCCCGCGGGCCGCCGCGCCGGCCGGCCCAGACAGGCTCTGCCGGTACTGCGGGCCTGCGCCGGCCTGGGCAAGGTGGTCGCAGGGGCTGGGGAGGCCTCGGGGGCTCTCCCAGCGCCACGGGGCCTCGGTGGTGGGTGCAGCTGAGCTCTAACGTTGCTCTGCTTTCCCCCAGGAGGGACAGGAGAATGTGGAAATCCTCCCCTCTGGAGAGCGGCAGCAGGCAAACCAGAAGCGGATCACTACCCCTTACATGACTAAATATGAGCGAGCCAGAGTCCTGGGCACTCGCGCCCTCCAGATAGCGTGAGTATTTCACTCTGTATCCTGAGTGCTGTCACAGCTTTACCTCCCTTCCCAGTAAAAGCTGCTTTTCTCTTTCTTTAAAAACTTCTGGGTCTCATGTAATCTGTTACATGACTGCTGAGTTTGTAGACCACCATCGTGGTCAACACTGAAGCACAGGACCATGGAGCTCTTGGTTGCATGTGAAGTCCCTGTATCACTCCTTGGCTGAGACTGTGGCACTCATGTCTAGAGATGGGAGCATTCAGCAATTGCAATGAACTTTCCTCGGTCACAGGCAAAATGAGTAAGGAATGTGACAAGCCGGTTCTGGTTTCTGCCTTTCATAAGGGAGCCAGTGTGGGCTGGAAAGGTCAGAACTGGTTTGTAGAAGCCATGTAGGAGGGAGGGATGCTCCAGAACGTATTCACTTGATACTGCAGGGCTGTAGGAATTGGGAATGGAGTAACCAACCTGAAATCTATTTTAAGTGCAGTTGCATTGTGGCAAGCTGTAAGGTTGTTTTTTTTAAGTATTTGGAATAGTAAGGCCTCATTTATAATAGGTAATAACATTTAAATCCGTTTTAAAAATGCTGTTAAGGCTGGCTGCTCTCAACTTCATCCATTGATTTACCTGTCTAGACTTGTTTTAATAATACATATCAAAAAGCTCTGCACTTTTTGAAAAACTGCTTTATGAGCAAGGTTATTATGCTTATGGCAAGATTTGTCTGAAAGCACATCTGAGTTTCATTTTGGTTATATCCACCCTCAGAATGATGCCTGTCCTCTACATCATTTAGAAGGTGGTTATCAGATTTTTCCTTAATCATCGCTTTGCCAAGCTGTTCTTTCCACAGTCTTCACTCCATGAAGCTATTTTGTGCACATTCTTTCAGCTGGTGGAAGGCCAGAAAAATGGGGGAGACAGGATGGGCCTGTGCCAGGCCTTTAATCCAAAACACTGGCGCCTGGTTTTGCTTCACCTACATATTCTGCCTTCAGTGCTGAACCTAGGCCAGCAGCAGCCCCCAGTGGCCTTATCCACACATAACTTGAACTTTCTTTGCTGCTGCTGTCTAATGGGCAGATATCATTTTCCATATTTGCTGTGCTGTTGCAACCCTCTGCAAAACGCTTGATTTTTTTTCTTCCTAGAGGTAGAGTGTATTGTAAATTTAGCACCATGCTTTCCCCCAAATGAAGCCTGGAAGATGTGAGCAAATGGGAACATAACAGATGTGCTGGAGTTGTAGGAGGTGTGCTCATTTTACAGTGTTTCCACCCTCTTTATTGGATTAATTTTAGGACCACTCTTTTCCTCACATCTAAGTACAGCAGAGGGTGACTAGAAAGGTGTGGATCTGACCAGCCATTGAACACCAGCTGGTCAGCGCAGGCTGAATGATGGGACAAGAAGAATATTCAAGTAAAAACTCAGTCAGTAACCACCTGGGGGAATTTTCTTCCTGAATTGCCTAAGAGAGCAAACCAAATTAGGAAGGTGGTGTCCCACTTCCTACTTCACTGGCCTTTGTCCACATTACATAAATAGGCACATGCTTAGTTGTCCCTCTTCCCTCTCTGTGCGTTCATTCAAGTGATCGTTGATGTTCTGTCCCAGGATGTGTGCCCCTGTGATGGTGGAGCTGGAAGGAGAGACAGACCCCTTGCTGATAGCCATGAAGGAGCTCAAGTAAGTCCCAGACTTTGGTGGTGACCATATTGATTTCCATAAAGCCAGCGGTCCTCTCTTCATCCCAGCATTTAGAAACTTATCCCAAGACAAGCTTGTCTTGTCTTGATAACAGTGAGTGCTATCATTCATTACCTTCCCCTTTTTCACCTCGGGACTTCTCCACAGCAGCTCCCTCCCATCCGAGTTGCTCATGCAAAGTACTGATGATTAGGAGTGCTCTGACCTCATTTACTTTGGAGTCCAAGTATTGCTTATTTCTGTGATGAAAATCCAAGGTCCTCATCTTTCTGGATAAGTTTAATTCCCTGAGTGGAATTGATTCAAAGCAGCTAACTGAACAGACCTGTGTTCAAATGAAGTGCTGGCAAAAAATAAAATAAGGGTCAGGCTGGTGGTGTGGAGAACCTGTTAAGAATGTTATTTTCCTGCACCCTTGCACACTTGGCTTATTGTGCTTGTGGGAGGATACCTCCCCTGCTTACAGAAAGATAAAGAAATCCTTTCTGACTGTAGCAGAGGCAGCTTTTGGATGACCACTTAACAGACCTACCTTTTCACAGCAGAGCTCCTTGCTGGCCCACAGTGTGCCTGTGTGGTCAGTGACCTACACCACATGCAGCTATCCTTCAAGCAGAGCAGCTGGACACTGTTACTGATTAAATCTCTTTTCTTGAACTGAATTGTCCTGCTCCCCCAGTTTCAAGTGCATTCCAGTTGTTCTTGCAGATTTTGTATCTGTTACGTTTCCCTTTATCATTGCCAGAAGCTTCTTAAGTCACATTCCTGTCAGATCTCCAAGCTCTGAGTTGCTTCTGGTCACTGAGCATGAGCTCTAGAAAGTAAGTCAGGGTGTGACAAAGTATAGTGGCATCCTGTGCTATGCCAAAATTCAGTTGTAATTCTGGGCCTGAGGGAGCTGCTTTGCTGCTAGAAAAACAATGGCCCTGAATGGCCCTGATCATTGAAGAAGTTGTATTACTTTTCAAGTCTGATATGGTTGGAACCTGATGCCCTGGTTAGATTCCAGACTGTCTGATTACATTCTGCTGACTTAAATCTACTTCCGTTAAGTTAAAACTGTGTTCAGCATTTTCTTGCTTTCTGATTGGGAGCGCTGTTAGCAGATGCTGTACTCCATCCCAGCTGTGCTGGGTTTTGATACATGAATAGTTCCTATTTCATGTATTCTTCTTAAAAGGTAACTGATGCTCTCAGGGTGCAGAATACTCTGTAAATACCAGTTTGGTGTGAAGGTTCTCAGAATTATGCCGCTTCCATAGTGTCTCGTGGGGAAAAATCTTCCATCAAACAAAAAGTGGATTTGTTCAAGTCCCTTGATTATTTTTTCCCCCTATATCTGTTAGATGCTTGGTGTTGCCTTATAGTGGGTTCAGATCACAGGGCTCAATTCCTGCAGTAGCAACAGAGGGCTGACCTTCTGTAGGTCTTTGTTGTTTCCAGTCTAAGGGTACTGAGCACTTTGCACCTACAAGAGAGAGAGGTTGTTGGGACTTCCCTCTACTATGTAATACCAAATAACTGGTGCTACACAGATCCCTGTTTCACCTGATGAGCTTACTGAAGCCACTGAGCACCTCAGTTCCCATTGCCTGCTGCAGCGGTATAGTGAAGGCTGTGGCATTTCTGTTCACCTCTCTGTCCTCCCTTCAGAGCACGCAAGATCCCCATAATCATCCGTCGCTACCTGCCAGATGGGAGCTATGAAGACTGGGGTGTGGATGAGTTAATTATCACAGACTGATCAGCTTCCAGCCATTGTTTGGTTCTTTCCTTCTTGAGAGATGTTTCTATTTTTGTTTATATTTGTGTAAATAAATTATAAACCTCCCCATTTTAAGTTAAATGTCGTTTGTTTTGGTTTTTTCCTCTCATCTTCTCTTTCATCTCACTCCTACATCCCCCAGACTTTCTTTCTTCTCTCTACCAGCTTGGTGGTTGTTCTTTCTTTCGGTGTTGTGGGCTGTATTAGTAAGATTAGGGAGCCAAATGCTGTGCTTTTCTTGCAGCTTTTTTTCACCTGTGCAGGTCCTGCCTTTTAGCTCAGCTAAAGACTGCCCTAACTACTTCCTCCTCCTCCTCCAGCATGGCTCCTTCCTGGTTATAGGATTGATAGCCAGTTAAACTCCTGCTGTACAAAAATGCTTTTGCAGGTATTTTGGCTTCAGAAAGACTCCAGCCCTCCACCCCATCCCTTAAAACAGAAGTGCTGAGACACCTCCATTGCTTCCCCCTAGACAGTTGGGCCTTTGTGCCCTGAGCAGGTTGCTGTGGAAACCCCCAATTTCCTCTCTGGCTGTGGGGCTTCTCAGGAGTATCGTAGAGCAGCTCTCATCAAATCACCTATTGTTTCTCTGCTCCTGCTGCTTATCAGAAGTGGGGATCCCCTTTCAGTGGCACTGCCCCAGCCGGAAGCGCAGTTGCTACTTGCAGTCCCACCAGCTCAGCAGTTGTAGGTTGTTGCCACATTTGCTCCTTGTACAGCTGCTCTCTGACACACAGTGGAACTGATGGTCCTGGGTGCGTGGGTGCTCTCCAGCCATCTCCGTTGTACATGTTCTGGTGGTTCTTATGGTGGCACAATAGTAGTTAAATCCTAGAGTTCTTTTAATCTGTGACGTGATGAAAGATCAGCTGTTTTTCCCCTTCAGGTACCTGCACTCGGGCCTCTGATGTGCAGGGAGGTTACATGCTCAAGTCAATAGTTGGGTGGATGCATTACAACCTGCAGGGGCTTCTAGCCAGCCGCTACATAGTTTACCTAGTTTTCATTTCTTGATCTGTGTGCTCCAAGGTTCTTGCTCTGTATGAGGAAGATCTGAGCTCTTACACAGAATGCAGAGTCTTTCTCAATTATTTTATTAAAAACTGCGCTCAGAATGTTTGTTTTCTTTTTTTAAAGAGAAGAAGGGGGAAGGTGCACCTCACTTGTAGTTTCTGCATTATGTTAGTTTTTATGCTGATCCAGGAAGAATATTTCCAACTAGTTTGTGTTAAGGCTTGTGCTTATATATAAAGCATGCATTCTCCATGCTGTATGTGTGGTTAGTGCCTGCATGTGAGTATCCATGTCCCAAAGGCAGTTTACATCCACCTGCCTGGGAACTTGGCTCATATAACCAACCATGAATATCATTCTGTTACTGCTCCTTGTAAAAGCACCAGTCCATCCTTCCTGTGTTGGTGTGCACAGGAGAGGGTGGGTTTGGAGGTGATAATGCAAGAGCTGAATGGGTCCCTGGGCAAAATGATAGGTCAAAGGGAATGTGGAGATGCTTGCAGGTGTGGGAAGGGGGTTGATGGTGAGGGACACAAATGCTTCCTGGTCTAGGCCACCCTTACCAAGAAAAGGTTAATTTGCAGCACTGAGGCCTTCAGCCTTCTTCCCCCACCCTCCATGGAATCCTTTAATCACGTTGGTGCGGTGAAATTTCAGCCCTGAAATGGTGCCTTTGTGTAACCGTTTTGGCGTCAGCCATGGAGCTCGGGGGTCGTTTTCTTGTCCTTTTTTTTTTTTTTTTTTTTTTTAAATGGCTTCTTTGTTCCCTCCCCTCCCCAGCCTTGCATCTGTATCAGATACGATTAAAGGGATAGGGAAGGATGCCGATTAAAGGGATAGGGAAGGATGCCTGGCCAGCTCCCACTAGGCTGCAGGAGGAGCAGTTAACCCCTGTGTTACCAGCAGCATTCTCAGTCCTGTCTTAGTTGTGAGGACCCTCCTAGATGAGACAAGGCATCGTCTTCCACTAGAGAATGGTTCAGGCAGAGCCCACTCCCTTTCTTAATTGGCTTTTTGCAGAGCTGGAGAAGGGTACTTATGTGCAGTTAAGAACTTTCTTTTCCTGCTGTTCTGTTCATCCATACCATGTCCCTTCTGTCTCCCAACCCTATGATCAGCTCTCCTATCCCTAACTCCACCATGGCTTCTCTTCTTCCCCACACATGCTCATGACCTGCTCAGCAGTGCAGTAGTTTCTGAACTCTTCCCACAGCCTGTAGTTTGGGATAGAGATTTCCCCTCCCCTCCAGTGAATGACCACAGTCCTATTTTGCACAGAGCTCTTTAGCTGGCATCATCATTGTTAGATCCATTAAGCCATTCTGCTACTGATGTTCTTGGCCCTATACAGGACTTCATCCAAACAGTGCTATGAGTTTCAAAAAACCTTTGAACATGTTCCACAATTCTTGGATGTCCTGCTTTCTCTACTCACCCATAAAGCATTTAGTGAACACACACTCACTGGATGGATCACGTGTCAGCACTGAAACCCTTTGGAATCAATTTGTAATTGTTATGAAGAGTCCATGTGTTAATTGGGATCCTACCTTGCTACCATTGGGCTTGAGAGATGAGACCAATATCTGCTGTACGTTTTCTTTCCAAATACATTCATTTAGCCTCCCAGGACCTGACTACACCCAGGATGTCTTCTTCCAACAAGTAAGAAAGTCTATACAACTATTGCTGAATATACTCCCTGTGTGTGTTTGTATTTACATTCTTGCTTGTTGAAGGCAGGATGCCAGGGGGTTGAGTTTCTACAGGGAAACTAATGGTTGCTTCCAAAATACACAAGTTTGTGTATGTGGAGAAGGTTTTTTTTGAAGGAATGTCATCTGCTACCTGGTGATGAGGAACCAAGACAAGAAGCCCCATGCTTCTATTCTGGAGAGCATTAACAATCACACTAAGAAATTCTTGGGTGAAGCATGTACAAAACAGTGCTCCTCTTAACTGCATGTGCTGAATCTTAGCTGGAGATCAGAAATCAGTGTTACTACATTTTGCACTGAAGAAATGACTGGAGCTGGGGTGTGAACAGAAGATGAGTTTCATCTGCCTCAAGGAGTCTGGTAATCCAGTCGGAGTTCTGCCTGTGTTTTTTTTTATGACAGGCAGCTGTGCACAGGATCTGTGTGGTGTTGGTGTGACCCATCATACACTTACTGGGGGAAAAAACAAAGACCTGCAGGGAAGAGGTCAAAAAAACCCAGACACGTGAAAATGAAACTGTTAAGGTTATTATTCCATATGTTTAATGCAGAGTTAATGGTGCTAGGACAGCATAGAGATCAGGGAAAGGGGGGTGGGGGAGGAAGGTGCTACTTGCATAAATAAGGGGACAGGGCTGGAAGAGGTTACATGCGTACAAGGAGCAGACATTCTACATGATCTTTTCAGACACCACAAGGATAAGTCATCCATAGCTAAGGGAGGCAGGAAGGGCATCTGGCAGTCATATCAGCAGAGGGATATAGCGGCACCGATCACAGTCCACGTTTGGTTGAAGTATTTTATCTTTCTAGACTGGAATATCCATTGGAAGGTCCCACAACATGTTTCTGCGATCAATTGCCAGGAGTCATCTTTTCCTGCAACAACTTTTGTGCCAGTTCACTCCCTGGCATGACAAACTGCCCCAGTCCTGGAGGTGATAAAGGAGAAGTAAGCAGACTGTCCTCAGGCATTGGGTTGAAAAAAGGAGGTTGATCTGACTGCAAGAGGTGGTCGCTTCCAGTTTGAAACCCAGAGAGGAAAACAAATTCCTTTGCACCTAAATAGGCTTCTTTTCTTTTTCTTTTTTTTTTTACACTTATCCGAAATTGGGTCCATATGCACCTTGCTTAAAGCCGCAGGAGTATCTTTCCATCCTCAGTGTAGATAGGAGGGAGGTGTTGACTGACTGGAAGACATGATGAACGGACGAGCAGGGATGCACACCCCATCAGCCTGAGTTTGGAGTGGGGTTTCAAAGAGAGTGTTGTAATCAACTCGGGGTGTCAGCAAGTGCATAGTAGCTTTCTTGGTGCCTCTTCATTTCAGGCAGGCACAGACAGACATGGAAGAGGGAAGGACCAAGTTTGCTCAGAGGTTGTTTTGGGTACTGAAGAAATTAGAAAAGACTGAGATGCCAGAAATGCCAGACATAAGTGAACAATATAGAGTAACTGTAAGAAAGGGGGATTCACCCACAGCACCTTAATGATTCACTGGTTCTTCCCCACCTCTCCTGCACCTCCATACGTGAACAGGCATGCGCACACAGGCTGTGATATGAGTAACGCTTAAGACCAACAGCGCGGTTCCTGCGTCCTACGTGTTGTTCAGGCAAGCCTTAAAATTTCCACGTGGGAAAGGCTGTGGGATTAAACAGAGACAGGATGAAGAGAAGAGGCGGGGAGGAAAGCTAGGATGCAGCTGTGGAAATCAGCAGGTAAGCAAGTGTAGGTTGGTCTTCCAACAGGGTTCAAGATTCATGCATGTGTGAATCTTAGGTGGGACTGCTGCATGATGCTGATGGCCATGCCATCCTCCCTACTGCTTCTCCCGTAAAGTGTTCACCAAGGCTGAGCAATCACCCTTCACCCGCAGCAGGTGACAAAGTGCTGGCCATTGTGGCCTGTTGGAAACACTTGCTAACTCCCTGGAGCAGTTTGGGAAGGAGAAGGAAAGGATAGTCTCTCTCATCATACAGTCCAGGGTGTGCACAACGAAACCCACCACAGACCAGTCACTCCATGTCTAGAATCCTCCTCGTCTAGAAAGCCAATAAGGTGTTGCAAGCCAGTCGTGTGGCCTGCATGAAATTGGTAAAGGGCGAAAGGACGAAAAACCTTCCTCTAGGCGGGTGAGCCAGCGATAGCCAGGGTCAAGAAAGGCACTTCTGTATGCTCAGTGGGTTCTGGTGGCTGCGTGGCACTGAGTGACCTTGGAGTTCGGAGGCTCTTCTGCCTGTGCTGATTCTTCGGAGCCTTTCCATCGCTGCTTCGGTCACTGTTCCCCATTCCCTATGGTCTGGAGAGAGTCGTGTACACGGGCTGTTCCCAATGTGTGGGACTATGGGACTGTGGCACAGAGGGTGCAGGGTCAGAGATGGCAGTGTAAAGGGGACGCTGGGAAGGTCCCATATAGGAAAAGGCAGAGTAGAGGCCAGAGGCTTGGGTGGAATGGCTGTAGTAGGGTCCCGAGGGCTGGTGGTCTGGGTAGTCAAACTGTGGCCTGGAGATGGAGGGGAAGGCCGAACCGTAATGGGGCAGACTCAGGGATGTGTAAGCTATCTGGGAGGTGGAGGGCTGGTCAGTGTAATGACCTCCAGGGGCAGACCCCTCCGTTTTCACCTGGGCCTTGGAGTCCACCACTGATGAGGTGGCAGTGGACAAGGAGACTCCATGCTGCTTGGAGATCCAGGCAGAGTGTCCGCTGGCTGCGGCCAGGGCGCTCCCGAGGCCGTAGCTGGCAGCTGCCGCGTAGCCCCCAACATGGCCTGGGTGGCCGGCGTGTCCGTTGGGCGGCAGGTATTGGTCAAATTCATTGACATCAAAGGTCTCCATGTTGGACATCACTTCATGGCTGATCTCCCCGATGTCCACATTGCCAAAGTCAATGTGTGGCTTTCCCCCTTCCCCCAGGGAACGCCCTTCTCGTTTGGAGTCGGCTTTGCCTGCCTGCAGCTCGGTCTTAGGGGTGGTAGGAGGTGTGGGGGGCCCGTGGCTCTGACCTGCAATGTGAAAAACATTTTGAGGAGGAAAGAGAGTGAAGAGATGAGTTACCACTTTATGCCTGGCTTTATACACAGCCCAGCTCTGCTCCTCCCAGTGTGACAGCAACTGTCTGGCTGGAGACTTCAGTGGAGGGGAGAAAGAAATAGCTAGCCAAAACCAAACCTTTTTATATCATCTTGTGGAAAAAGGGAGAGTGCAGTGATACCTTGCTTGACAAGGAATGCAAGTGCCTGTCAAACTCAGGCACGTCCCTATACCGCCGACTCCAGCAGAGTTTGTTGGGTCACGAGCAAGGTGTGAGCCACATCACTGAGGCTTTCACTGTGATGCCTTGTCTTTTTTGAGCCTCCGAGTTGGCTGCAACCTGTCAGTAGGTTCATGGAGACCTGGGACTCACCTGAGGAGTGTTCTGGATGACCATCCGACATGGGCGACCCTTCACCAGGATGCCTGTGGTCCAGGTGGGTGTTCTTGTAGTGGGCCTGGATGGCAGCAGCCCCACCAGCCTCCCCCTCCACCTGACCTTCACCCTCGCCCTGCGTGGCCTTGCCATTTTTCCGCCGGCGGGGCTGGTACTTATAATCAGGATGGTCCTTCTTGTGCTGCATCCTCAGCCGCTCTGCCTCTTCAATAAAGGGCCGTTTGTCACTTTCATTCAACAGCCTGCAGAGGCCAAGGTGGCAAAGAAGAGAAGAGGGGAAGGAGAGGGGCAGGTACATCAGAAAAAAAATGCACCTGTACAGAACATTGTGGGACACAGGGTGTAAATCCATATGGCAGGGTGCTGCACCATTGAAGGCATTTCCCAGAACAACAAGGAGAGCTTGCAAGTGTTTCAGTGGAGACAGTGATGTTTTTGTCCTCCTTGCTAACTGTTAAGCCCTGACACTGGCACTGGTTGGTGTCAGTGCTGGGTCCCCCTTCTCCAGCTGCCTGGTGCTTCTCACCTCAGTAATTTCAACGCCCTTTCTTACATTGCCATGTAAAATAAGGCTGGACAAGCTGCTTTCAAAGGCTCTAGGCCAATTAAGGTCAATTGGGATCATCCTTCAGACTAAAGCAGTGTGACACAGCCTTGCTACCTGTAGTGCTGCCTCCTGCATGTCTCTTGCCCTTCCCCAGACTATTCCAGTTTAACTTCCCACCCTTCCATAGGCTCTGCTCCAGGCTTGAGGCTCTACTGAGCACAAATGGCAGCAACTGGTGTTAGCTCCACAGTACCTGTGTTGCTGCATGGAGCTTGCTGGGCCTTTATGCACCTTGCAAGATCCTAGAAGGGGATTAAATAAAATATCAAAGGGAGGGAAACCGTGTGTTCTGCTGTTTCTGGAGCTCCTGCTCATGTTAGACATGGATAATGCAAAAGGCTGAAGCACAAAGGACGAGACCTGCTTGAACTTAGCTGAGCAGTTGTAAAAAAATTAGCTGCTATGTTGCTACCCTTGTAGAAATAGATGAGCTTTGATCTCTGGATGAAAGGCACTGCAGAAATGTAAGCTCCTCCTCTGTATTCCTGCCAGATCATGGGCCGCTCTAGTTAAGATAGGCTTTCTGAGAAAGTGGTGTAGTGTGCGGGCAGGATGGCTCACAGCATTGCTCAAGCCTTTAGCCGTGTCTCAGCTGGAAGCACTTCAGTTTCATTTTATGATTTTTACCCTCAAATATTCGTGTGACTCAAGGTCATCCTGCTTCCAGCCAGAAACCAGTGCTCTCAGAAGGGACCAGTCTTCCCATGACTTGCAACTCCCAACAGCCATTAGCAATGGCAGGGCTCCCAAACGGCAAAAAATAGTCCGTTTAGGAGATGTCCATGCCTTTTTCTCCCCAGCAAAAGAACTACTTGGGGATGGGGCTGTGTCAGCACCTCAGAACCCCTGAAGCCCTCAGCAATGAAATGCGACCAACGCTGTGAACCTGTAGGCTCTGAGGAAGATACAAAGGCCTGAACAGGCCTGAAAAACTGAAGGCGAAGAGGAGGCATGGCTCAAGGAGCACACAGATAATTCTGGTGGGGAATCATAGGAGCTGCCAGCAAGTAATGTGTTGGTTCCTAAGCATTCCCTTTCCCCCAGCTCTTTGTGCATCCCCTTGGCGGGCAGCCAGAAGGTGTATGGCATGGGCTGGAGCCCGTTAAGTGCTGACCTGGGCTCACTCCAGGCAGCCTGAGCAGGTCACGGCCGCACACCACATTCCTCCACTGCCTTAATCCTGGAGATTAAAGCAACTGACCCACCATGAATCCAACACCAGCTTTCCTGTCTCCCTCCCACCACCATACACCATGCTCACACATCCTGGAGGGCTCTAATCCCTCAGCCTGTGCCGCTCCAGACAGTCCTCCAAGGGGACTTCAGGGACATCATGTCCAAGCCTTGTAGTCATTGTGGACTGGGAGGTGACCTTGCCTTGGCAAAACCTTCATCTTTGCAGAATGCCTCATCTCCACGGGAGGTGGAGAATAGAGGCAAAACCTGCAGCCTTGCAACCTGGGACTCTTCACTACATGGCAGCCGTGCTCTGGTGTCCCTGCATTCCCAACTCAGGTGATGCTAAATCTAATAAGATGCTGTGGCTGGGAATGAAAGATTTCTTTCTGTGCGGGCACCTCTTGGAGCAAGAGGGCTGTAGGCTGCACAACCAGATTTGATCTGCAGAGCAGACTGCGTGGCAAGCTCAGAGCAGAGCCTCCTCCAATGGAGACCAAAGATTGGCCTGACGGATCCGTCTTGTGGATGGGGTGAACCAGAGCCACTCAAGGCGATGCAGGAGTCAGATCCCTGCCCTCTGAGTTATGCCCAAGCGCCTCACCTCCTCTCCCCTTGACGGCAGCCCACGGGCAGTGCCACCAGCAGGACAGCAGTGAATCCACTCCCCGTGGCTTAGTGTTCTCCTTTCCAAGGCTGCTTGCTCCCTCCTCCCTCCCTCTGGGATCAGAGCTCAAAATCGGCTTTAGCAAAGTGAAACTGGTGCAAGCAGGCAAAGGCCAGGAGATTTGGGGGGATTTGGATTTCACTTGCTTCCTGCCCTCCCCCTCCTGCCCCCCATGCTCCCCAGGCCATAATGCAAAGGAATCTTGCACGGGCAGAGAAGTTATGGATCACAGAGCAAAGCCCTTCACGGGGTTTAACCAAGCCCTCGACACCCTCCCCAACACCGAATGCTCACCCCCCAAGCTGAGGGGACAGGGGCAAACATCTAGTGCCCCACTCTGGGAGGAGAACGAAGAGCCAAAATCTTTCTGCCCACCTCTGGCAGCCCCCCCTCCAGCTGCCTGGCAGCGCACCGCGCTGCGTGCCAGTGGCTAGACGGCCAGAGGCCTGACCCTGGGACGGAACTCAGCTGCTGATGAGTCAGTGGAGTGATGGGGATGGTCACTGGGGCTGATGCAAGGCAACGGCTGGCTGGGAGCAAAAAGCAACTGGGTGGGCTTTCCTATACATGCACGGCACCAGATTTGGTGGGCATGACCCTATAGCCTGGGTGCTGCCACCCCCGTGCAAAGATCCCTCCATCGGGTCCCCTCGCTCCTCCCTACTGAGCCTTCCGCACCTTCTTCCCATGCCTTATTTGTTTCTGGCCCCGGAGGTGGTGCTGGCTGGCATTTTGGCTGAGAGTCATGCCGACATTTTCAGCAGCCAGCCTCCATTTGAAAGCCGCTCCTTGTCCCACCCCGGGAAAGAAAAGCAGCCAAGGCAAGATTTCACAACCGTCAAGCACAGAAACCCTCCCTTCTTCTTCTTTTTTAGTACATTCAGTTCATCGGCTGCACCCCTCACACCCCCCAGGTGGGTACAGCCGGGGAGGTGGATAGGGCTGTAATCCCCCCGGCGCTGCACTTGGGGCCGGGTGGGTTGTGCAGCCATCAGGGCACGTCCTGCAGCCTGGCGGGCACGGCGGTGGCACGGAGCTGGAGCAAAGGCCAGGCTTAAAAAGAAACCCTGGACCATTGCAACCTGTTTTGCAGAGGCATGTGGGATGGCACTGGGGTTATCGCTCAATCTGCTAGCTGCCTTTCAAGGTTTCCCAGCCTCTGCCATCCCCACCCAGTGCCGATCACTGGGGACGTGCTTGATTTAATGGTGGTCTGCAGGCAGTCTGCGTGCTTACCAGCACTTGACTCTCTGCCTAGCATGCCCTTGCCCTTTACCTGGATAAGCTCAGAGCAGCCCACGTGGAAATATAAGCCATCCACGTTTTCCAAAGCTGTAGGGTTGGGGTGGCCACCTCGTAATGGCAGGGATATGTGAACAGCCAGGGCCCTTTGCAGGGACCCTTGTCAGATGTCCAAGGCTAAGCCGTACAGAGCAAAACGTGGCTGCTCTCAGTGGTACCGGTGCGTAGGAGCTTTACCTTTGGGGTAGCGTAGATGAAGGTGGTGGGAACCTCAGTGGATGAAGACCCAGCCGTACCATGACTAGAAGGTGAGGCTCAGGGCTACTATCCAGGTAACCTTTGGGCCACCACCCCTGGAATTTTGTGGGCTGATGTTTCTCCCCAGCCTCACAGAAAGACACATGCACGTGGTCCTACCCAGGCCAGACACTGACTGCACCCATAACTCAGCTTACTCTGCTGTATGGTCCCTGTAGGGATTGACATGGCCCAGAGAGCTGTGGCTGGCACAAGGGACACTCGGAGAGGAGACATGTTCAAGCAAAGCAGCCAGGTGGCAAACCCAGCAGCACGCAACAACCCTAGGCCTCATCCTGCAAGCTTCTACACCTGACCACGTGGTGCCCTAAGAAACAGCCAGGGACCTTGTCCATCGTCCAGTGGCAGCATCCCCCTGCTCTGAGTCCTATGCGGTCAGTGGCAGGAGCCATGCCCTGGGAACAGGGAGGCAGCGGGCTGTGTGAAAGCGGTCACAGGCCAGGGGCTGTGTCTCCCTGTGCTCTGAATGCACTATGTATGGAGGATTTCGCTGCTCTGCTACATTTTCAGGGGAAATGCAGTGTCCAGAGGGAAGCTGTTGCTCTAAAATCTGGCAATATTTTGCAATAACCAAATGATACTTTGAAGTAAAACTTTGGGAACAAAAAAGGTGGGTTTCCCCCCTCCACATACACCTCTTCCAGCACAGCTTCACAGTCCAGAGGCTGGCAGCAGAGCCCCAGGTGGGAGGAAGTGCTGTGGTAAAGGAAGGGAAGGCAGCGGGGAACAAAGCGGGGGAGCGCATCAGATGAGGTATCTGCAGTTGCCCTGCCTTCAGCATTCCAAAGAAATCCCTTTCTTGGGCTTACACTAAGCACTGACAGGTGGGGGTAAGCAGGCTGATGCAGCAAAGGGAGAAACTAATGGTCAAAGGCTCTGTTCCTTGTGAGCAAGGAGGTTTGAAGCCAGGAGGAGCCCGCTGCTGGAAAGGGTGTGTTTTAACTTCTGCTTGGAAAAATGTCTCTTGGCCCACCCAAGGTTGAGGTCTTCCTCCACTAAATGCCGCCAGGCCAGGAGAGAGAATAAGAGGGGCTGTTTGCCTGATGCTTGGTTTGTGTTGGTTGGTGCAAGGCGAGGCAGGGGTGGACGATCCTGGGGACTTGTGGCAGAAGGTTGATGTGGTTATCAGCAGAGACTGTCAGATGGGAAAGAAGTGGCATGGCCAGCCTGACACACTTGGCTTGGGCACAACACCTCTCTGCACGCCTATGGGCCAGCTGGGATCGATCAGGGCAGCCTGTGGGTCTGCTGGAGGAAGGAGGAGCTGGTTGGGGAGGGTATATAAAGGACCCAGGGATCTGCACAAATCCAAAATTATAATGGGCGCAAGAAACTGGTGGGGCCAGAGAAGGAGCGTTCATATGCTGGCGAGAAGGGAGGGCATCTCTCTGGGTGCAAAGGGAGATGGGGCTGGTCTGAGCCAACATGTTGCAAGAGAGAGTGCTAAGGCTGGGACTGTTGCAGGTCTCTTCCTTTCTGCTAAGCCTCAGCCCTACTTTCTAGCAGGGTCTGTCCTTTCCATCTCACTGAAACTGCATGGCCTGCCAAAACTGGGACCATCCTGGGAGGGATGGGTGTGGGGCTCTGACCAGCTGCCTCCCTTCCCCTGACCTTCCTTCCTGGCCATAACTTGGTTTCCCACTTGCTCTGTGACACTGTGTGGACAATAACCCCTGTGTCCTGTCCCAGCACTGGGACCCAAGTTCAAACAGGCTTGAGGTAGCCACCAGTGAGTTAAGTTGGATGGGGCTCAGCCTGGTTCCTGCTAGTGCATAACTTGGCCCAAAAGAAAAGGTGAGCCAAGAAAACAAGATTTCTCCTGGCAGTCAGGCAGGAGAGGACCAGGACAAGGGTGTCCTGATCAGGAACAACAGGGGAAGTTAGTGGGAAACGTGTGGAAAGGGCTGCCACCCAGGATGGAGGTAAGCTCTGCTGAGGAAGCCTTCACTACATCAAACCACCACTCCTGCCCCAGTCACTGACTGTGCCTCCTGCAAGGGGGCTCCCCGCAGGGAAGGAATTCCCCTCAAGGGACACCCCTTCCATCCCGCTAAGTCTCCGTCCTTCCATGTGACCGCACAGTCCTCTCCAGGACACTTCCAGACCTCAGCCCTTGCGTTCCCTCTCCGCCCGTCTGCTCTTACCTCCAGAGCTTCCCCAAGGTCTTACTGAGCTCAGCGTTGTGGAGGTGTGGGTACTGGTCAGCCAGTTTCCTCCGGGCAGCCTGTGCCCAGACCATGAAGGCATTCATGGGTCGCTTGACGTGGGGTTTGCTCTTGTTACTTCCATTGACCCGGACAGGCATGGGTACCAGCGTCCAGTCATAGCCGCTCAGCACCTGGCTGACAGCCTCGCGGATGCACACCGGGAACTTGTCGTCGTCCGCCTCCGAGTCTTGCTGTTCCTTCTTGACCTTCCCCATCTCCCCATTCCCGGAGCTGGTGAGGTGCGGGGAGTTGTCCGCCACCATGGAGGGTCCTGGCGAGAGGCAGTGGTGGTCTTCAGAGCCCACTGGGCTCATCTCCACTTCCGAAAGGTCTTGGTCATCAGCCATTGTTATTCTCGAGCCCTTTTTCTCTTCCTTCTTGGTGTCCTTCTTCTCACTGGGGAGGGGAGGGAGGAAGACAAAAACAAAGGAAAGAAAGGAAAGAGGGGGAAAGAGAGAAAAGGAGAAGCAACCACCAAATCTGAAGGGGGCTCCAAGGTCTCTGAAGAGCTGACCACGAGACAGGGGCCGCTCAATAAAAGCGCAAGCAAAGCAATAGCCATGCACACCACAAAACCCGTGATCCGTGGGGGTGGGGATGGGTCGGGGCCCCTGATTAATTGGGATATTTCTCCTTATCTCTGCAATCGTCTGGAGATGACATGTGCAGAGGGGCCTGCGGCAAGAGGGATAAGGGGGGTTGGGGACCTGAAAGGCGAGAGGCATGGACTGTCCTGTCTGGGCGCAGATCCCCACAGGGAGCGGGATGGAGAGGATGGCCGCAAAACTTGTGTGGGGAAGCGCCCCTTTCTTTCGAAGATGTGTGGTGAAATGCCAGCGCGGTGCCCAGGGGCAGGCGTGGGAGGGGGAGCACTGGCACCATATCGGTAAATCAGAAGGGACCTATATTCCAGCTACCGGGGAAGCTGAGCGAGCACCGCTGGGCGGGGACCGAGCCTGGGCCCCGGATTCGCACCTGGAGACCCTGATCCCAGCTGTTAGGAAGTGCCTCTGCAGGGACACCCCATCCCTCACCCTCCTCTCGTAGCTCATAAAGCAAATATTTAAAATACATCTACACACGCACACCTATTTATGTGTCTGTATGCATATACATATTCACATTCAGATATATAGATAGATAGATACAAACAGAAACCAAGTTTAACTTTGAGACAAGCCAAGGCTTTGGGTTGCCTGCGCCACGCACTCCTCCTCTCTCCTTCTGTCTGCAGTCATCTCTACAAGCCCCTGCTGCCGTGCAGCAGTTCCCCCCTTGGAGAAAGAAGCACTCTAAAACTAACGGCCTTGCCATCCCCCCCATCCAGCAATAAAAAAAGGCAGAAAGAAAGAAAAACAAAAAAAGTGATAGAAAAGCATGCCTCTGGCTTAGCTGAAAGAGAGCCAGTGCAAAGCAAGGGCTGCTATCCCTCCAGTTTCAGAGAACGACACGGGGGTAATTAAAAAAAGTAAAAGAAAGTAGAGGGAAAAGCATGAGCAAATGTGTGCGCGTGTGTGAGCGAGCTTAGGTAGGAAAACTTACGTTGCTGGCCAGTGTGCCGGGCAGATCCTGTGAGGGCTGTGATTTGTATCCCAGTAGCCCCCCGTTCCCCCTGCCAGCCCCAGCGGCGTCAGGGCGTGCGGTGCGGTGCGGGGAGGCTCTCAGGCGAGTGCCATTCCTAGAGGGAGGCTTGGTTTTTACTAATACCCCGGCTGGATGTCTCTAGCTGGCTTTGCTGCTTAGCACCGGGGGAGGGAAGGGCGGAAGGTGGAGCCAAGCACTCCTCGGAGCCAGAATACGGCCGGTCAGGGACAGCGGGGAGGGGACGCAGGCAGCCCCCCACCCCACCTCAGCTGCCGGCACGTTCCCCGCTTTCCCCTGGTGCCAGCTTCTTCTCAAGAGCTGCCAGCTGTGGGCTGCTCTTGGCGGCATGGCCACCCCAGAGATGGTGCTGGAGGAATCACCCCCGGTGGGGTTGTGGTGGTGGGGTGCTGGAAGGGGTCTGGGATGGTTTGGGGAGATGGGTGTGCACCCCAGGACTGGGATCCCCCTCCTTCCCCCTGTTAGCACGGTTGCTTCTGTGGGGTCTGGTGCCCCCCATGTGCCAAATAAGTCCTGGTCCCCACCCCAGAGTGTCATGGGGACCCTGCCGTGCTGCAACAAGTTGGCCCGGGACCCCAGGGTCAAGACACTGGCCAAAAGGGCATCCTCCTTCAGACCTGAGTCTGTGGGGTGGGAAAGGGGATGCAGGAGGTCACAGGTGTCCCGAGGATGGAGGACATCAGGTCCAGGGAAAATACCATGCTGCTGGACAGTGGATGCCAGTTTGAACCTTCTTAGGACTCTTGCACCCTAGGAATGGGCTTGTCACAACATGTTTCTCTCTGTGTGGTCTTGCCAAGGCAAGCAGGCTCTGCTTCCTCCAACATGCTGAATTGCTCCTGAAGGCAAATGTGGGGTCTTTCACAAGGAAAGGGAGGTCTCCTGATGAGAAGGACTCACTCACTCAACCTCATTCTTGCTGCTCACGCACCAGGACACATAGAGGATCTCAGCACCCAATGGGTTACCACGTTCTCCATCTCACCTTCCATTTTTTGGCTCGATTTCCATCCCAGATGCCTCGGATAGTTGGCTGCTTCTGTTTCCTTTGTCACCAGGGCTGGTATAGACCAACACCAACCCTGTAACTGTGAGAGGTCATCCACAAAAAATCTGATGATCCTCCTAGGTCCTCCTGAGTTAGCAATGAGAAAAACATAGCTCCTGCCCCAGCTGCTTGCTGGACAGCCAACCTGGAGACACTTCAATGCTAAGTCAGAAAAAAGAAAGAGATGAATGGATGTGACCCAGGGCACCAGCTTCAAGGAATTTCAAGAACATTTTCAACTCCTATAGCACTCGTCAGAAACCCTGTTGGAAAGACCCAGCAAAAATGCTGGGTGGCACTACATGAAGCATAAGTCCCGAGGATGGTGCTGAGCACCTGAGGAAAAGCCCTCAGAGCAAACCTGTGGGGCTGGCCACTGCCCTTGCAGACCTGGCTGACAGCACAGGGCTATTTCCCTGCACATCTGCCATTGCCTTGAGTAAGTAAAGCTCTAAAATCATAGCGTGGCTGCAGGGAAAACCTCACTAGAGCCCAGTGAGAAGTCTTCACTGAACAGAGCTGGGCGGGGAAACAGCTGCATGCCATTGGCATCAAGTGGGCAGAGGTGCTTAAAGGTGCCTCTTGCATCCCTCAAAAAAAAAAACAACCTCAAGGGATCACCTCCTACCTTTCTTCTTTTTGGCACTACCTACTCCAGAAGAAAGACGGGCTCAGATACTCTTCTCCATATGATGCCTTTTCCCCTTTGGAAGAGAGGAATTTGTATGCTGAGTAACCCAAAGGAGAACCTAGCAAAACAGCACTGAGGCCCTGCTTCCTTGACCAAAGTAGGGTCTGGTGAACCTCAAGTCTTGCAGTATAGGGTGAGTTCTCTCACCAAGACAGACTGTGGTTGTGGGTGTCGTGAGAAGGGGTCCCATGACACAGGCAGAGGCAGTTTGGCAGTTCACCCTCTGTCTGGCAGACAGATAACCAGCAAAACCAAACAGGGCAAGGTCACTTTGTGCAAAGTTGTCTGTGGCCCACTGGATGCAGAGGCAATGGTGCTGCAGAGTTCATGGCATCTTCCCCCCGCCAGCAAGGCTCACCCTCTCGGGTCCAGAGACCCTGCATATGAGGTGTGTGAGAACTGGAAGGACGGGAGGGTTGGTCTCCTGTCCCACAGGGAGATAGCCACTGCTGAGAAACACTGCCCTGCTTGGTCCCCTGACTGCAGCCAACTTCCAACCTAGGGCAGAAAACTGCCAGAAAAGGGTGTTTATTTGCCCTCCCTTTAGGTGGTGGGTTCCTGTGGACCCCCTGGGAAAGTGGCAATGGGGCAGGGACTTCTCGTTTCCCTCCAGAGTGGGTGTACAGGGTGCTGGGCACCAAGTGGTAGGGAGCGAGAGGCCAGGGATCCTCCTAGCGCTTTGTTGGAGATCCCCAAGCAGGAGCCCCGCAGGGCACTGAGAGGAGCTTCAGAGCCTGCGCAGCTCATACCCCGAATGCAGCAGCCTCTTGGCAAGCTCTGCGGGGAGAACAAGATGGTGCTTGATCCCAGCAAGACCGTGAGTGGTGGAGCTCACGTCTTCCTGCATGCCCATGGAGTCTGGGTGAGCAGAAGAGCGCCTGACCCACCACTCCCAACTGGAGCAAGAAAGAGATCAGGCCTGGAGGGGATTTCAGTAACCCACAGGGGTCTGTACTGGTGTTTGTCCCCCTGCTCACCATCCCTGTCCGGGGCTGCTGCCACCTGCCAGACAAAAGCCATGTCTCATTTGTGCCTTGTTGGAAGAGCTGTGGGTGCCTCAACTGCAGACAGGGACATCCTCAAAGGACCATGTACCAGCCATACAGTCTTTGCAAACTGCAGTCTCTGTGTCTCCTCACATTTAAATGGCAGGGAAAGGTTTTTTCCCTTCATTCTGCCTTTCTCCAGTTCTTGCTTTTTGTCTCCTTTGGTTCTGCCTCGTCTTTCTGAACTCATTTTCCCTGTAGTGCCTTTTTCCCTGTTTGCAGCCTACCTCTCACAGCACTGACTGCTTGTATATTGTTTTCCAAGTCTCTCTTGTCTATCTATCATCTTTTGGGCTACAAAGAGGTGGATGCAGGAGAGCGAGCTGTGGAAAATGCACCTCTACAGCAGCAGGAAGAGGTGTGACGCTTTCTTTTCAGTTGAGATGATAAGATGGGCAGAGGGGAAGGAGAGGAGACCATCCCTGTTTCAAGAATCACTGAAGTGGCATGTCTTTTCCTCCAGCATCCCCTGGGAACCCTTTTTAGACACAAGGACCCCGCAAGAGCTTGCCACAACAGCTAACATTGCAGAAGTGGTCTTTCTAGATGCCAGTCTTCCTAATGCCTAGTCCCTAGGGAAATGCTCATATAGCAGGTTTCCACCCCTTCTTTTCAGCATATATTTCTATGGATGAGGTGCTCCAGATCCATAAAAGGGGACAGTCCTTTGTGGATGAAGGATCTACCAGCGAAGGTGGTTCATGAGGCAGAGACGCTGCTAAGCCACAGATTTGCCGTGACGCATCCGTGAAATTCTTTCTTTGGGCCTCAGTCCCCAATATGCAAAGGTGGAAGGATGCCACTTCTCCATCATAAAGCCATGTCAGGATGGCAAGGGTAAAACTGGGTGGGAAGTGGAGATGTCCCACCATGCTAGATGCCCCTGCATCTGCACCGCTCCCAAGGATGACGGGAAAGGCACCCTGCTCTGGCCTGGGCACTCGGTGAGCAAGGTGCATCATCACAGGGGCAGGCAGGGGCACCTGATCAGCAGAGTTTCAACAAGCGGACCGTGTTGATGAGACACATCCACGACCAAGGTGGGATCATTGACATTGCTGAGGAGGGATTTTGCTAGATGATACCCATGCCCTGCACCCATGGCAAGGGAGGAGTAAGAGAGGAGAGCCCCTCTGCAGCAGAGGAGCAACAGCATCCCCATCACAAAAGCCAGGGCCAGTTTTTGTCCCCTGCCCAGCTCAGGGGCACAGCACTGGTATTGTCCCAGGACTGCCTGGGAAAATGGGAGGGGTTCCCCGTGAAATCTTTCCATACAGTAAAACGGCGTCAGAGCTGGGGAGTGAGGGGGGAACGACACAGACATTCAAAAAAATACACACACCCACCCCCCAGCCAAACAATACCCGCAGTGTGCTGAGGGAAAGGGAGACCCATGAATTGGGAGTTTGATAAGGATTTTCTCCCGCGCGCCCGCTCTCTCAACAGCCCCTTCAGTTTTCCCAACTCCCCCCCCCTCCTTCCCTTGCCGGCTTTCTTGTTTGGGCCTTAAACAGTGTGCTGTCTTTGTTCAGGATACAGGTGAACGACAATCATGTGATTAACACACACTCACACACACACACACACACACACGCACGCACATAAAAAGCTTTTTAAAAGCGTCCAGCTTGCTCCAGACCCAAAGACGGGCGAGGAAACCCGGGCTAGGAGGAGCTGAGGCAGCAGCGGTGGCTGGGATGGGGATGGCCGCTGGGATGGACGTCTCTCTGCAAAATCCCTTTCCCATGGAGGTGGGCACGTGAGACAATTAGGGGCAGGAGGGGGGGGGGCAAGGTTTGGGATTTGGGTGTGGGAGGGGGTCCTGCCCCTGCTGCCGCCTTGCCCACGCAGGACAGGCTGGTGTGGGTTTGCGCTGGCTGTGTCCCCCTGTGATGCTGTGGGAAGGACAGGGGGTGACCATCCCAACATTGTGCTGGGGAGGGGGATGCAGAACTCTCCCCTTCTCTCCCTGCTGGGGATGGGTACCAGGTCTCCCACGCCAAAGCCAAGCCCAGCTCCCACGTGGGATTTGCATCTTTGCCAGCATGAGGCTTGCTGGTCCCGCCATGGCTAGAAGGGAGGGCTCGGTGAGCAAGAGGAGGGTGGCAGCCCTCCTGCTGGAAAAGGGGAATGTCTCCCCGCCCAAATCTGAACGGATTTGCTCATTCCCATGGTAGACCAGGAAGGAGACAGAGAAAGGGAGAGGACCAGGAAACTCAGGTGGTTGTGGGAAGGTTGTGGATGGCAGGAACAGTTGACCCATGCTGGAAGTCCTGCTGCCCCAGCCAGAAATAATATATCCAATATCCTCAGTGAGAACTGCATGGCCCCTTTGGTGTGGAGATGCCATGGGACCCTCTCACACCTCATCACCATGACCATAAAATAGCTGGGAAGCTGGCTACTCCATCCTGTGGGGGAAGTGGAGGGTAGTGAGGGCGTGGCCAGGTGACCTTCTGAACCATCCA
Organism: Falco naumanni; assembly: GCF_017639655.2. Lineage (NCBI taxonomy): Eukaryota > Metazoa > Chordata > Aves > Falconiformes > Falconidae > Falco > Falco naumanni. Next base: position 34,938,476 of record NC_054058.1, read on the forward strand.
CAGAGGAAGTCATGAAAGAACTAGAAAAAATAGCAAGGTTTCAAACAGTTACTCTTTTTATTTGAAGTTTGGTTGAGTGTGATGCTCCAAGGAAAAGCAGGGAGGAGCAAAGGGAGAGGCCACCAAACGCTTGGAATATCTATGGGTCTGCAGCTCGTCTCACTCGTGAGACATCATGGGACATGACTGATGGCAGCCTGGGAGAGATCAGGACCAGGCCATACCCTTTGCTGGAGCACCCAAGCCCAGCTCTGTCTCCACCACTTCCTCATGCCCTTCTCTCCAAATTCCTCCCTGATCTGATGCCACAACCAACCACTGAGGCTCCCAGCATGCAGGTCATTTTCAAGGCCTTTCTGTGAACAGAAGCAGCACAGTGTCCCCAGAGCCTACGTTTGTGTCACCCTCCACGATTCTGCGATGGCTGTGATCTCCAAAGAACTCTTCAATTTGCCTTGTGCCATAGGCATCCTAACAGGGAGCCGGGCACAGGAAGCACTGCTGGCCTCTGGTCTTCATCACCCCTTGCCAGTTTTGGCTGAAGCTCCCAATATTGGTCCTAGACCTTCCCAGACGCTTCTTTGCTTCCAGTCATGGGCATTGGCGAGCTGGCTGCCCGCAAGGCAGCCTGAGGAGAGATACAGTGGTGTGGGTCACTCGGCAAAAGCAAAGACCTGCCTGCAGCCCTGCCTGGGTTTTGGCAGCACCACATCACATCCATGTGGTTACAGGACAGTTAGCTGCGGGGGGGGGGCGGCGATTTTTGTCGTGGGCTATCAGGGGAAACAAAAGGCAGGCAATGCCTGGAGTTGTTTGCTACCCGAGTTGTTTGTCAATCCAGTGCCCTGCACAGGGCAGCAAAAGAAAGGTTGCAGCAGCTGCCCTGCTCTGGGGTTATCGTTCCCCATGGGTGACACAGCATGGGTGATGCTGATCAGCATGCAGCACTGCAGTCCCATCACCCCAGGATGGGATGGGAGTCTTGGGAAGCTTTTTGGGGACTGGGTCTGGGATGTGGTTGCAGAGTCCCATGTGGCTCTGGAGCAGGAGAAACCCCGTTCCCTCTCCAAGGCACACCAAGGGCTGCTGCAGGTGCAGGAAACCACACTGCTGCTGCCACTGGCATGCATGCCTTGATGTGGCCGAGCAGGAGGCTGCTCAGCAGCATTTTTTGCTCTAAAACAGTGGATTATGGCACCAGCTGATTTACAGAGGAGGTGTAGGGAAAACCTTATGGAACAGAGAGAGGAGAAGCACCCCTGAGCATTGAAAGACTCCAAACAACTCCTGGCCCATCGTCTTGGTCAGCTCGTTGTTTCATGGGTGCACAAGGACTCGTGATGGCAAAACAGGACAATATTCCTGCATTACTCGGGTCTGGGAAGATCAAAGAGGAATGGGGTAAGCCTGTCTGTCTGCTACCTGCTCTGATGAGTGGCAAGGAGCCTCACTGGCTGTTAACCCCCTCATCTCCTGCTGGAAAGTCCAAGTGTACCTCCAAAAAGTGAACCCCAAAAAGCAAGCGCTGAAGGGGTGGGGAGCTGGAGGAGAAGTGGACAGGGTTTGCCTTTTCTCAGATGGAGTCTGGCATATCCAGTGTGATGTGATGGAGGGAGCTGGGTGCTCTCAGTCTGCACAACAGAGAGATGCCGAGGGGAGAAAAGGGGAATTGTACAAGATTGTGCAGAACAACGAGAAAAGGGGACCCTCCCAACAGGACCTGTGGTTGTAGTAGTGCTGAGTGACCGCAGTGGGCTTGTTCAGTGGTGACCAAGGTGGCTCCGGGGTGATCTTCGCCTCTGCCTGTCTTCTGGCTGCAGGGAGGCTCCTGGGGAGCCGGGGGAAGGGTTAAGTCAGGAAGGCTTCAGCCTGCTGCCTTGGCCCCTGTAATTCCTCCAGAGAGTAGGACTGGGAGAACAAGGAGCCCTTTCTGTTCACAGGAATTAATAGCAAAGAGTCATCTGGGGTGTCATTCAAGCCCTGATCAGCTCCCGGAGGAATGTGAGGGAGAGTGAGTGAGCGAGGGAGCACAGCCCAAGGCTGAGGCACCAAAGCCAGGGCAGGAGCCGCTGGGCTGGTAACTAGTGTTACCAGCTGGCCTTTGGGCAGGGGACTGTCTTCCCCTTCACCCCAACCTCCATGTCCCCTCTGCCCTGTCTAGGGGCTCACCGTGACACCCGTACTCAAAGGTCCCTTATTACCCACTGCTTCGTTGCAGGGGGAAGATGTCCCAACCTGTCAACACCACAGCTTCGCCTCTGCTGAGCTGGGAGGGATGGGCCAGGCAGACAGGAGCCAGCACAACCCCACTGCCCTCATGCTGGACATGAACTCCAGCAGACATCCCCTCTCCAGGGATTTCCCATTGTCCCCAGCCTGTGATGGCCTTGGGGTTTGTCCTCCCAAGCCAGCTTGCCCATGGAGAGGGTCTCTAGGGAGCCCTCAAGCATGGCCGGGGACATGGGGTGGTAGCTCAGTGGACCACAAAATTCACTGCTGACCCCTTTGCCACTGCATCATTTTGCCCAAACTGACTTGGTCACTGCAATTTTGGAAGAAAAAGATCAGGCCAGTGAGTTATGTCGCTAGTGTTTCACAGTGTTGCTTCACAGCTGCATAGGAAGGCTTGAAAGTGCTGCATGGTGACACTGCAGCATTGCCTGTAATGGCGATCAGCTCTGGTGGGACAAGTAGATATTTTGGCCATATGTCTACTAGCATGAGAAGGAGACCTTGGAGTGGTCCACCCTGTTCCATGGCCCCCTGCTTCCTCTCTGCCCAGCTGCAACATGGACTGCCCACGTGACCATGCCTGGTAGCACAAGGTGACCCAAGGCTCTCGTGATGCAACGTAGTCAACCCTACCATACAGAAACGATGGGGTCCTCAGGGCAACCCTTTGGGTCAGCATGGCCACAGCATGGACCACGATCCGGTCTGGCAGTGAATGCAGGTCAGGCAGACGGTGACCCGCATGAAAAGTGAACGGAGCTGCGCTGGAGTGCAGGAGTTGCTTTTGCTGGCCGAAATGCACCTCACCAAAGCTTCCCCTCCTCTCCACACACATCAGGTCAGTGCAAAACCAGGCAGCTTAAGCACTAATTCTGCATCTCAGCATCCTCTAAGAGATGCACAGTGCTGCCAGGATGGACTCCTCCGCCCCCTCCCCGCTCCTTGTACCACCACCACAATGAGTATGCCTTGTCATAGAGGGGTTAATAAATGATGCAAGAAAGGAGCCCTTTAATGCACGATGACCTTTGGCCTTTCATAAATCACAGTGTTGGGCTGCAAGTGCGCAGGGGGCGTGAGGCAGTGGGGGGAGAGTATGGGAGGGGGTCCATGCAGCTGCGCCACGGAGTTGACATTGTTCCCACCATCACTAAAGTGCAACAAATCCCTCTATTGTGTTCCTGGTTTATCTGGTTCCTCTTGTTTATTAGCAGAGGTTGTTTGGCGCTGGCTCCAGCCCTGGGCGGGTGGAAAGAGTGTTGGCACGCACCAGAGGAGGGGAGGGAGTGAGTGGGGGGGGATCGGGACGGGAGGACGAGAGCAGTTCATCAATGGCTGTATTGTCCCATCTTTTTTGTTGCTCCTGTAATGATATGTTCGGAAAAAGGGGATTAAATTGAAAAAAAAAAAAAAAAAAGGCAGAGAGGGAGAGAAAGACAAACGGCACAGAAGGACTTGGTAAGAATGGCCAGTCTGGGCCCACAGCGGATGCTGTTGCAGCTGGGGAGGATGGGTCGGGATGGAGCTGCGACGGGGCTGCTCTGTGCCTTTATGCTGCTTATTCAGGTTGGGAGTTGTGAGCCCCAGTGGCTTGGGCTGGCCCTTCCTGTGCCAACTCTATTCATGGCCAGAGGGGACCACGTGCGCACAGCAGAGAGGATGGGGCGGAGGGAGCAAGGGGCTGGAGCCAGCAGGGAAGGGGGAGGAAGGCTATTCTTCATGTCCCTCGAGGCTGAACCTGCGTTTGTACAGAAGAAGCAGCTGGGGGGTACAGCATCTTCTCAAAGCACTAGCAGTGTCCTTCATCCTGCTTGGTCATCAGCCCCCAACCTGCCCATCCATTATGAGAAGCACCAGGGGCCCTTCACAAATTAGTAGAGATTTTCTTGCGCCCAGACCTTGCTTGTGCTTGCATTTTTTCCCCTGCAGCTGCCTATGGACACATCCCCATGGAGAGCTCCACTGGTTTTCATAGGGATCAGTGGGACAGTGCTGGAAGATGATGGTACTTTGGTCACCTCTCTGCCTAAAGATAGATGACAGCGCAGGTAAAACTGCCACAGCAACAGGAGCTTTGCTCGTCATTGCTCTGCCTGTTGCCACCCATGGAGCTGAACAGATGCAAGCATCCCTAAGAGGTGCACATCCCACCATAAATAGCCTTGCTGAGATCAGAGTGAAGTTTGTTGAGATGAGAGTGAAATTCTGTCTGGGATGCTCAAGGGCATTTTCCAGTTCATCTCAGGCCACTACCTGGCCAGTTTTATCCCAGCCACACTGTCTGTTTCTGCTCCAGTGTCTCCATCACCTCAGAGGTGTTGTGTAGGGGCACATTGATCTGGATGTGCACAGGAGCTCTGCTGTGATTTTTTTTGGTTTTTTCAAATGGCATAAGTCAGAGACCGAACCATGCTACTGAACTTGAAATAGCAGGTTTTATTTTGTGTTGTTAGACTCTTGTGTCTGACCTCTCATATTTCAACCCAGGTCAAGTTTTAAATGCAAAAAGCTGGTTTGAAATGAAATGTCAGAAATTCCCTTTGAAAATGTCCATTCGCAACATTTTGGCACTTAGAAAACATAACAGTTCAGGAACATTGTCCTGAAATGAAATGTTTTGATATTTTAAAAATCACATGCACACACTCACTTTCCAGCCAAAATTACTTGTTGAACTAGGTTTAGATCTGCAGCTGGTTTCTTTCCCCTGAAGTCCCATTTCTTGGCAAATTATTGACCAATAAATGCTTCCCTGATATCAGTCATTCCTACCCTTAGGTGATGCCACATCCTTTCCATCCCTGGGAGGTCTCAGTGTCTCCACAAACTGCTGGATTGTGCTTGGATTCCTTGTTTCCCCAAGTCCCACCTTGCCTCAAGTGATCTCAGGACCCCCAGCAGGCCTGCCACCAATCTGTGCCACCCACTCTCTGAAGGTCAAGCGTGAAGCCCAGCGCTGGCACTTAAAAGCTAGAGGTTTAAACTCATATAACGTGGTCACATGTCTTTTTGTGGTTGCTGCTCAGGGTGTTTCTAAAGGGACATATGAGGAGCTGGGTCGCAGGGCTGTGAAGGTCTGAAGCTGTACAAGTGGAAGGGAGGAAAGGAGGGGATGGGATGGAGGGACCTCTTTTCAACAGAAGTGGCAAATGAAGTGTGTCAAAGCTGAGAAACATTGCTGACTTAATTAAAGCTAACATATTTGTACCCTCTTCTCCCATGTAAATATAAAATGAGAGAGTGAGCCATCCCACTGGCCACATAGAGATGAGTCAGGTAGCGACAAAAGGATTATACAGCTGTCAACAGCTTCCCCCAGCCCCTGATTTCAAGAGTGGTTCAGTTCCTCACCTCCCCCTCTGCCCATCACACTCTTTCTCCAGCACAAGTCTGATCAGCTTCTCCACTATAGGAAATTCTCAAAGCTAATTCTGGCTTACCTGTCAGATACTGCTTCACAGCCAGTAGGTACCTCCATACCCAGTGTCATCCAAAGCATCTTCATGTAAACTCTGAAAAGAAAGAATGAGTAATTCCCACCAGCAGTCAGTATCACAACTTGTTCAGATAAACATCATAGAATCACAGAATCATACAATGGTTTGGGTTGGAAGAGACCTTAACGATCATCTAGTTCCAGCCCCCCTGCCATGGGCAGGGACACCTTCCACTAGCCCAGGTTGCTCAAAGCCCCATCCAGCCTGGCCTTGACTGCCAGGGATGGGGCATCCACAGCTTTTCTGGGCAACCTGCTCCAGTGCCTCACCACCCAAGTCCACCTGTCCTTCCCTTCCTCTAGTCCAGTGAGAGGGGACTTCATGGGACTTCTGGATTACAAACCTGAAGAGTTATAGGGTTTTCCTTGGAAAATCTGGTCACACAATGTGTTTAGCAGCAACCTGGAAACAGAGTACAGTTTGCCTGTGCCAACTTGAACCAGCAGCAACACCAATCCTACACCTGAGCCAGTCAGTCACAGAAATGTATCAAAGCCAAATCGCCTTCTGAGACATTCACATCTCTCTTTTTCTCATGGGCAGTCTAAGTTTTATCTAACCTAAGGCTACCTACCAATCTCATCAGCTCTTATAGCAGATGGCACTGGTGGCTTTGAAGGAGATGGTCTTGTCTGCCCAGACTAGGTCACGTCATGTCACAGAAAGGACAGAGCACTGGGACCTGGATTTATAGCAGACAAGTGCATCCCTGAGTGTCCTCAAAGGCCAAGTCGAGCCTAAGATAATTCCCCTGAGAGCAGCATCTGGATCACACCATAGATGTCCCCAAGAGCATTCAGTGTGTGGTAATGAGGACCAATCAGGCTGCCTCAAGGCTGTGCCTGCAAAGTCATTATCCACATCGGCAGAAAATGGAAGAGAAAATAAATACTCACCATGCACACAAAAGAGGATATGCTACTCCAGACAGTGTGGGGAGACACACCTTGGACACTGAGGTCTCAGCTGTGCTCATGGTGAGCCTGACTGTGCTTTCAGTGGCATGCCTTGGAGCAGGGACAGGACTGTGGCACTCACCATGAACATCACAGTCTGAGCAGCTGTCAAGAAAAAACATTAGGTTTTGCTTTCTGAACCCCAGGGAAGTTCAAGGAACCATTTACCTGCCAGAAGTGGTCTGGGAGTTTTTACATGGCTATCAGCATTGGGCTGGAAATTCATAACAAGCCCAGATCAAGTTCCTAATCAAGAGGGATGTCTGGGATATTTTAAACGCAAGTGTCACCTCTTGGGAACAGCACAGGCCCTGCAGCTCCACAGAGTCACACCCTGCACGTTTTGCTCTGAAGTGGGAGAGGAGTCACAGCCCATCGGCCCCTGGGACGTGCAACACAGTGACTAGAGGAGCATGGCACTGCTTGCTGAACATCCCGGCCCAGATGGCACAGCTGAACCTGCCGGGCAGCAGGATTCCCCAGCACCGCCGGCTGCACCAGTGCCTGCTCCTGTGCTGTCTGAAGCACAGCTGTCTCATGTCCCCTCTTCTCCCTACCCCCCAGGAGACCACAGAGCATCCGTGGTCCCCTGGCCACCAACGTGGCCCCTCTGTCAGTGGTCCCCTCGATCGCTGGTCAGCTCTGTTTGAATTGAGACAAGAATTTCTCCCTCATTCACACAGTCATCTTGCCTTCCCCCTCCAAGCCATCAAAATCCTCTTTCCCTGCCTCCCTCCTTCTCCTTCCCGCCACCTCCCCCTTCTCTCCCTGGAACTTCCCTGCAGCTGCAGAGCTGGCCAGACAATCGGGTGTTTTAGAGAAATACATTTTTGGGCTAATTTGCCATGCATAAGTGTTTCTCTTACCCTTTAAAGGCAAGGAACAAAGAGCACATTCTCTGGGAGCTCTGCCCTGTTGTGAGCAGCCCTGCAGCTGTACAGCACTGTGCTACCCTCCACTCTCCTGCTCCACTCTCTGCTAGTTGTGTATGGAGATGGGGCTCTGCTTCTCCCTGTGGGACCACAACGTCTCCTACCCGTCACTACAAATTTCTTTCTGTTTTTTTTTTTAAAGCAGAGCCAGAATAAGTGGGGAGGGAAGGGATTTGGCAGCACCGTCACCTAGACTGACTTGTCACATCATCCAGGTACAATCTTTTATGTTGAGACATCATTTATTTGGAACCAGTCCGAATTTTCTTTTATGTGGGGCTTCATCTGGTGTCCAAGTTAATTATAAATATTTATTTTATCCCCTTGATAAGTAACACTGTGCAATGCATTCCACGCACCATATTAGACTGTAAGAAATCTTATGCTATCAAGGAAACTTAATCATTAAAAGAGAAGTCATGTGTGAGGCTTTCAGGTCCTATTTCCTCCCTTGAAACACTGGTAGCCATCCTTGCTTGGGGAATTTCTCAGACAGGAGGATTTTCCTTTTTGAACTAGGATGTTTGGTTATGAACAGATTTGACCTGGTGGACCTGACTGGGAAGAAGATGCACATGTTCTGGCATGAACCACTCGCTGGTTGTGGGAGAAGGAGATGGCGTGGAGCAGCTGGACACTGAGGAACTAAAAATTTTTGTCAGCCTTGTGGGGATCCCATTTCAGCACTTGCTGAATAACCTTTTTGCTATCCATGGGAAGCTGGTCCAGCAAACAGCTTCCCAGATGAGGCAACAGGTTCTGGTATAGGTGAAACAAGGCTTTTAAACCAGCCACAGTGAAGTCACTTGCTCCATTCCAGCAGCCCTGTATCCTGGAAAACTCTTCCCATCAGCCCACTCCAATCCACCAAAAATATTAACTCAGTCCAAACCAGTCACATTTTCGGCTCCGAATTCAGCACAGTCTAAAGCAGCTAACCTGGTCAACTCTAGCCTACCCAGAACATGCCTATCACAAGCTGCCACCTCAAACTTGCATTCAGATTGCACTCAGTCCACATAAATGTAGCTCAGCTGGGTCAAATCCAGTGTAACTCAGACCAAGCCAGCCATATGCAGGCCATTCTAACCAAATTCAAGCCACACTCCATTCAGGGACCAGTATAGTCTAGCCTGTCTAAGCCAGTAAGGGGCTGAACCAGGATGTACCAGCTGCAAGGCAACAGAAGCTCAGCTCTGAGACACTTGAAATGTGTTTTTAGGTAAAAATGTCTGGATCTTACAGAAGTCACCATGACTTTAAGAGCTTGTGGCACTTTATCTCAAACAGGTTAACAGCATTGGTCCCCCTGAAATGCCCTGCACATCATACCGATACAGATGCATTCATTCTTCAGTTCACTTCCACAGTTGCTTTGCCTCCAGCAGATCCTCTTGACTCAAGTCCAGATGGATCTCTTGCAAAAAAAAAAAAAAAAAGAGATTTTGCTTTAAAATTCTTCCACCTGTTTAAGGAAAAGTCTTCCACTGTTTTAAGGACAAATGGGAAAAGAAGAAAGAAGAAAGAAGAGAGAGGAGAGGTGAAAGTGTCATCAGCAGAAATGTATTTGGGGGAATATGTAATACAGGAAAAGGTGAAGGCCTTATGGGCTGGAGCCTAAGATCCTGAGCTTCTAAGCTAGGAAAGGCCAGCTTGGAAGAAATGATAGCTGGAGGAACCTACAGTAGAATAAGGTATGATTGGCAACACCACCCAAGGACAGCAGGACAGGTTGAGCCTCACCTGGCACAGCCCACTAAATCCCTCCCTTTCTGACTCTTTAGGCTTTTTGCATGCAGCAAGGCTGGTAGCCATACCTACGTAAGAACTTAGTTACAATAGGAGGCCATTAGTGGAGCCAAGGCTCCAGGACATGCATTTATTGGTAGTGTGGTGGCACTTGCTCTACACAGAACATCACCTGCTCTTAGCTCAGCTGAGATTTTAATGGTCTGAGACTCCTGCCATGCTGTGCTACTGTGAATGAGCTGTGTGAGGGAGCAGTGCAGAACGTCAAGCTTCCTAGTTTCCAAACTGCATTTCAAACTCCAGGATTCACTCTTCTGACCTTGCAAGTGACTCCAGTAAGTGCCAGTCAGGTATTAAAACCATAGTGCCAAGAAAAAGTCAATTTCTGCTGGACTCAGAGCTGCAACAGTGAAAATCCCATTGAGCAATGGATGTAATCATATTTAGCAACCCCTCTGGGTAAATGTCCTTCAATCCCTCTAGGAGACTGAACTTGAAAATTTCCTTCGTAGGGCTGCAGGGGACATCACACAGCACAAGTGGTCTGAGTGGCACAGGTAGGTTGGCCACCAAGACCAAGTGCCAATGCAGACACCCCAAAACGCTATATGGGGTTAGTGGGAGCAAAATTCAGCTCCAGCCTTTGTGGTTACCAACTCAGTGAGACAGAGAGAGAGAGAAAGAAAGGAGAGGAAAGGGAGGGAGAAGGTTAGGGAGAGGGGGAGGGCAGATTTCTGTTACCACATGATTTTCCTGGTTATTTTCAAAGCGCTGCTCTAACACACGCACACGAGTCCCATGTGATTGCTTATTTACGAAAGCACAGTCGTAATGTTTTGTGCATCTCACATCCGCTCGGCAGCCCACCTGACTGCGGGCTCCGTGGGCACCCACTGCATCCTTTCCATCTGCGCCATCGAGCCAAGGGGGATGGGCAACCCATGATAGTGGACACTGCTCCTGTCCTGGCGAGGCAAGGAAGCAGAAAGGAGGACTTTCCTTTTCCATTTCCAAACTGCTCCTTACTTCCCTTTGCCTGGAGCTATGTGAGGATGCTCCAGAGGCAGGGTGCTGTCCCTTCTGTACTGTCATGGGGAGAAAAGGCATTTATTTCAGATCTGTCTGTCTCACTTCTTTCAATTTGCAGAGCACCTGGAAGCAAGCTCAGATACAAACAAACCTGGCATATGACAATATGCCATATTTGATCTTCAAATAGGTGCACATTCTCTTTTCTTGTGGAGGACTTTTTCTCATACCGTCATCACAGAAGTCCCCTTTCACCCAAATATCCACTTAATAAAAGAGGAAGCCTCCTTAGAAAGGGCAGGGAGGTGGCTAAGAGAGGGTGTTCACAATAAAATAAAGCTGGTTATTTCTTTGAGGTCGTGGGATTTGGCCTACCACCAATGCATTTGTACAGAGAACCTCTAACTCCAGTAAAATTGTTCTTCTCAGCTAAAGGGAGGTCTAAGACATGAGCAAGAGAGATGCAATGTCGGAGAACAGATTTTTTGAAGGCCAACAATAGGAACTGAATTCACAGAGGCTGTGATGAGACAAGATTGTGCTGCAGCAAAACATACATTTTAAGTGTGGTGTTTTCCTTTCCTTTCTCTCTCCACAGTCCTAGGTGCCTTGTCAATGAAAAGGAGTCATTGCCTCATATGCTGCAAAAACCCCTCCAGTGATCTTTGCCAGTATTGAAGCTCCTGTGAAGAAAGGACATCTGACATTTTAAAACTTTGGTCTGGCCAAACCACCTAATGTCATTCCTGCTTCCTCTTCCCAGACAACCAATCCTTGCTTTAAATTGCCCAAGAGCCAACAGTGCTACCTTGCCACACAGATTACGCCTCCCACCACCATGCATCTTTCTTGCATGCTTAGTAAGTCGCCTCCATGAAGGGTTAATTCAACCAGGGCCTTTTACTCCAAGTTGTTTTCCAAGTAGCTGAGAGAATAGGTCTCTTGTTACAAACATGGCTTCTGGGCATTTGGTGATGCTTTCCCTTTTCTCTCTCTCTGTACCACAAAAGAATCTTTTGTTCTTGTCCCTCTGTCTCATTTACTCTCCCCCACCCAGCTCTCGCCTCTTCCCTCCATTGGCTGCCAAGTGACTAAGGAATGGCAAAAAATGACCATAGCTGGTCATGGCAAATATTTCTTCAGCTATTATCTGATAGAGACCTTGAGCATCTATGTGAAGGGCCCTCTGCCTTCCCTCAGGCTTCTCCTAGAGATAGGGGAAAATGAGTCGGACACAACAGGGCAGGATATAAGTTGAATCAGTCCAACATGCTAATGGAAATGTCTTTCAAATGGAGTCATGGTGCCTGTTTCAGGAAAATCAAATGATAGGGACCCAGAGCTGGCAGGAGTCCAGTGGAAGCTTCAGTCTGCATTTATTAAAAAACACATGGGAGACACAAAAAAGTCACTTTCTGGCTTCCACATTTACTGATTCAGCTGTTTGTAAGCTGGAATCAACACTCTTTGTTGGATAGATTGTAATGTCATATAGTTTCTCTGCACTATTACTGTAAATCTGGTTGTGCATGATCTCCTACCACAGAAAAGCTGTGACAAATCCCCATGGACATCATGTCTTCCCACACCCCAGTGAATTACCTCAGGCATTCCCACAGACATCCTTCTAGCTATAGTCCCCTTGCACATACTGCTTCACTGAGTCATTTTACACATACATACATAGATATGTAAAAGTTCACATGATGCTAAAGTCACTGCAATTTCCACGATGACTTTTCTGCAACAGAAACAATTCCCCAGCCAGATTCCTACCTCCCTACCTTTTAGAGCATTTGGGTACACCCTTCACTGATACTGCCTTCTGCAAGAAAATCAAATTCTTCAGTCTCACCTGAAGCAAATCTTGCTGGTTTTGCCTTTCTGCTCATCTTCCACAGACCCTCTTCACTACTCTGACTACCATTTGTCCAAGTCCATCTCAGTTTGTGTTGTTCTTTAGGTGAACATGGCATATACTGCCTGGCTCCATCTGCCAAGCTTTCTGTACTCTTCTTGCATTCAGTGCCTTAACTATTTTGGAAAGCCCTTGAAACAATCATTACATTTCAGCCTTAGTGACTTCCCGCACACACGCATACAAAGCTGTGGATTTAAGGCGTTATCTGGAGAATTTTTATTCCTGTAGAGAAGGGAAATGGACTATACAGGTAAATGGACCATTATATACCCACATTAGAAGGACTTGTCTGGTGGATTTTAACCAAGCTGGTTAAAACATCATAAAAACAGTGCACTGACAAACTCATTATTCGTATGACTGTGCTCACAATTAAGATTTGTGCCAAGTCAGCTGTATCTGTTTTGAAGCTGCATGCAGAGCAGCTTTCATTGTAAAGCATCAAACCCATCTAATATGTAACAATTAAGGAATATATAATAATGCCTCCTGGTTTGATAGCATCTAAATGAATCCCAACATAGACAGAGAAGTCCTTATTGCAATCCCAGCTGTGCTCCCCTGTCCTCACAGTAGCTCTATCATACAGGGTGCTCGCCAGGAGCATACAGTCAGCCTTAGTAGATAAACACTGCTCATCTCCATCACAAAGCATAACTGAAGCACCCTGAGATGAAGAATTTTACCCGTCAGAAAAGCAAGTCTCTGGCAGAACCAGAAACTCATTAATTCAAATGTTGTGCATCTAATGCTACAAACACTAACCTCCCCACCCAGCAGTGCCCCGATAAAGCAATGCATTGCTGGATCCTCTTAGAAACCCCTGTTTAGCAATGGTGAAACAAGGAAAAGGATTTGCTTCTCCCTGGCTCCAATTCCCCTTTACAGGGTGAGATCCCACAGTCCTGCAATGGAGACTACTGCAGTCAAAGGCAGTACACTGCCTAGAGGGCCCCGTCAGGGTCATCTTTGCACACTGTGGAGACCAAGAGGTCAGCTGTTGAAGTCCCTTTGGAAAAAGAGAGTCTACCACCATCTCTTTCACAGATGTGAAGCCCAAGGATGGATTATGGATAGATAATTTTGGATGAATCAAGAAAAGAGAGGAGGAATAGCTGGATGGCTAAATAAAGCCAATGAGATCACATGTTCCGCCTTTTTATCTGCTTTTCTCTTTCTGCTTTTCGACAACAAAGCTTCCTTTGATACAGAAGAAGAGGGGGGCAAGGAGGGTGGGGAGAGGGGGTGCCAGAGTCACCCCAATGGCCCCCGGTCACTTATCCACGCTCCTTAATGTGATGTTCCCACTGACAGAGGCAGAAAAAAACAGTGATCTCATGATTTCAGAGACAATTCATGCAAACAACGCTGGGAGATGAGGGGTGAAGGGGACAGGAAAGAAGAGTAAAGAATGGGTGAGTAAAGGCAAGAAAGGGAAAGGAATAGGGAGAGGGGACACGGGAAGCAGGACCTTAGAGGACAACTGTGACTAGAGATAGAAACCAAAGGTCAAAATCCAAAAGAGGATGTGTAGAGGGATTGTAGGGAGAAGGAGAAAAAGAGGAGTCTTGAGACCAAGGGTAACAGGACTGGTGGAAGAATGTTAGGTATGGCATTGTACGGCAGGACTAAGGGCAGGGGCAGGGATAAGAGTTGACTGAGTTGTGGAGTACGTAGGAAATGGAGGCTGGGCTCAGAGGCAGTGTGGTGGGAGGAAGAACAAGGGCTTGATATGAGCGTGACAAGGAAAGGAGGGGGAAGTACCTATGGGGTCGGGAGCAGAAGGGGTAAGACTTACGAAACTTGTTACTTCTGCATTCTGCTTACACAAAACCAGGTCACCAAATCTGCCAAGACAATAATCCTGCTCTCTTACAGCCCCAGAGCCAAGAGATGCCAGGAATGCAACGGGGAGAGAGATTTATTACCTGAGGCATTCAGCCATGTCCAAGGGAGGCAGTGGGGAGGCAGTGGGGCTGGAGACAGGCAGCCCGGTTTCCACTTTGGCTGGGCTGATGTCTCTGCAGGAGACCTTCACACCTGTGCAGAGGAGCACTGTGTGTGTATTACACCTCACCGGCCAGCAGCTGCTTCTTTCAGCCTTCTTCCTTTCCTTCCCTCCTGCCTTTTTGTTCCTCCTTCCCTTCTTCCCTCCCTCAATCCTTCCTCACCGTCTCCACACAAGGAGACAAGAGCTCAGTACAGTTGGCAGGAGATGTCACACCTTCTTCCCCATCCTTCAAGGGGGACCTGCCACCCCAGCAACACTTGCCCATAACCAGTGAAGCAGCCAGGGCCCAGCAGGAGGCTTCTGAGTCCACAGGGCTCCTGATGGAGTTGGGACAAAGAGGGGAACGAAGAACTGGGGAAACAACTGGGGAAAGTGTCCCCCATTATGAGCTGCCATCTCCATGTCTCATGGCTTTCCCCAACAGTGGTCTGTCCTGGGGGCTCATCACATTTCCCCCCTCCTCTGTCTGCTCCATGGCAGCTAATCAGTGACCCACTGACAGTCTCTGTCCATCACTCATCTCTGCATGCAATGGGGTAATTAAACCCTGACCCTCCGCTCCTTTTATCCATTTCCTCTGCACAGTCACTCCCCGAAACAGCAGAGGGGAGGGCCTGCTGTGGAGGCTCCTGCCCCAGCCTCCAGCTGCAATGAAGATGTAAAGCACAGGAAGGACTTGTTGCAGAAGAAAGATGCTTGAAGGGGCAGCCAAAGAGGTACTGAGTGCTAACAGGCTTCCCACATGCTTATGCTGAGCTCTGTTGACCTACCTCCATCACAGACATTTGTAAACATTCAACTCTTTATCATCATGCCACAAAGTTGTCCAGCACCTTTCCCCTGCCCACGCACACCTACAGCAAACTCACTGCTCCTCTGTGTGTCCTCAGGGCGGTGCCAGGTGCGGTACCCAGCTCAGGTCTAGCAAAGCTTTTCAGGACCCTCAATACATCCAGCCCTGGGCTTGCTCCCCCACAATACCACCCAGCTTTTTTGATGTGCCCCAACTCGAAGCTTCTGCACTGCCTGGTGTGACCCCATCACCTCCACGTGGGCTAAGCCCAGTGCCTCAGACCTGACACATCGGGCTTTCCTCATTAAACATCTGCAGAAGGGCGGAAGGAGTTCTCGCAGCAGGGTGCATCCCAATGGAGCACAGCAGATAGACCCAGGAGCTGGCTGGGGCAAGGTGATGTTGCTCTTGCCTGCGTGGGAGGACAATGGAGGATGCACCCAGTGACAGGCAGGAGTCACAAAATGCCAGGAAGTTCTTTTTCATTCGTTCTTTCTTTTTTCTGGCTTTCTGGCACTCTGCAAAATTTATTACACAGATTGATAAACAGCCAGAAATGATGCCGAGCAACCCAGACTCTGCTTCCTCCTCCCTACTCCGAGTGGGGAAGCTGCCTCCCTCCCACGCATGAGCAAGAAGGGCTGGGGCCACCCGGGGAAGGGCATGACGGGTAAAGCAGTGCCCCCGAACAATTAAGCACTGTCCCAGGCACTGCACACCCTTGTCCCGGGAACAAAAGAGTCACACACAAGAGACCTGACTGTGAAGCCTCCATCCGCTTTCATCACTGACCTCCGGGGCAGTCAGGGCACAAGGTCAGCCCACTTAAACTCCAAACTCAGCCAGAAATAGAGCTGGGAAGTGGGCAAGGGTGGCCAAGTGCAGGGGTCCCCAACCATTTGAGGGTTTTTTTGACTGAGCCATTTCATTTCATCAAAGACACATTTTTTTCTGGAAGGAAAATGGAGAGCAGCGGGTGTGAAGGGAGTAAGGGGGAGGCAGGGTGTTCACCGTGAATTATGACCGCTCTCAACAAGAGCCTTTTACATTGTGGAGGTGAGGAGAGGATGGGGTAATTGGCCATGTTAGACCCATGCATAACGAGGGCAACTCTCTGCCTGTTTCCCACCCTCCACTCTGCCATTGCTTACAAGATGTGGTCCCCCGTATGCCCCGTCACTCTTCCGCTGTGGGGCTCAACACTCCAAGGGCTCAACCCAAGGACCACAAGCTTTGACAGTGCCTTACCAGACTGGCAGTCCTCCTGGGCTGTCAATAACGTGTGGTCATGCCCCTGGTGTGGGAAGGCTGAAAGTTGCTGTATAAATTAAAAACCATCAGCCAAGCCAGGGCTCATATTTTCCACTTGCAGGATCTCAGAAAACCTATTAGGCTTTAAGTCACTGTTTTTTCCAGGTTGTAAATACTGCCTTTGCATGTAATGCTTTCATGGAGTAACAGCTGTACCTTCTGAGGGCCAGCAGTGAGCAGTGTGTTAGTGGCAGGGAAGAACAGACTGTCCTGAGACCTACCTCCTTGACTAGGAGGAGAAATCTGTGGGAACAAAGTCAAGGGGGAATGAAACGTGTTTGGTGTGTGTGGAAATACAATGCATCTACCATGGAACAGTGTCCATTTCACCAGGCTTCTTCCCTCTGGATAAGCTTCTGATAACCCTAAATGCAGGAAATTTCAGAGGCAGGGTAATAAAAACACCCGGGGAGGAAAAAAATTACAAAAGAAAAAATCAATCAATGCACAAAAATACTGCTTTTCACCCCAAAAATGGGAAATTTCACCATCCAGACTAAGTCAGCCTGAACTCCGAAGGACAGCAATACTGTGTTCTGCTGAAACAATATGGGGCAAGCACTCAAGAGCTTGGTGCCCCCATGGGGAAGGATATCTCCAATTTGTCAGAATGAACTGAAGGTTCATCTCATCCTGGGAGGAGTCTGAATGCAGCAGCAGTAAGATCCACAGGCTGGGAAATCAGCAGTCAGGTCATTTGTAGCAATGTTTTCAAGGTTTCTCTCCCCTTCCTCTCTGAGTTGGTAGCCCCAAGATGCAAGTGCTAACAGCAAACACCCACCCTGACATGTGATAAACCACACCTGCGAATGACTGTCCCCTATTCCACCTCAAATGGGGCCACCACCACCTCCATCTCTCATCTGCACCATGTAGAAGCCCCTGCAGGGGTCTGAAGCACCTAGCAGAGGTAGGGCAGGGACGGAGCAGGCAGGCTGTGGAACAGTGGGCAGGAAACACAATCCCCACACTTACCCACTAGAAGTTCCCCTCAAAACAGACAACGTGGCTCGAGGGACAACAATCAAGGAGGATGTTAGCTCAGCATTAGTTGTGTTGACGCTGACAACAGTAGCAGAACAGCAGCCAGAAACACGAGATTCAACACAGACCCAGTACAGAGAAATGCATCTGAGTGCCAAGAAGCTAACTAGTCATGCAAAGTGTGATCTGCTTGCAGACTTCTTATTACACGTGATGAAAGACAAGCAGAAAGGAGTTTGACTCCCAGAGCCTAGGCTGACTTTTCATGGATTGTCTGTCTGGGGGTGGAAAAATGTCTGTACTTGCAAACTGAGCCCTCTTGACCCAGGCTGTATTTATTGATAGACTTTTCAGGATAAAACTGTGTTTCAAATTTTTGATACAACAATTAATCAGACCTATTCCTGGAAAAGAACGGCTTCCTGGGATTCTTTTACATGCTGGCTAGCCTTATTTTTTTGTATGTTAGATAACCGTTTGCATCAGTAATTCATTAGTTTTTTCCTTGGGAGGAGGCAATTGGCTGGATTTCTAATGAATGGCTTTAGGGCACACGCAGATTCATTCTCCATCTCATGCAGAGAGAATCCAATCGATTCCGGACATGTTAGAATGACTGTACACACACAAAAAAAGCAGGGTCAGTCAGCACACACACACACCAGCCAGTCCTTCAGGGACATACCGAAGGACATACACGATGTGCAGACATCACTGGAGCAATACAAAAGCAAGGTGCATCAGCCCTACCGGTTTTGGCCTTGCTAGTGTCAGAAGGTCTGCGGTTTTACCTCAGGCCAGTTCTGCCTACTGTCTTTCTTTCTAATGGCAGGAGCTGCCAGGAGAGGAGACATTTGCTGCTTGTTCTTTTCCCCTGCAGCTCTAGTAGCAGAAGTGGATGCAAGATAAATGAGGACCCAGGACTGCTTTTAACTAGTCTGTTGCCCAGCCATGTACAAGGCCCTGACCAATCCCCTTGGGCACAACCAAATGATTTTGGTTATGCAGGTGTTCTCTTAGGCGTGGGGGAAACGGGTTTTTTTTTTCCCCCTTGCAGTAAAATAGGAAAAATATCCTACGGTTGCAAATCCAGTACGCCTGAATCCAGACCCGCTTCCTGCAGCCGAGGTTCTCAGCAGGGCCCACACGGTGGAGCTCCCCTCTCAGAAATGAAGCCCAGCGGACTAGCCTGGTGGTCGCCTCCTCCGGGGTGACCCTGCCACGAAGCAGGAGACTGCACAGGGCCAGTGTGGGATTCCCAGACCTGCCGTGGCCTGGGAAAGACTTGGTTTCTGCCTCTGCTGACGATCTGATGTGTGCTACTGGTTTATTCAGCTCCTGTCTGTATTAACACTCAACTTTGGGCAGGGTTATGCAGGGTCGCCTCTGTGTTGGGCTGTGCCCAGCTAGCCAAGGGCTGGACTTCACTGCGAGCTGCAATGTGTCACAAATACATCAACCCCTAGCTGTCAATAGCAAAGCTACTAGCTCTGAGGAGGACAGATGTTTGTTTTTTTTTTTTGTTTTAATGCATTTCAAAGTATTCTAAGAAGAAGAAAGTTACAGACAGTTGTTTTGATCCAAGAATTTGAAAAAGAATTACACACAAAAACATTTCCAAATGTTGCAGAGTCTCTCTCGGGACCTCAGCATTGCAGAATCTGTCCAGTTACATTTTCACTATCTCTAGGGGTAGATATTCCACCACCTCTCTGGGCTGCCATAACAGTGCTTATCCACCCTCACAGTGGATTTTTTCCCCCCCTTTCATTGCACTGGAATTCCATGCTGCAACTTGTAACCCTTGCCTCTTGCCTTTTGCTGGCTCTGCCTTCTCTGTATCATCCTCAGCTGCAGTGAAGTGCCATTGAACTGCTGAGCCACAGCAAGCTCCTCACAGGCAGAGATCAGGGTCTGGCTCATCAATTCTAGTGTTTCACTGATGTAAAATTCCTGCTAGCATCCACAGTCAGGATGTCAGTCTTCTCTTCAGAGAGCTTATACCTGAAGGACTGCATTTTTTATTCAACTTCCCTTCATAAATAAATCATCCCCTAGACCTAGGACTTCAAAGTGATTATTAACAACACACTCTTGCCCTTGTACTCCAGCATTGTGGGTGGCTTCAGCTGATGTTTTGATGTATGCAGTCAAGAGGTTCATGGCTGCACACTGCAAACACTAACCACTCTCACAGCCAGGAAGAGAGGTCATTGTCATCGGCCAGTCCTTCTTCCTGGTTATGGAGAAGTATTCAGTTCAAAGAGTGAATTTTATTTTTTTTAATCTGCATCAGTAAGGCAGGTTTGGCAGGCTGGTAATTGCTCAGAAGACAGCAGCAGCTGGAAGAGATGACACATAATGCAACAGGTGACCACATTCTTCTGGGAAATCAAAGCATTTTCCCAGTGATGGTACTATCTTGATGGAGGCAGAAAATTAATTTGAACACCTAACCACTACCCCCACACACATATCACAGAGGAGAAAAAACGTGCAGAAGCTTGGCGATCCTGCCATACACATGGCAGCACAGTAGTTTTGCATACAGCTGTGCTGATCGGCTTCCAAATCACTGCTTCCACAGGTTGCTGCTGGCCTGCCAGCAGTAGGGGCAATTGGACCAACCACTTTCAAAGCTCTTTGTGTCCCTGCTGTCATCTGAATCATCAGTCCAGGGTGTGTTCACATTCACAAAAGTTTTTCTGAAACGTTCCTTTCTGTGGGAGGCTGGTGCTGGGTGTGTTCGTGTAGGGTACATCACTTTCCATGGGTAACAGCTCTGTATTTTTCCAAGCAACAAGTGCAACAGGGCCTTTTCCTTGCTGTGGGCACACTTTGGGTGCCCTTCCTGGTGACTGAATGGCCAATAGTTCACCGTGGTCCATTAATAACAGCAGGACAAGCAATGGTGCTGCTGTTTCATGCTGTGCCATGACACCTGTTCAACTTAGCAGTTCCCATCCTCTTCTGCAGCGCCTGCCGCCACTGCAGCTCCCCTTCTGCGACTCAGGGAGCTCACAGGCTCCGTCTGCCGGCGCCGCGGTGACTGGGGTGCCTCGGGAACCTGGAATCGGATGTAACCCAAAACCTGGGGCTGGAGGCTGCAGGCCCGGCCCCGACACACTGCCCAGCCCTCCCTCTCCGCACGCTGCGGTGGCCGGAGGGGCCCGAAGGCCTCGGGGCGGGCGGGGCCGGGATACACCACACACCCGAAGGGCGCTTTACTCCCAAGAGCAGCGCTCCGCCGCACCGGAGGGGCCTGCCTGGCCGGAGGGAGGATGGCCCCTTCCCTTCCCCTGAGGCCAAGGTGAGCCCCCTCCCCCCCACCGCGGGGGAGCCCGAGAGCCGGGCTGGGGCCAGGGCGCCGGCACTACGGCCTCGCCTCTCTCAAGATGGCGGCGGGAGCGAGCTGGCCCCGCCCCGCGGGTCGCCGTCCTCATGGCAACGCACGGCGCGAGCGGAGGGGGCGGGGCTCCGCCGGCCGCTCTGGTGCTTCCGGGCTGGCCCCGGCGGTGACGTGTCGGCGGGTTGACAGCGCCGGGAGGCAGGTGGCGGCGGGGGCCGCGCGCCAGGCGGCCACTTCCGGTGAGCCACGGGACACCCCCCGCCCCCCAGGGCCGCCCCCCCGCGGCTGCCCCGGCGACGGTTTCTGCGAGGGCAGGGGCTGGGGGTCGTCCTCCGCCAGCACCGCGCCCTGCCAGGGCGACCCCTCCTCAAACCGCCGGGCCGGCGCCCGGTTCCCCCCGGGGCTGGGGTTGAGGCCTCGGGGAGAGCCCGCCGCCAGGGCCCAGCGCCCCGCCGCCCGTGGCGGGCCCTCGCCCCGCGGGCCCTGGGGTGCAGCCCGGCGGGAGGGCGGGGGTGGGGGCCACGCAGCAGGCAGCGGCGAAGGGCTGTGCCCGATGTGCGAGGCCGCCAGGCGGGATGCAGCGTGGCCAGCTGTCGGCGAAGCCTGGTGGCGGCTGGTGGGGTCGGGCCACGTCACCCACCGTGCCTCGGGTGCTGCCAAAGGACGAGCGAAACGAGACATGTCTGCTAATTACTGTCCAAAATTAAATAGGAAACAGAACGGGGGGCTCGTGTGTGGGGAAATAATGAGGCTTTTGGGGAAAATGAGTTGCAAAAAGCTTTGTGTAACCTCCTGAGATAGGGAATGGATGTCAAAATGTGACATGACTTGCTGTGAAGTCAAGAACTAAACAGACGTGTTTAACAGATGTAGGGGATAAAACTGTAAATATCTTTAGCAGCCGTGGTGCAGGTTGAGCATGTGAAGAAACAGCTTCCAGAAAGGGCAACTTTTTGTTCCGTTTTGGAAATGCTGCACATATGTGGGTTTTGAAACCTACAGCATTCAAACTCAAGGACTTTCTCCTGTCTCATTCAGAGCAAAGAATCAGAAGCTCTTGACATGTTTTTCATCTTTGATAAAAGAACAGAGACCAGGATGTGATGTTAGGGAAAAAAAGAAAAAAAGAAAAAAAAAAGGAGATCAACAAGGGTGACAGGTTGATTCTTTGCAGTTGGTTTATTGGGGTTTATTCTGTTCTTTTTTCCCAGGGAGTTTGGAATAAGCCGTTTCAGACAAACAGGCTCCATTTAACCAAAACAATGTTTGCGGATTTGGACTATGATATTGAGGAAGATAAGCTGTAAGTATTTTGCTTGGTTTTCCCTGTTTTTTGCTAACAACAGAAATAGTCTTTGCAGCCAAGACCTCATGGGAGTGGATAAATTTGCCTGCTGCTGTCACTGTGTGCTGAAGAGTCAGTTCAGTTCTGATTTCTTGCTCCCTATGGGGACTGGGGATGAGGCATTGATGCACTGGTGAGCAAAGGAGAATGCTTTCTGTTGCTCTGCAATGACTACCCTGCATTTCTGATTGCAAAGCAGTGCTGACAGATCTTCTGTAAATTACTGACCTTAGCCAGAGAGAAAAATATTTATAATGGAGGAAAGATAATGAGGCAAGAAATGGAGAGAAACTCAGGACTCCTTAGGTCTGTAAGGAGGAGGACACTGGTATTTCCTGAGAAGTAAAAGCTTTGATGAGATTAACAACTAATTTAACATGGAGCACTTGTCTTGCATCTCATTTATGCTGTGCAACTTGTCCTCTCACTCCAGCACTAAGCAGATTAAATCTCTAAAACATGATAGCATTTCCTCGGTGTCTCACTCAGTGCCGTGAGTGAGGGTGTCTCTCCCACTTCTGATCTGTGTATGCAGCCTTGAAAAAGATAGCCCAGAAGGTCTTTCTGCTGGCCTGTGCTGATAGACTCTATGGTGGTGATAATGTGATGAGTTCAGATGTGGAGTGCCCATCGTGTTTTCAGTTTGTATCAACTCAGACACCGCAGTTGTTCCATACACGTGCGGCTCTGCCATCCATGTTCAGTTATTCATTCCCCCTTTCTCATTCTAGGGGGATCCCCACTGTACCTGGGACAGTGACTCTGAAGAAGGATTCCCAGAACCTGATTGGGATCAGCATTGGGGGAGGAGCCCAGTACTGCCCCTGTCTCTACATTGTCCAGGTCTGCACTCAGGGAGGAAGAATAAAACATCTTGGTAAAACAGTGTTGGCTTTGGAGATGGAAAGCATGGAGAGTCCCTATGCTATTTTTTTTTCCTCAAAGTGGGAGACATCATCTCACTTACCAGTGAATAAGATTTCCTCACCCTAGTACCTAATGGTGTGGAAGAGTTAAATTAAGACTTCTGAAACTATCCTTCTCCTTGGAGAGCACGTTAGAATTCACAGGGACATTCTCAACATCAAGAAATCCTCTCACTGGGGAGGTACGTCCTGGAGGCAAGAACTTCCTGAGAGAGCAAGACGGTCAGCCCACCTCTTAGTTAGGAAAGGGGAAAAACTTCAGCTTCACTGTGAACAAAATACAACTGAGTTAAATAAGAGGAATATAATTGTCTGTATTTTGTTCTTCAGCCCTCTGTTAACCTTTCTCTTCCTCTTGATTCCACACTGCCTGTGCTCTTTCTCCTTTCTGCTAGGTATTTGATAACACTCCAGCAGCCTTAGATGGCACCGTAGCAGCTGGTGATGAAATCACAGGAGTGAATGGGAAGTCCGTGAAAGGGAAGACCAAGGTGGAGGTGGCCAAGATGATACAGATGGTAAAGGTGAGAGGTAGGAGGGGGCCACTGGAGCTTCTGGGTCATAGTTAATGGTTTATTGTCCATTGGTAAAAGAAGCCACTGCTACTTGCTTCCAGCACAGCAGTTTTGGGTTTGCTCTTTCTGTAGGGAGAAGTGACGATACACTACAACAAGCTTCAGGCCGACCCAAAGCAGGGCAAGTCTTTGGATATTGGTAAGACTGGTTTCTTTTTCCCTAGTGTTAAAATGGCGTGGAGGGGTGAAAGACTTGTCCCTGCAAAACCGAAGTAAAATTTTGGTTCTGTTCTTCCTCTTAACTCAGTCATTTTCAAATGGATACTGTCAAAGAGAATTGCAGGTTTAAAAGATAACTTCCCTGACTTCTTGAAATAATCTTAAAAGTTAAATTTGAGGCTTGACTGTTGTTGCGGGAGGCTTGTTTTCTTGCACTGTGTTTAACATGGATGATGAAACTCAACTAGATAATAATGTAATTTGTTTATTTTTAATACATGTAAGTTATGCTGACCTTTGAGATTTTCAGCTGTACACAGAAATGCATCTATTGAAAAACACTGGTTGCAGTTTCTCAGCTTGGAGAACAGTGATGAAATGCCTGTCTACCTTTATATCGTCTACCTTTCTCACTTTTGTAAAAAATCTGTATATTCTTTTTCCTTTCATTTATTTTCATGGTGATTAAAGTTCTAATGAATTGACAGGGGTTCAGGAAAATCATGAAGAGTGAGATGGATTTCTGGGGAAACAGAGGTGTGGTGAGAATATGGTATTTTCCAGAGATGCTGAACACTGTGGCTTCAGCTGAGTTATTGGGAACTGCGGGCACTTGGCACCCCTGCAAGGTTTCCCCTAAATACATGTAGCTGGGTCATCTAATTCTAAAGAGGGTATAACTGTGTCTAGTTATTTGCAGGGTATGACCACCAAAGACAGAAATTAATTCCACCAAGGGGTGACAAAAGGGTTTAACTAAGATTCAAAACGTAAAAGTAAGCAAAGGGATAAGTTTGAGCATTAAATCCTATTTGTCTTGCTTTCAGCCTCATCTCCTGACTTCATTTGCAGTAATATAGCAAGTAGCATAAGCAAAGTTTAGTTCCAAATATCGTGATAGGTAGCTTATAGCAAAGTAATTGATCGGAATAGTCTTCCAAAAGAAGTGCTGGAGCTCTGGTGATTGAAGTATATAGGTTGTGAGAGCAGAACAAATAGGCAAGATAGAAGATGTGTTATGCACAGCTGGACCAAACATCTAGTTTCTATGCTATTCTTTTTCTGCCTGCTACCTCAAAAGTGAGTTAAGTTCAGTTTATTCAATGCCTGAGAAACTAGTGAAGTATGCTATCAGGCCCATAGAAATGATACTGATCCTGGTTTGCAACTCTCTTTTGGCCTTTAGTATTAAAGAAGGTAAAGCATCGACTGGTAGAGAACATGAGCTCAGGGACAGCGGATGCCCTGGGATTAAGCCGGGCCATACTTTGCAATGGTAAGTGTTGTCCAGGAGGACATTTTCTTGAGGGTACACTTACCCTCTTGTGCTTACCTACTTTTTATTGTTATTTGCATGTTCCACTTATTCCATCGTAATTCTTTCCTTTTGCTGTGCTCACTGTTGTGATTGCCTCTGCCCTTCCTGAGTGATATATCCAGTCACTGGGGCCATTTAAATGTTAATTAAAGTCAAGTCAATTTAAAGTGGGGACCCACTTAGTGGATGCCAATAGGTGATGACCCCACACTGTAAAGTAAGTTTGCAGTTTTTTTTAAAAGCTTCCCATGTTGGACCAGGGGACAGGCATTAAGAGACGAGGGAGTTTTGAACCAAAGATAAGAAAGTGTTGTTTTTCTGGCTGATCAGGTCTTAACCACATCCTGGATTTGACTGTTGTAATTCTGTATTCTGATTCTTGTTTCCACTTAGATGGACTAGTGAAGAGATTAGAGGAGCTGGAGAGGACTGCAGAGTTATACAAAGGTAAAACATGTCTTCCATCAGACACCAAATGGGAGAGCAGGATGCCTCCATTATGTTTCAATGAAGTTACTTAAACGTTTTTTCTGGCTTCCATCACAGGCTTGACAGAGCACACCAAGAGTCTTCTCAGGGCTTTCTTTGAGCTTTCTCAGACACACAGAGGTAAAGAATCTTGAGTGAAGGGAGCAGAAATCTTTGACCTCCAGTTTCAGGAGTTCTAGTCAGTACTTAAATGCATGGTTCTCTCACTCAAAGAAAGTTAAGTGTTGCAGAAATGAGCTGGGAAGGGCTGCTTTCCTGGCATTGCCAGTTATGGTGCTAACACAGGTCATGTCTTTCACACGAGACATTGAAAAAACGCCCTGCCAACCTCTGGTCTTTAAGGAACGTATAGCATCATTCCCCAGCTAATTGCAAGGTTATGGGAAGGGGTCAACTCCAGGGTCAACCTCTTCTTTCATCTGTCTGTATTTATTACCCTCATCCAGCATTTGGAGATGTTTTCTCTGTCATTGGTGTACGGGAGCCTCAACCAGCTGCCAGTGAAGCCTTTGTGAAATTTGCTGATGCCCATCGCAATATTGAGAAGTTTGGGATTCACCTTCTGAAAACAATTAAGCCGGTAATGAATTTAAGCATAGAAGTAAGTGGTCTGGAGAAGAGGGGAATCTAGAAAGACAGAAGCCTGTCTTTGGAGGTGTGGTCTTAAAGATCATTCATTGTGGGAAAAACTCTTTGCTTTCCTTCTTTCTTCATAAAGAACCTAAGAGGTAATGTAGCGAATATATCGATCTTGTCCCTTTGACTTTTGTGTATGAGTGTATTCCTCTCCTTTTCTTTTGTGGATGAGGGGATAGCTTGATCAGCGGAGTCCCTAGAGCCCTTTTCCTGATATTGGTACCCATAATTTAAAGATATCAACTAAATTTAAAAAGAGTTTAAGTAAGCAGTTCAGGAACAATTCAAGGATTTGAATCAATATATTTGAGTGAAAGTCTCCAGGGGATCTGTCCACTTAGTTTAGCAAAGAGAGGTTTAAATGTTGACTGGGACACCACTTTCAGTGCCACGTTGGATGGACAGCTTTGGGTAGTGGGCCTTTGAATGAGGGAGAGTGCTTTCCAGGACCGATTGAAAATGAGATGAAATGAGTCAAAAGGAGATAAATTCAGATTAGAAGGGAGGCATGCATTTCTAACACTGGAACCACTTGCCTGTGACAGTATTGGATGCTCTAACCATTGCAATTCTGAGTCAAGATCAGAGATTTTCTTTCAGATATGCTCTAGCTCAAAAAAGAGTTAACTCGAGGCAGTCTCATGACCTGTGCTGGTTAGAAAGTTGCACTTGATGAACTGTAGTCATGCTTTTTGGTTTTTTACATTCAGCAACAGCATGTTTCCCTTGCAGATGCTTACTGACTTGAATACGTATCTTAATAAAGCCATTCCTGACACAAGGCTGACTATCAAAAAATACCTGGATGTCAAGTTTGAATATTTGGTGAGCTGCGAGCTGCTTGCTTTTTTTTTTTTGCTTTTTTTTCTTCCCTCACTGGTGGTTGAAATTAAGCTTCATAGAGCCATAGCCTGAAATCACATATAGCCTGTATGATCACATACTCATCCTTCCACAGTCCTTGCGAGAATGCATCATTTTTTCCAATTCTTTGTCTGCTGCCAGATTACTCAGATTCAGACACCTGCTTTTAACCTAATGGTTCACACTGGTAAGAAAGATCTCCCAGAGTTCAGGTGACTTACTTTCTACACGACTGAATTAGTTTCCTAATTTATTTGTAGAGTTCCTGTGCAACTTATGCTTTTGAACTCCCCTAAATAGCTCTCTAGTCTCTGTTTTCCAGGTAGTTTTGGATAGTCTTTCTTCAGCCAAAGTAAACAACTGTCAAGACATATTTTTCATTTAGACCATGCCTTTTTTTTCCCCTCCTCCATTCCACTGACACCTTGTTTTCTACACCCAAAGATAGTAGAGTCATTAAGTGCATCTGTTCTATAACTGTAGGAATCTATTTCCTTTTACCGGTTGAGAGGAGTATTTGAAGCTGCAGCCCTAAGGCCAGTGAATACAGCAGCATGTCTTCCCACATCAGTCCTTCCCACAATTCAGCTTTTTTTTTTCCTCTTTATTTGTTTTTTCCTCATACTTCTCTAATACTGTTTTCCTAAACAGTAGATGAACACGGATTTTTCTCTTACTAGGTTATACTTATCTAAACTATTTGCTACTGTAATATAAATATTAAGTGCCTTCGCTCTCCCCCACTGTTTTCTCTTCCCATCTTTCTCTAAATAGATTTTATTTCCACTGAGGTGTTTAATATACTGTGATCCCACTGTGCTTTCCCCAGTGTCCCTAGCTGCAGCATTGAAGCAAGGCTTGAAATGGTACAACTCTTATGCCTGCAGATGATGATGGAATTGCTTCTAATTCTTAATATTTCCTTCTTGTTTTGCCTTTTTTTTTCTCCTTAATTTTAAAATCTGCAAAGTCTTACTGCCTGAAAGTCAAAGAGATGGATGATGAAGAGTACAGCTGCATTGTGAGTACCAGTACTATGGCAATTGCAACTGCATACTCTTGTTTCTGCCGCTTCCTTATGCACACTACCTTATAATTGCGAGAGTTCTCCTGTGCCTGTGTGCACCAAAACTGGTGAATGCATCCTAAGAATTACACACGTTTGTTCTTAATGTATTAGAAACTGGAGAGCCTTAAATGCTGCCTGGGAAACACTGCAAATAACTGTCATGAATCGCTAGTGCTGCGGAATAGTAGAGGGACCAGACGTCTCCTCTGCAGCTTGTTTGCTCGGTGGTTGCCTGTCTCAGTGTTTAAGTACTATTAGCTTGTGTAAGGAGGATTAAGGTGTTATCTTCACAGATTCCATTTGTGTACAGCTTATCATTAATTCTGGGCTTTTTCTGAGAAACGGAGGGTTAGCTTCTCTCTAGCAAAACGCTTGTGAAAGCTGCATTTGTAGTTGAAGAAAACTGATTAAAGGATCTCTGTTAACAATAGGAATTTTAGGGTTTAGACTTTTATGACTGTAATGCTTAACAGCTCTGTTTAAGATAGCTAAAGGTGTCCCTGACATGCCCAGTTTCCCTGCGTAAAAGTAAGATCTTGTTTTACCCTAGGTGTTGATCTCAGGAGCAGGGATCTGATTTTTTTGGAATGCCTAGTTCCCAATGCCAGGAAGGAATAAAATTTTCCTGACACAACATTTAATTATATCTTTCCTTCTAAATGTGAAGGAAAGAAACCCAGTCTTGCCCAGCAGAGTAACATCTTTGAGTTTTGGCACATGCAGCATGCATTACCGAGCCATAGTCTGTAACGTGGGGTTTTATGTACATTATGTTTGTAGGAGCAAGAAAAGAGCGCTGTTTTGCTGACAGACCTAACCCTTTTCTCTCAAAACTATTTTGTGGGACAATGTATAGGTCCCTCCGTCCTGGTTTCCAGTGTTATGTCTGGATGACTGTAGATCCTACAGTGGTCCCTGTGTATGTCACGTATATGTATGTATAGTATGTTATGCAATGCATACAGGGCAGAGCTTGCAGAGGAGGGCAGAATTTTTTGTGTGATTGATATAAATTAATATATTCCTCACACCCTAGACTTGTTTGTTCATAGTGCCTGTCTTAATAGTTCAGATAAGAAGCCATGCCGCTTCTCCGTGCTGGGTTGAAAGGTGCCTGTCCTTTTGTCTTTGCGTAGTAGTGATGCTTTTCTTTACCATGGCAGGCTCTGGGTGAACCCCTCTACCGTGTCAGCACTGGGAACTATGAATACCGCCTTATCCTGCGTTGCCGGCAGGAGGCTCGAACACGCTTTGCCAAGATGAGGAAGGATGTGCTAGAGAAAATAGAGCTCCTGGACCAGAAACACGGTGAGTACCACTGCTGTGTCCAGCACCTGAAGGGGTCAGGCAGACATGGCTTTGACCTGCATACTCCTTCATCTCAGCTCAGAAGTCTTTGCTGAAGAAGCCTTTTGTGGCTGTGCCTGAGACATCAGCTCTCAGGAGCCACAAGGAATGAATGTGTAGGAGACTATATCTAACGCTGGCGAGGGAGGCTTGATCGCAGCCTTTGTGCTGTTTGGGAAGGGGGTTTCACCTGATTTGTTCCCAACATGTCTGTGCTACAGTGCAGGACATCGTGTTCCAGCTCCAGCGTTTTGTCTCCACAATGTCCAAGTACTACGACGACTGCTATGCCGTGCTCCGAGATGCGGACGTCTTTCCCATTGAGGTGGACCTTGCCCGCACTACTCTCAACTATGGGCAGAAGGACACGTACACAGACGGGGCGGAAGAAGAAGAAGGAGGAAGCGAGAGAGAGGGTAGCGGGAAGGAGGACACAAATGGTGAAAAGCTCATTGATGGTGTCTGAGCGTGCCCGCATGGCCAGAGGAAAGACTTTGTGGACTGTTACGAAAACACGTATTTCACATGGCGATTCATCCTCCATGATTTCTGTGTATGTCTGGCCTGGGATTCCTCCTCTGCTTTGGGTGGGGGTAGCTGGTTGGATTGGGACCAACCTCTGCTTTCCGCTGTCTTCCCTTGCTTGTTTGCCTGGACATTCCTTTTTCCCCACTTCTGCTGCCCAACTCGAGTACTGAGGTGTGGGGAGGAAAATCCCCTACTGCACCGCCACATGACTCTGTGCAGCCGGGACACTGCTGAGCATGTGGGGTGCACCACTCCCCACTGGCATTTGGAAGCCAGTTAAACATCTGCAGATGATTACAAATGGCGAGAACAGCCCCCTTCTGTCCTCCCCTTGTGCTATGGGCAAGAGTGAGCACCAGCATTGTTTTCTTCACCCCACTGCTCGCTATCTTCAAGCTTCCCATTCACCGGCCTGTTTCAAGCTTCCTCTGTCTCTCCCATCTGTCTTCATGGGACGCAGGAACAACTTTTGCAGGATGAACACTCCCACCACTCCCAGCTCTCTGCGCCAGTGTTTTTAAGAAATAGGAGCACGTCTGAACTGATGCCTAGAAGTGGTGGCGGTACATGTGATGTGATCACCCCCGCCTCCATCCAAGGGGCTGGGGGAACCCCTCAAAGCAGGGGCTGGTGGAAGTAGCTGCCTAAGATGCTGAGCTGCTGCAGCAATGAAGTGTCTTCCCCTGGCTGCCATCCTCTTCATAGTCCCTGAGCTCCTGCACAGCTGGCACTGTCTGCACACTCCATAGCTATACCTCAGAGCTAGAATCCTGCAGGATACTGCTTTGCCCTTCCCTGGGGACCTGGCTCAGGAAGGAGCCCCCTACTCAGCAGAGATGCTGAGGTGAGCGTGCTTGTCTGAGGCAGATGGGTTCCTGGAATAACAGCAAAGCTGCACACATTTCCTTTCCATTGTTCTCCTCTCTTATGGCACCTTGTAATGGACAGTAACCAAGTGTGTTTCTTGAGATTGTGCAGCCAGTCCTGCACACTTTTTCCTTGTGCAGGTGCCAGGAGGAGCCACCTTAGACCCACAAAGGAGATATCCCATCCTTAAACCAGAGGGGAGAGACAGGAAGCCTTGTGAGGAGTGGAAGATGCAGCCTGTAGGCAGAGGCCTACAGAGACTTTTTTTAGTACAAAGCGTGAATAGCATGCCATCCCCACTGTCCGCACAACCATTTGGTGCCGCCTCTGGGCCAGCTGTAAGCAGTAGCTAACATCCCATTCCCCAGCACGAGGGAAGGGGGGAAAGGAAAACCAAGGTAAGTGAGGCTGCTTCTTTCCTCCTTCCTTTTCTCTTCTCCTCCCTCCATCCCTGCGGGCTGATCCCAGCTGCAGACAGGCCTTTCTCTTTTAGCAGTCAGCACAACTGCCAGGAGTGGTGTGCTTCTTCGAGGCAAGGATTTTGACTTCTCTGTCATTACATTTTAGTGGTCATGAGAGAAGTTAAAGGGCATTAATTTATGATTGATATGTTTGTTTTGTTATGTTCTGTTTTCTTTGATTTGTTTTTGGAGCTTCGTCATCTCTATGGGTGCCTGGAAGAAAGTCACCCATGGTCAAGCTGCTCTGGAAGATTTAAATGGGCTCTGATGTACTGACTGTTGTCTCTAACAAAGAAAAATGTGTCATTTCATTTCCTCTCCTTCGTGGGTTTTCTGCAGAGATTTGTTTGCTCATCCTCCATTGGTTTTAATCTTAAAATATAATGATGGAAAGATGAGTGTCATGTGCTGGCCATTTTTGTTCTTGCTCACGCTGATGGGTAATCTCTGTGCCAAGCAGCGGTAGTTACTGCAGCACAGGTTTCCAGAGAAGGCAGTGTATAAATGCAGTAGCAAAGCCACTCTTCCATTAACACCAGCTTCTCTGCATCTTGGCTTCCCAGGGAAAAACCAGCCTTGTCGAGCCTCCGGTTGCCTCAGTCCTGCCCAGTGGCATCCTTGCACCCCTCCAGGGCCAGCATCACACAGCTCAGCTGTTGCCTCACAAGCTTGAGCTGATGCTTAAGTCCCTGATCCTCTTTCAGAGCTGTTTGTTGTACCAAAGGAACAGAGAAAATGCTTCAGCGGAGCCTGCTTGAAAGCTGACGACGGAAGTGGAAGGCAGCGGTGCCAGGTTTTTTGCAGCCTGACCGGTGGAGGGGGAGAGAAGAGGTCTGAGTATCTTACAGCACCATCTATAGCAAGGTCTTGTAACCTAAGGGCTTTTATGTCCTTTTGTGAAAAGATACAAGAGCAGGAGGCTTGGTGGGAGATGTTGACTGGTGACAAGGAAGTAGAGGGGACCCTGTTCTAGTGACCTGCCTGGCTGACAAAGGCAGTTGTTTTCATACTGTGGACCTTGGACTTCTGGGAAGATGTGAGCTGCTTCTTGGGGTGGGTATTGGTAAATAAGGAAAACCCTGCCTGGGGGACAGAGGTTTGCTGGCGAGAGCTGCAGAGCTACTTGGTCAAGCAGGGCAGAAATGGTGATCTCACCTTGTGGGGAGGGGAGAACAAGCTTGAGGAGCAGTGAATGAATACCTGCACGGCTCCATCACCCTCCCTGCTGCTTCTCGTTCTCCCAGAGCTTTGCATCTGGGGTTTGTTGTGGTGCTTAGTCTGATTTGGGATCTTTCTAAGTGGGTTTGAATAGGAAAAAGCCCAAAGTCACTGCCGTGACTGGTTCACAACCAAAACTAACAACAGTGGTGACAAGGTACAGCCCCATGGGGTTTACCTTCTCCCCTCCAATTTCCAGTTCTTACGTCTTCTTAAACTGACATTCTTCAGCAGCTTTATTTTGCTCGTAATCTGCTCTTTGCTTGGGAGCATCTGGAATGAAACACTGTCCTTCGTGTCCCCACTCCCCTGCTTGGGTTTAAATGGCTTTACGGCTCATGCAGACTTCAGCCATTACCCATTAATTTGTAGTTAGTCTGGTCTGAAATGAAACACCTATTTTGATGGCCCCAGGAGCTGCCCCCTGCCCCCCTCCCCCGTAACCTCTGCTTAGTTTTTTGATCCCTCACTACAGTCACAGGTTACCCCCAGGGCCCCTGAGGTGAAGCAGTTCAGGAAACCGGAAGGGCTTTGCCCAGGGGTGTTTATAAAAGATCCAGTCCTAAAGCAGATTAGGGGTGGTTTAAGCATGCCAGGGAAGGTTGTCCTCTCTGAATCTAGAAATCCACCACTGCAGCGGGGGTGAGGGGGGTCATGCCTGCCTTACCACGTGCTCCAGCACCCTTGTTAGTGGCACCCAGGCGCTGTGGCTTGTCCTTCTGCCTTACCTCTGATTCCTTTACATAAGGGGTTTTTCTCTATTTAAAAGGAAAACACACATGCATCTGGTGCCATTCCTGCTGAGTGGATGATTGCTTGGGACACAGTTATTTACCTGCCCTGGAACCCCCACCCCCGTAGGGGCCAAGTTGTTCCCTTCACACGTCAACAGGACTCACTTTAGCCTAGTTAAAGCTGGCTCGCTGCTATTCCTGTCGGCAAGGCTCCGTCTCGTGGCTGCTCACCTAATGCCATTTGTCTTAGATGTCTTCTTCTTGCATCTCAGCAGCAGCCTCTAACCCAGCACTTTCCTACTTGGAAAAGCAGCACCACGTGTCACTGCCCCAGCTTTACTTCCTACAAAAGATGTACCAGATGGAGGTGGTCAGAGCTGGCGTCCCACCAGCCAGCAGTGCCCGAGGGAGGTACGTTAGGGACCGCAGCATCTACCCCCATGCTGGCCGCAGCTGGAGGTGACCCAGACGATAGCTACGAATTACACCACCCTTAAACCTACTGCCAGATAGTCTGCCATTACCCCGAC
Source organism: Falco naumanni (assembly GCF_017639655.2). Lineage (NCBI taxonomy): Eukaryota > Metazoa > Chordata > Aves > Falconiformes > Falconidae > Falco > Falco naumanni. The sequence continues at coordinate 34,972,306 of NC_054058.1, forward strand.
CGTGGAAGTGGGGCAGAGGAAACACTGACACCAGACCAAAGCGTACCAGGATCTGATTACAAAGAGTCTCTAATTGTTTGTGTTCTGTATTGTGACAATGCAGAAGGAAAAGGAGAGTCCTTGATGGCCTCTTCAAAAGACCATCATCTCCAGGGCTGATTTGGAAGTAGGAAAAGAAGATTTTTTTTTGTCTTTTCTTTTTTCTTTTTGGTGTTTGGGTGGCTCTGAGCCTGTGTTGTACCAGCATGGGTGCTGTATGCAAGTAGTTGTATCACTGGGTAGGTATGTGGATATATATATATAAGGATGAGCTATTCTTATACATCTCCCTCTTCTTACATCTGCTTTTGTCTCAGCCTTCCCTTCCCCATATCCCACCTACCATCCCATGCTGAGGCGCATGCAAACAAGGCCAGTTTTATACATCCTTGTTCCTCTGCCTTGGCTAAAAACTGTCCCTCTCCACCGTCTGGTCAGCGTTGCAGCCATCTTGTGCGGACACCTCCCCGTCCCCCTCGGGACACCCACCTCCCTCCCCACTCTGCTCCTCAGCCACATGGTTGGCCTCCTCACTGGCCACCACCACGGCATTGTCGGTGCTGTGGGACAGCTGGTGGTTGTTGCTGCTGTGCTCCTCTGCTTCCTGCACATCAGACTCTGCTTCCTCAGTGTCACTCCCGCCGGCCCTGGATAGGTTCTTCTCTGGAGGAGGTTCCTTCTTCTTCCCCCGATTCAGGCAGCAGTAGGTGGCCATAGCCAGGAAGAGAGCAGATAGCACCACCTCTGAGCCCGCCAGGTAGAAGATCACCTCGTAGTTCTTGAGGGCATCGACCAAGCGGCCTGATGGTTGGAGAAGAAATGAGACAGTTAGCTTCAGCCTGTATGTTCCTGCACAGACAGCCCAGTGCAGGTGGGCAGCAGCTGCACGTGGCTGAGGACCTGCTTGTAAAGGGAAGAGCAAGAAGCTTGAACATCTAAAAATCACACTGGGCAGAAGCCACACTCTACTACCAAGGAAAGTACTGTAAGGGTATGGGGTTGGTGTTTTCCCTTGTTTGGGCAAGGTTAAATAATTGTGACACACTGATGTTGTGGTCTCACATCATGGTGGGCCATCTTCTTGCCAAGGTGAGACAAGCCTCTGAGGACTTGGTTTGTCCAGTCTCAGAAGAGAAACAAAATTTTAAGAGGCATTGCCATTTCTTAAGCTATCATGTCAGGAAAACATTCAGAGGGGGAGGAGAGACATCTCTTTGGCAGAGAAACCCCTTTGGCTGGCCCACCCCGATGATTTCTTTGCCAAAGAGATCTTCTCAATGCATCTTCTGAATGCACCAGGGCTGGCAATGGAGGAGGGTTACCAGTCCTTTGTGCTGGGGAGCCTGAGCAGCCACCCTGCTGCAATCAGGATGGAGCCATGGTGACCAGAGGCTTCATCCTGGTCCTGCGTGCTCCTGGTTGTACATGTGACCCCCAGTCCCTGCTGTGCTATGGTGCGTGGTCTGAAACCAGCCCCAGGGCACACTTGAGGTGCCTCCCGGATGGTAAATTCCTCCCCAGGTGAATGTGCCCCTGTTCACCCAAGCCAGAAGGCGAGTGAGGAGCCTGTGTGCATGCACGCGTGCGTGTGTGGTTTATCCTGTGCCAAACCCCCTCGGCCCCATGGAACGGGAAGCAGCTCAGGAGGATTACACCAAACAAAGCTACTTTGTTCAACCCCCTTCTTCCAGCCAAGCACTGCTCCCCCAAGTCCAAGCCGCTGGGTTTGCCAGCACACTCAAGCTTCCTGAACCAGAGGAGAACTGCAGCAGCAGGTTCCCCCTAAGGGGAAGGTGGGAACCATGACTTGGCTCCCTGCACCACCTGCCTCCCATTGTGCACGCGGACAGTACCAAGGCACAGCTGAACTGAGGCAGGAGGGCTGAGGGCTGTCCCCCATCACCACCCATGGTGTGCCTGCTCCTTGGAGCAAGGCACTGTTAAATCCCCCTCGCCCCCCGTGATGTCTCTGCAGCTGCCTCCCGGACACATATTCCTTGACCTTCCCTGGCCTGGGACTCCTGACTGCCCCAGAGCTTATAAGATGTTAGCATCAAGAGGATCTTCTCTTGGCCACCAGTTTTTACCTGAGAGCTGGGTGGAGTTGCTGAGGGTGGGTTCTGCTCGTAACTGGTGGTATGTGCTGGGGAAAAGATCATTCACACAGAAGTCTTCACTGATGGGCTTTAGCCCACGGGTTGCAGCTGAAGGAGGGGAGTGCAGGAAGCCATGGAGTGATTCCTGCCCAGGGGTTTGCCCATGTTCTGTCCCTGATCCTTCCTCGCAAATTGCACGTGCGGGGAACTGCACTTCATTTGGAAATAAGCTCTTGGCATAATTTGTCTTTCTCAGACCTGATCAGACACTAAACAGTAATCTACACCAACCTCGTGGGTAAAGGGTCTCCCCATTCAACAGCCTGTTTGTGGAGCGTGGAACTTACCAGGGACTGTGGCCTAGGCTAGACTGAGAAGCTGTGAGTGTTTAAATCTCTTAAAAAAAAAGTAACAACAAATGCCTCGGGTGGGTCTACCAATTGTTTTGACTTCATCAACAGCTAAACGCCTGTGCCTTGGGATTGGGGCCAACACAAATTGAGGTCATTATTCACAGCACCAATCTAAAGGCCGTGGACACCAAGGAGAACTTGAAAGACCCTCACCTTGTCCTACTGAAGACTCTCAAAGGTCAGGCATGTGCCTGACCCTACCCATAACGTGATTTTACACAACATTGTAGGCACAACAACACAACAGTGAAGGCAGAGGCCTGGATCCCAGCATGAAAGAGAGGGAAGTGCCGCTGCTCAGGGCTGAGGGATACCGGAGGTCATGCCACTCTAGATAGCTCTGTATGCCTGCCATTGCGTAAGTCTCCAAGCAAAGCAGACGGAGAAGTATCACTTGCCACCTTCTGCCCCTGTTCACATTGAGCATTGTGGTGCATGGAGTGAGACGGGAAGCTCTCACCTCAGATCTCAGCTCCCAGAGGAAATTTAAAGTTGAGAAGTAGGGTTTGTCTTCAAGTACCATGCCCATGCCCAGTACCCGCAATGCTGTGGAATGGCAGCCAAACAAATCGCCTGTGTTTTGCAGCAATGTACCTACCTGCAGAGGGTGGACCGATGAGCACAGCAAAAGCCTCGATAAGTAGGACCAGCCCAATGGCACTGGAGAACTTCTGGGAGCCAACAATGGCCATCAGCACCTCAAACTGCAGTGCACCCACCATGCCATAAGAGATGCCAAAAAAGACGCAGAAGATGACCAGTCCTGTGTAATTGCTAGCCCTGGCACTGCAGATGTCTGTCAAGCCATTGAAGAGCATAGCAAAGCTGAACAGGTATGCCACGTGAGGGCGGACCCACTTCAACCCTGCCACCATGCCACAAGCTGGACGAGCAAAGATGTCTATGAAACCAATGATGGAGAGCAAGAATGCAGCCTCTGTGTCTGGTACGCCTGTGTCCTTAGCGTAGTTGACCAGCAATATGGGGGGCACAAAGAGACCCAAGACCAGGATGAACTTTGAAATGGTATAAATGATAAACCCTCGGTTGGAAAAGATACTAAAATCCAGAAGCTTCTTCCCTTTCTTGGGCTTCTTCTTGGCTTTTTTAGCTTTCTTGATTCCATCAGCGGTGCTGATTCCCTCCTCTGATTTCCCTCCTATGGGCAGCATCTCCTTGGCTTCGTATTTGTCCTGAGCTTTCTCCATCTTCCGCTTCATGCCCATATCCAGGGGTCTCATGACTGCCCCACAAGTGCAGCAGTTAAGCAGAAGGCCCCCCATGATAAGGAACCCTCCTCGCCAACCAAACTTTTCCAGCAGCACTTGCCCCAGCGGAGAGAGGGAGGAAAGGAAGACAGGGCTTCCAGCGGCAGCCAGTCCGTTGGCAAGAGGCCGACGCTTGTCAAAGTAGGTGCCCAGCATGATCAGGGAAGGCTGGAAGTTCAGCGCCATGCCCAGACCTATGTGGGGATGAGAGCCAGGAGGGAGACAGGGAGTGCAAGAACATGAGACATGGTTTGCAACGAACTGAAAACTCCCCTCAGACTTTCCTAGCCCTGAAGTCCCGTGATGGGATTCATGCATTCTCCACAAGCCTCTGCTCCTTCGTGATGGTGGGTTGCCCCCAGAGAAGATGGGCTAAACCAGCCTGTCTACCTGAAACGTATTTGAATTAGGTAACTGTGGCCAATGTTTAGATACAACCTGTGCCTTAACCAGGAACTTTCCCTTTCTCCCCTATCACTATATACTGGTGCTACCCCAGTCACCATGATCACTGAGCATCACTTATCTTTCTTCTGTCCCTCCCCCCTCAACCACAGGCCCTGCCTGTTTAGGTCCAGCAGATGCATCTCACTGACTACTTGCCTCCTGTGAGCAGGTACAAATAGGTGAGGGGAGACCTGATGCCTAGCATCATGCCAGATATGGCAGTGCTAAAGGGAGCTACAACACGGTCTTGACTCTTCCCTAGGTAAGTCCGTGTCCCATCCCCCCCCCAGCTTCTGGGGCTCTCACCTGTCAGCACGCCAGCTGTCAGATAAAGCTCAATGATATTAGTTGTAAAAGATGCCAGGATCATCCCAGAGGAAGCTAGCAGCCCACCGATGAGCATCACAGGCCGGCAACCAAACTGGTTCACCATGATGCTGCATACTGGTCCTGGAAGAAAGCAGAGGAGACCGAATAGGTAGACCAGGAGACAGGACAACTGGGAAGGGGCAGTCAGGCCAAGCATTGCACTTGGGGAACATGAAACACTAGTGATGGAAATCACTACTTGGCTGCTTAGACATACATCTGTTTGGCCTGGCCAAGGGGGAGAGGCTGTGGTGTGGAGGCCTCTGCTTTGCCTGTTCAGTTGCCTGTTCCCTGAGAACAAGAGGGGCTTGGTGTGATAGGGGCAGCACTTCAGCAATGAGGGCAAACCCCATGTCAACTGTCTGAGAGGCAGGTGGGGTGACCCCTGAGGTCTCCTGGGACAGAGGAAACGAGGATATGAAATGCAGCACAATTCTAGAAGGGAAGTGGTGGGACAATTGTATTCTGCATGTTGGTTTGTGGCCAGACCAGTGAGCATGAGAAGAGCCCATGGGGACATGGTCTGGGCCCATAGCAGAACGGGGAAGGCACAAGTTAGGGAGGGGGAAGTGTGTCCAAGCATCACCTGTCCCATAAAGCATGGCCAGCATGATGGAGGAGATCCAGGCTGTATCACTGTAGCCCACATGGAAATCTTTCATGAGCTCCTTGAAGTAGACACTGACGGCTTTTGGGAAGGCATAGGAGAAGCCAGTGATCACAAAACAGCCGAAGAGCACAATCCAGCCCCAGCCACCATCTGGGGGCTTCACAGCAGCTGGGAGCTGCCCTTCCTCTGGGTCAGGTCTCCCCATCGTCTAGCCTGGGAGGGAAAGGCAGGTAGGAAGGAGGTAGGGCAACAGAGAGAGAGGGAGAGAGAGAAATCTCCAGGTGCTGCAAGAAGAGCAGAGCAGGCAAACATTTACTATGAGGTTTTTCTCCACGTCCAGCATATCCAATCTCCACAAGCCTCACTGAGGGAACACATCACCTCGCTGCACCTTCATTCTGCCAGGCAAGGCAGGACTGCTTCAGGGTGTGAGGTCAAGCCACAGCTGAGCAGAGGTGGGAATCACCCCCTGAGCTTGGGGGCAGCCCACAGCTCCGTAACCCCTGGTCAGATGCAGCCAAGCAGGGTCACAGCTCCCAGCTGAGACTGGGGAGCTGCATCTGATGTGGTGGGGCATCAGGATCTGCAGCACTTCGCTTGCTCCATACCCAGCCTGCCTGTAGGCTGGTGTGAGGTGAGAGCCAGCGACGTGAACCCCTTTCAGCTACCAGGATCTTCCTTTGAGCCTTTCCTGCCTTGGCCTGCTCCAGCTGGGAGCCCTCCAGGACCTGCCCTGCTACAGAAGCCTCCAGTAGTGAGGGACAGGAGATCTGTTAAGCTCACTGTGCTTTCCTCTGGGAGGCCCCAGTACACAGCCGTCTCCCTCACCCTCCCTTCCCCGCCGTGAGGGGCCAGATTTGGGAAATGGGTGAAGGGGGAGAGCACAGCAAACCGGTGGTTATCTGCATGCCAGAGAGATTAGGGCTCTGTACCTACACAGAGGGGCCAGAACAAAGCCTAAGGGGGGAGAAGGAGGGAATTAGAGGGGATGTCTTGTGAGTCGCTCTTGGGACTCTTAAGCTGCCCAGGAATTTTGCTCCAGTTGGCTGCTGTAGGTATGTTTTTCTTATTTCTCCCCTAGGCACCACGTCTCTGACATACCCCTCCCAGCACCATTAGCCTCAGTTTCTTGGTCAGCTGGGCTTATTTTCAAACCTGTATGCAAAACCATCACTGGACTTTGATTATAGATGCTCCCAAGTAGCACCAGAAAGGCATTAGAAAGCAGGATGGCCATTTTCCATGCCTGAGCTGGCCTTTGTCAGGTCCAGTTTGCCCTATCACCATTCTGCTGGCAGTACACTGCCAACGTGGGGCCTGTCTCCTCTCCAGCTCCCTTGGCTGAAGGATGACGGGATTGTGGCAATGTCCCCATCCCTTGGCACCAGCAGTCATGGGAAATGCCAGCAGTCACGTACTGGCTGGAGACTGCCGAGGTCCTGTGGGCAGGACACATAGGGCTAGCACCTGGGAGTTTTGGATCTGGGTGCATTTCTCAAGGAAGTCCCTCTTCTTTGTGTCCCCCAAGCAATGGGGATGACTGGACCTGATTCCCATCGCTGCTGTTACTCTGCACATTAAACAAGTGCAAATCCTTTAGGCAAAAGCACGGATGGTACAAGCTGGGGCAGAGCCCAGATAACAGGCCAGGCCCTTGCCTGGCAAGAAGCGGTCCTACCCCATGACACCCCTGAATCTTGCAGAAAAGGAGAGTGGCTGGTCTTTCTCAGGCTGCAGGAGGTTCAGCATGCAGAGCCAAGGCTGGAAACAGGGCTGGAAATTGCTCTGAGAGGGGTCTGAAACTGCAGTTTGGGGGATGCTGGAGAAGGGACTTGCAGGAAGACAACTAGGTCAGTTCTAGACCCCTCAGCAAGGGACATGGCACCTGCATCTACAGTGCATCAACATGAGGAGGCACAAAATGGTCTTGGTCAGTTGGTTTTAGCCACATGCCCAAGCCAAGGCTGACCTGTGGAGGGAAGGGTGGGATAAGATTCACCAGCCACCCTCAGAGGTATCCTTCCTTTCTCCCCCTAGGGGAACCCTTGCTCCTGAAACCACAGGGCTTCAGGTAAGAGTGACTGCCACCAAACACACTCTGAGCCTTTTTATCTAAGCCCTTTTCCCAGCCTTGCTCTCCTTGATCATGTCCTGAACCACAAATGAAATGAACCGATCAAACCATTGCAATTCATCTTCCCCACCCCTCCCCTCCAGCTTCCTAGCAAGAAAATATGTGTCCGTCTGTGGCATGCTCTTTAGAGATTTCTGTAGCACCTGTCAGTGACTCTGATTTTGAAGAGAACATTAGACAAATATCCATCGGTACCGTTTGAGTTTGGAGCTAGATAGATACCTCTGCAGGAGCGACTTGCTCGGTGTTACAGAACTGTATAGCGAGGCATGAAAGGGTTTTAGCCTGGCCTGCAGCTAGATGTTGTCTGAAAAAGATGAGGTACACCAGAGGAACTCAGCTGTAGAGACGCTCCAAGGTCAATATGCCACAGTGCTGCTCTGCTGGACATTTATGCCAGCTCTAAGCCAGGCAGTTCAGAGCTGCCCTGTTCCTAACACCGCGGCACATACGCTACTTCTTCTGCTCATGGCTGCGCACAGTGGTCACACCACGTACCCTGCCCTTGCCTTTGCACACTCTACAGCTTGCTATTCTTTTCTCCTCAGTTAAGGAGCTTTATTCACAGGTGAAAATACCACGTGTAAGTTCACATGCACCTAAAAGCTCATCAGCATGAGCACCTGCCCTTCCCCGTGCATCACTGGCAGGTGGGCCCGGAGCGGGCGCTGCTGCAGCGCCCTCTGCAGGTGGGCGCCGGGAGAAGATTTGTGCTGCCACCAGAAGTCACCAGCCCCGGCTGGGAGGGTGAATGCCACGGTAGGATCAGCCGTGGCTGCAAGTCCCTGAACACACGCACAGCACAGAGCAGCCAGTGCTGGCGATGCCCAGCACAGCCCCACCGTGCCAGGCAAGCTGTATCCAGGTGGGTCCCCAAAAATGCTAGGATGGCTCCTACTGCCCTCCACACAGCCCGGATGAGGTGCGGGGTTTGTTTATTAAATGCAAGGCCCCACAATTCATGCCACCAGCCTCCCCAGCCCACAGACAAAACCCTGGGAAATCATTCATTAGAGAATTAAACAAGTGCAGGCCTGGAATGAGCTGTCTCCTCGGCAGCTGGTGCCAGGATGCAAGCATCCCTCCGTGCCACTCACCTGCACAATGAAGTGACGACCTCCTGAGCACGGGCTGAACTGCCAAGGGCTGAGAATATCCGTCAGCAGCGTCCCCTTGTCCCTCTGCCTGACACTTCCCAGCTCTGGATGAGGGCACCTGGTTAGATGGTCCTGCTGGCTCTTTGCTCCATGGTGGGCACACCGTCAGCTGGGCACAGGGTGATGTCTGCAGGAATCCAGCACCCCTCGAGTGGTCTCTCGTGCTCCACTCCTTCCTCCCAGGCAACTATGTCCTCACAACAGAGCTAATCCACCTCTCAGCCTGCTTTCCTCAGCTCCAATGTTGCCCAGCAAAGCTGCCCGTGGCCAGTCCGGGGGGATGCCCCGTGCAGGGGACCCCCTCGCTTCCTGCAGGTGCAGGTAGTGCCCCACGGCACTCAGCGTGGATGTGGGTCAGCAGCCACTTATGGTTTCAGGTCGGCAGAGACCAGTGGGTGCTGAGCGGGCAGAAAGCACTTCTCCACTTTTAAGAGGCTTTTCCAGCCAATGGGGAGGAGGTGGCTGCCTGCCGCGGCCCGAATCCCCCAGTAATCCCGCTGCCCAGGAGCTCCTTGCCTTTCCCCAGCAGGATGGTGCAGGCTGGTGGGGGCAGATTTGGAGGGGCCGAGGCAGGAGGCCATGGTGATGGACCCAGCCAGGAAGGAGGGTGCCAGGGAGGGGGGCAGTGCAGGATGAGGGCATGGGCCCATGCTTCGGTAAGGGACAAAATAGGGGAAAGGGCTGCTTTCAAAGCCCCACACTGCTTCCTCAGCCACCAGCCAGAAGGATGGAGAAGCACTGCCATGGTTTTGCAGGGCATGTGCCCAGCAGAGAAGAAAGGCAAGGTGGGCCACCCAAGGAATCGACAGCAACCATGGATTGAAGTGCTGGATCCAGCCCACCCCTGGCAGATCACTAACCTCACCCACCCCCCACCCTCAAAAAAAGAAACAACCCACCAGAAACAACCCCGCTAAGTGGCTGCCACCCAGAAGGGGTCTGGGAGGCACTGGAGACGAGCCAGTCTCTGGCCACGCATGGGGGAACCTATTTTACTTCCAGGGACAGGGCTGGGGCTCACCCCAGGTGGAGTTTTGGGGAGGGAAAGGCTCGGGCTGTAAACCCCCAAAGCCCCGCAGCCTCCTGGCAGCACGGGGGCCTATGGGGGCTTTACAGTGCTTGCAGCCAGGGCTTAATTTCTATTAATAAGGCTAATCAGCTAAAGCCCTGGCCATTGCTTGCACTCCCTCCCTCACCCACGCTGCCTCTCCAGCGAGGCCTCCCCCAGCAAACACAGGTCACCCCAGTGGTGTGGCCAGGCTGGTGGGGCCCCCACACATCCAGGGGACGTTTTTCCCCCCACACCAAGCAGCCTCGGGGTGCCCTGGGGTGCACGGCCCGGCAGCAAGTGAGGAGAAGATGGCCACCAGGCCTGCCCATGCATGGCAGCCAGGAAGCGAGGGCTTGCTGCCTCCAACAGCAGGAGAGCCAGGGGGTCCGGGGGGACCCACAGTCCACAGTGGGTTGTACAACCCTCCTGGTACCCTGCATGTCCACCGTGGCCTCCTGGGCTGGCCCCTGCCCTGTCCGGAGCCATGGCACTGCATGGCACTGACCATGAGCAGCCAGCGCAGCCCCAGTGCTGGCGGGGACCCCCCAACCTCCTCCCACTGTGTCCTCTGACTGAGGCAATGTCCCAGCCACTGGGATGGGTACAGAAGTGGCGTTCTCCATTTTATTAAAAAAACAAACAAACCACAAATCTTTTCCACAGGGCAACAGGGGAAAGAGCAGGGCAGTGACAGCACTGTCACCTGCCCCTGCCTTGCCCCAGGCTGCCCGGTAAAGGAAGGGGCAGATGGGACTACAGACAGACATGGCTGCCAAAGGGACTGTTTGGCGAGAAGTCCTTCTCTGCTCACAGCCAGGCTAGCAAAGCTTCACCTTTGCCATCCTGCTAGTTCTGCCCCATGTGCTCCATGATCTCACCCATCTGTCCCTCCACCTCCCACACCAGCAGCATCCCCTCTCCCGGCCACCAGCACCAGTGACACCAGACATCTCCCATGCAAGTACGGTAACATCACACGGGGAGGGGGGACAGGGGGTGATCCATAAAGAGCAGCAGGGATCTGCTGCTGGCTTAAGTATGCCAGACAGCCAGGTGAGATGGGTCCCAATGTCCTGGAGGTAAGGCAGTGGAAAAGAGAGGTCACTTCATGAGTGGTAGCACTAGGTTGCTGCCCAGCTGGGCGTCACAGCATGTCACTTTTATGCCTCCCCCTTCTCTGCTGAAATTCTCCACCGTCTGCAGCCCCACTTCATCGGATGATGGGTGCTGAGCGGTCATTGGTGACTGTGGGACGCAGCTTGACTGTGGCAAAGGGGTTGGTACCTCTGGAAGCAGAAAGGAAACAGGCAACCATCAGGAAAATCTGCAAAGACCATGCAGGGGTCCCACTGACCAAGCAAAGGCTACTTAGTCCTGCTCGCCAGCCCAGGAGGAGAGTGTGGCAAAGCTGGCTGCTAGGTGTGTTCTCTCCCTCCTTAACACACCCTGCTGCAGGTTCCCATGTGGTTCCCCTGGTACTCTCCTCAGGGCTTCTCACCCTCCCTCTCTCATAGGATGAAGAAGGGACAGTAGCATAAGGCTGTCCCTTGCAGTAGCACTCTACACTTGTGGCCCCCGACCCTCCAAGCAAGGGGTGAGGGAGCAGAAAGAGGCCACAGCACCAGGCCAGAAACATGGAGACACCAACCCGGTTGCAGGGGGAAGGAAAGCAGGGATTTATGGCAAGTCTTATCTCCACAGACCTGGCTCATCAAAGCTAAAAGCCATGTCCCTTACGCCTCAGCCCTTTCCAAGCAGGTAGAGCTGCCCAAATCGTGTAGCTCCCTGCTCAGGCCGTGAGCTTCTATTGTGGCTCTTCTGGAATGGATGGGAAGGAGCATGCAGGTCTGGCCGTACGCTTGGTGTGCTCAAGTCCTACACCTTCTACCTGAGGTAGAAGAGCACCTTCCCAGTCAGCAGAGGCCAGAATGGCCCGGCTCTGCCTCCTGTCCTGGGAGGTGGGTTGTGCATTGCTTTCCTCCAGACACTTCCCTGTTCCTCCCACATTTGATAATCCAAAAGATTAAATAATAATAGCATTGGAATAATGCCTCCCCTGTCTGATGATTCCAGAGCAGAGCTCCACACCTCACTCACCGTGGGAAGAGTTCAGGGGGCCGGTCAAATACTCCTGATTTCTGCAGTTAAAAGAAAAGCAGCAGTGAGCGATCTGGGGTGGGGAACGGAGAGACAGAAGTGGGGCAGGAGACACCGCACACATGGAGGAAGATTTCACAAAACACTGAAGTGATTTAGGAGCCCGAGTCCTATTAACAGGGCTCTGATTACTTATTCATTCAAGCTTTGCAGAAGGCCACAGATTTACCACTACAGATAACACCCTGATTTCTGTGGTGGGGGGTTGTCCCTACATCACAGGTTTCCTGTTCCCCCAGGACACATCCCTTTGTCTTGGGGAAGAAAGGAGATGGCTCAGATCCCCAAAGTGTCATGTCTGAAGAGCACAGCAAACAGTGACAGTCTGAGCTACATTTCACCCTGCCAGCACAGCCAGAGATGCCCCCTTCATGTTGCCCACACATCCTGGGGCAAAGAGTCCATCTCATCAGTGCCCTCACATGTTTCCTGCATCCACAGGGAACTCAGGAGCTGCAGCTACCTACCCCACACCACACACTGCTTAAACGTGGACCAACCCGATGGAGAAAGATGGTCCTAGGCCCTGTGGCCCTTATTCTTGGCCAGTAGCTAGTGAACAGATCAATCAGTGACATCTGGCCTGCTAAAGAACACCAGTTTCTGTAGCTGGTGTCAGACAAGAAAGCCACATGTGGCTATCTGTGTTCCAGCTGGGAATCAAACACACATCCATTTGCTCCTGGCTCAACTGGAGGATGTCTTGGGCATAAGTTTAGAGCAAGGCTAAGTTTTTCAAAACTTCTAATGAGGGGTCAATTGCTCTGCCATGGTACTCCAAATGCTCTCCGCGTTTCACTGCTCAATCCCAGGTCTATCTCTATGCCCTAGCCCTGGGACCGGATGGAAACCAGTGACCCAGAGCAGGGGACAGGCTGCAGAGCCTGTTCCCCTGTGTGTCGTGCGGCCTGAGGTTCCCTGAAACCACAAAGGAGGACATGAAAGGCAAAAAAAGAGTCATTAAATGTTGCATTTTTCAGTCCTTTGAGCCATCCAGTTGCTCGCAACCTTGCGCTGGCTTGCAAGCAGTGACCAGAAATGAAGTTTCTCAGCCTCCTCTGAGACTGAGCAACATGCCACAGGCAGCACCATTCTTCCCTCTCCCCGGTCCTTGTCTTTAACTACCCTCAACTTCATCCTCACCGGTCAATTCCCCCCAGCTGGGAGCAGTGACTAAGCGGAGGCTTTCCTTAGCACACCATCCATAATCCACGGGCCGGACACAACTTGTTCTAAGGCTTTCCAAAAGGGCTGTGCCCCCAGCCTTTACCCCTAGCTTTTCCCCTACCCCAGCTGGGACTTTACGCCAGCCCTTGCTTGAATTTAGAAGAGGACTCCTACGAAACTCCTCTCCATTCTCTGAAGGGAGAAGAAGGATGGCATCTCTGTTAGCTGGTCACCCAGCCCAGCCTGATCACTCCATGGTCCTACTATTAGCAGAAAGAGGTGCTGCCCTGGAGCCACCAGAAATCAGGCTGGGAGGTCATGGAGAATAGGACTGAACTGAAGGGTCCCTGGTGAGCAAAAAAAAGAGAGAAATAAGAAGGGCAGGGGCAGAGAAGCAGCTCCTTGTGGGAGCGAAGCCAGGCACGGAGGATCTGCACACACAAGGCTGACCAGCAGGGGCCACCAGGACATGGTGCATGCAAACAGACTCGGTGAGAAAGGCCAGTGCTAGCAAGACACCTTAGCTCGGGGAGGGAAGCCACACACCAAAATCTGGAAGGTGTTTTTCTTTCTCAAGAGGCCAACGCAGAAAAGGTGTGCCTTGGAAGACGAAAGTCAGACGTGGCCCACTCCACACACACGCACTGGTCACTCCTCCTGCACTCACCTTGGAGCCAGGACTGACTGGCGTGGCTACCCCAGTCTGGTGACTGCTGGCACCCACTGAGAGGGGAGGTGGGTTTGGCAAACTGGGCTGGGCCGCAGCAGGCCAGTAATTGCTGGAGGAAGGAGTGCTGGGACGGTCCAGGATGTCATCCATACTGTGACTGCTTCGCAGTGGGAAGGACCTGAGCAAGAGCAGAAGACGGCGGGGTGAGAATCAAAGAGCAAGGAACAGGGAGCAGCAGAGGTGCTAGCTGCAACATGTATCTGTGGGGTGTCTCTGGAGAAAATACACATGGCTTGGACTGGTCCGGTCACAAGTGCCTTTGAGAAGACACTGCACGTGTCAGGGGAGCCTTCTAGGGTAAGCCTGTGATATCTCAGGGCACAGTGAGGCTCTCAGCAGATGTTCCAGCATGGGAGCACTGCAGCTTTCCATGGGGCACATCCCAAACAAGTACCCCACTGGTGTTAGTGACCTACCAGGAGCCACTCCAGCTCCTGCCTGGCCAGTTACTCTCCTGTTACCTGGTGGTTGGCTCCTCCATCTCTCTTGCATCCTCCAGAGGCTTGACATAAGCTTCAGGGAACCAGCCGCATCTAGGGCACAGACACAAATGAGACCAGGCAATCGCAGTCTGTGGTTCTTCGGATCCAGCTGTCCAGCACTCCTATCTACACCCACCCCACACATCCACCAAGCTGCTGCACTGGGTGTGACTGGGTTCCTGCACATCTTTCACCTCTGGGTGGGGCACGGGGTTACTGCGAGACTGTCCTTGGAGAGAGACAGTCCTTGGAGCAGGACTCGCTCTTCTCAGAGGCCATGCAAAATCCACGCTCCCAGTAGCAATGCTGGTGCAACCCAGGAAGAGATGCTCTGACTGAGCACGATCACAAGGAAGCCAAGGCCAGAACACAAGGAAGCTGTGGAAATCCTTTCTCCTCAGGGTAAAACAGTTCCACCCCAGAAACCCCTGCAAAGAAAGGCACTGCTCTTGCTCATCTCACATCTGAGCGTGAGCTTCCCTGCAGAGCACGGTGCAGGGGTCCCGTGTGGAACAGGGCAGGCTTTGCACACAGGTTTTGACCGGTGGTGCCACGGAGAGTAATTCAGTAAGTGCTGGGTGCAGCAGTTTCCATGCCATGTCTGTGCTGGAGGCTGTGACAGCAGTTGTGGTGTGAGCTGAGAAATGCCAGGCCTCTCAGGTAACTCCAGCAGTTCGTGGCCCTGAGCTGGATCTCATGACAGAAGTCACTCAGTCATGCAAGCCAGGAGGGGGTCGCTGCATCCCTGGATCTTCTACCCAAAGCCCCCAGTGCTTTCTTAGGCAGCTCATCCGCACTAGCCCAGCCCCACCGCATCACCCTGGCTTGGAGAGCCCCCATGCTAGGCACAACCCCCAACTGAGGATACGGTGATGTCCCACCCAGATGGTGGGTGAGGCACAGTGCCCAGACCACACCAGGAGGGGAGCAGGGAGAGAATTTCAGGGTTAAGCCTCCCAGCCTCAGACCCAACAAGCCTGCATCAGGACAATTTACAGCACCAAAGTCACGTACGTGGATGAGCCCTCCAGCTTGCCGTACAGCCAGCCGTTCTGCGCATCTGGCATCAGCACCGTGATGACATCCCCGGGGTCAAACCGTAGCAGGGTCCGGTTGACACCAGTCGTGTGGGGCACGATAGCTTGCACTCTCGCTGTGCTGCTCCTCCTCCTGCCTTCGCTGCCGCTGCTGGCCTCACCAAAGGAACCTGAACGGGAGGTACGGCCAGTAGGGAGCAAACCTGCAGGGACAAAGGGGTCTGGCTGGAGTCTGGCATCCTCCTGCAAGACCCACACTGCCTTGAAGGGACCAGTGCTTCCCCAGTCAAATAATCACTCTAGAGGAGGAGTAGGCAGCCTTCCTCTGCAAGGAGACAGCAAGGCATAGCATGGGCAAAGCATGGGAAAACATTCATCTTGCAGGAGAAAATCAACTCAAGCCAAAACGACTTGCTTTGCACTATTCTTCTTTGGCCAAAGGTCTAGAGGATAGACATTGCATGCCCTGGCTCATGGCCCCCTTCCCAGCACTGAAGCTGGAAAGACCTAAAGCAACTATTTGGGTAATTTTTTCTCCCTCCCTGACCCCCCCCCCCCCCCCCTTTTATTTTTAAACACTTCAAGCTGAAATTTTTAAGGCTAGACATCAGGTTAAGTGGCTGGGTATCTTTATTTAAATCCGGTAGCATGAGGGCGGGTGCTTTACCAAAATGGGAACTCCAGTAAGCACCAGCCCTCATGGTTTAAGGAGCCTTGAAAATTGAACATCTGGGGGTTCCCCACCTCACACAGCCAGACAAGAAGCCTGGCCTTGTCCTGGATGGACCCTGCTTTGAAGCCTGAGTTCACCCCTCTGCTTCATTCAGCCTTGCCCCCCACAGCTCCCATACACACTGTCCTCTCACCATGCCCTGGAATATGGCTGAGGACCAGTGGTCTGATAGAGTGGTGGCCCCTCCTGAAACCCAACCCTGTTCCCAGAGAGGTCCAACCCCTCTATGTCCCCACAGCATTGCTCCCAGACCCATGTCATACTAGCTGATGGTGTCCTCCGCAGTGGCCGCCTGGGGGGCTCTGGTTGAGGAGACAGTCTCATTTCTGGAGGCTCTGCAGAGAAGACGCTGGATCTACTCCCAGTTATGGGAGAAGAAAAGTCCTCAAGGGGTCTCTGAGGCTGTTGGAAGGAAAGGAGGCTGAACAGATATCCACAGGGGTTGTGTTAATCAGGAGATGCTCTGAGAGATACTCAGTCCTTCTCAGAAAGGCAAACCCAGCACATTCCCCTGTTGCAGGCCATACACATACTTCCCTTCATCTTGGCCAGGAAAAGCCACAGAAGCTGGACAAGGTAGCCAGTACCACCAAGGTTGGCCAAGGACTGGCCGTGCCCTGCAGCCTGAAAGGCGGAGCTGCAGCCTCACCACCACAGAATCATAGAATAGCTTGGGTTGGAAGGGACCTTTAAGGGCCATCTAATCTACCCCCCCCTGCAATGAGCAGGAGGACACCTTCTACTACATCAGGTTGCTCAGAGCCCTGTCCAACCTGACCTTGAATGTTTCCAGGGATGGGGCATCTACCACCTCTCTGGGCAACCTGCTCCAGTGTTTCACCAAACAAGGTGAAGGCTGTCCATGGGTCCTCACCATCTCGAGGTGGGTGGGGGTGAGCCGGCCTGATGGATACCCCTGACTGTGGGAGGCTGCGAGAAGACCCTGTGAGTGGCTATTCGAGGGGTTGCGGCTGGCCTCCAGCTGCTCCTTCCACTGTGGTGCCTTAGTCTGGATCATGCCCCGAGCCTGGGGAGAGAGAAGGAGTGACAGACAAAGCAGGAACAGCTACAGAGGGAACCAAGGGCTGCCATGTGCATCAGGTTGGGGACCAGCTGCTCCCACAATTAGGTTTGTGGGAATGACCAAACAGAGCCCCACAGGAGCGAATTTCTAGGATGGCACCCTCCAGCAGAGACCCTGTGGTTTCAAAGACCCTGCTATACACGCCTACATCACCTTTACCTCTCCCATCACGCACACACCCAACTAACCCCCATGTCAGCACCATCCTCAGCCCCAGCCATGCTCTCCTAGCTTAGTACAGCCAGCCTGTACTTAGTACGACCAGCAAGAAATGAAATAGATTTTCCTGCCCAGTCCATGCACAGACGTTGCCTTCACCCAAGGGGCATCTTGGCCCTGGCTCCATCCTCCTGCACGCTTCTCCTCCAGCCATGCTGCCTGCTCCCCCAGCTCTGCCCCCCAGCACGCCAGGGCCATACCCTGCTGTAAAACTGGAGGAGAGTATTGTAGAGCATCTGATGCTTTTCAGCCAGGAAGCGGTAGCGACGTTTCTCCTCCAGCTCAGCCTCCCTCTGGCTCTCAGAGACAAACACCTGCATCTCTGAGCACAGTCGCATCACATTCTCCTGAAACACAAAGGAAAGAGTGAGGAAGGCATCAGCATAAGTTCAGAAGAAGGGGCTCATACACGGCAGGGGGAGGGTTGAAACAAGTCGTCACGTCTACGAGCTTCCCAGTCCGCTTGCAGTGCTGGAGCAGCACAGAGGAGCTAAAGCGGAATGCCAGGGATTAAACCTTGCACACTGAGGCTTGCTGCATGAGGAAAGGTCTTGGCAGGAGTGAGCATCACAGGCCTGCAGCACCCTGAGGAAAAGGAGTTTCCTCCTTTCCAGATAAGCCT
This sequence comes from Falco naumanni, assembly GCF_017639655.2. NCBI lineage: Eukaryota > Metazoa > Chordata > Aves > Falconiformes > Falconidae > Falco > Falco naumanni. The sequence goes on from NC_054058.1 coordinate 34,990,121, forward strand.
GCTGTCTCTTGAACGTCAGTGTCAATCCCTTGGCTTTTAAGGAAGGACGAGGTTGCTGAGAAATCAAGCCTTGGCTCCAGAGAAATCATCCAGTTCTTTTTCCAGCTCCCCTTCCCACAATCACTGCTCACCTTCATCTCCCGGACGTTTTTATCACGGGCCCTCTCCATTCTCCACAGCTCTGCCATGCACTTATCCAGGTTGGTGGCTCTGCGCTGGTACTCCAGCTCATACTGCTTCTGGCTCTCCTGCCAGGGAGAAACCAGGCTTGATAAGGAACCAGAGACACACCGTGATACAGCAAGGGTCCTGCTCTGATGAGTGACTGAACATCTGAGTACCCCTGAAATCAGACTTCACCTGGACCTCTTATAAAGTCTTTCTTTACCTTGCTCTTCATTTCAAAGGGCCCCATAGTGCTGATGAACCTCAAGATCTCAGGAGCAAGAACTGGCACCCAGCTCCCCCAGCATTGGGAGCCCAGGCCTCTGTCTCCCTCTGTGACACTACCCACCAGCATGGCCAGCTGGGCCACAGCAGCACAGGACCCACACCCATGCAGAAGCTGTGGTTTGGAGAAGCTGGGAATTCTGCTTTTGGGATGCCTAGCCTCTTAGCCCAGTTGAAGCATTTGGCAAGTCCCACTGCACAAAAAACAGTTGCCTTCCCTCTTTAGCTCTCCATCGTCAGCCAAACGAGGGGGTGTGTGGGTGTTGGTCCATGAAGGAGAGGAAGATAAGCCCCCCCTAACTCCTTCTGCAGAAAGTCAAGGAAACACACCAGATGCTCAAGCAAAGCCCCTGGGTGGAGGGGAGAGGGAAACAAGGAGGGCTGAGGAGGAGAAGGGAGCTCATCACTCACACTGATGAACTGCACGTCCATTTTAGTGTTCTTCTCCATGTGCTGCAGCAGGTCCACATGGAAGGTCTGAGCCTGGAAGAGGCAAAGGAGCCATCACCCTTGTCCCTTCACCATACGGGGTGTTACATGCACTGTGGTGAGGAGTGGCTCATAAAACCTGCAGAGCTGGTAACTCTTGCCACCTGGACCCCATACAGAAGCCAGAAATGGACACATCAGGGCTACCGTGGAGCAGCCCTGCAGCTTGGGGATTGGCACTCAGCAGCCACCTGACCATTATCCCTCAAGCTCTGGCATGGGCACAAACAGCAGTATCTGGAAGGGTTATCAGCCCCTCCACTCCTGTCCCACCACTGCCACCCAGGAAAAGAGAGGATGGCCTTGCCATGTGTTCCGAGCCAGGCATTGCTCAGTCTACTGCACACTTCCCACTGCACTTGTGAAGAGGTGGTAACAGTCCACCAGCGACACCAAACATTGAACACCAGCCAGGCTGCGGGCACGCCAGCTCTGTAACACACCTCTGTCACATGCAGCAGGGATAGCAAGGAAGCAGGCACCTGCCAGCAGGCATGTGAGAGGGCAGGAGACAGGGCAAGCTGGGCAAACGCTGGCAAGCTGTGGTTAAGGAAGCCCCTTTATTCCCCGCCTGCACCAGCGCTCAGGAAAACCACTCACCACAACTTCCAGATCAGAGCTCAGGAGTCTCTGTGTGTCAGACATCTGCATCAGGATTTCACCTTCAGGGAAAGAGACAGGAGATGGTGGAAAAATCCTGTGGCCGTTTCCTTGTGTGCCCAAGGAGGCAGACCACAGTGTGCAGCTCAAGCTGATGATATACAGGTGTGAAAGTCCAACAGATATCGCAGAGCGCTGCTCTCTGCACCCTGAGAGAGGCTAGCAGCCTTCCTCCCCAGGGCTCAGCTCCACCACCACTCCTCAGGCACTGCCAATGCAGGGTTGCTCCAGCCCAGGAAGCTGCCAGACCAGTGCTCTGCTCCAGCCCCAGGTGCCCACCAGCAGCCTCGGCTCTGCCATGGGCTCTGGGTGCTGGGTCTCTGCTCCGCCACAGCCCCTGCAGGCCCCATTTGTAACTCCAGTGCCACCCCAGCTGCAGTGCGTGGCTCTGGCTGTCCTACAGGAAGGCAGCTACAGCACCTGCTGCCGATGCTGTGCATGGTCCCGCTTCGCCAGGGTTGGTATTACAAAACCAGGAAAGGAAGAGACTGACAGCAGGGAGCAGAGGAGCTAGCTGGGTGGTGCAGATGATGATAGGAGTCTGCAGAAGGGACACATCTGCTGGAAGCTTTTTACTAAAACGTTTAGCAGTAGAGCAGTTCCCTGAACATATTTTCAGCAGCTGTCATCAGGCTGCAGAACAATTTGCACTGCTGAGCGTAAGCCCCTCAGCTCCAAGCTGCCATTTCAGCTGGCTGCAGGCTCAGGAGGACACCATCCCATCAGCTGTCAGTCCATACATTCCAGCATTTCCCTCACACCTGCGAGGAGGAGGAAACTGGTTCCTCCAAGATGAAAACTTCAGCTCTCAGAGTAGGATGCCTCAGCAAGCATTTGTTTCCGTGAGCGGTCCATTGCTGAAGGTCCATCCCAGGAGCTGAGCTCAGTCACTGATCTCAGAGAGATACAGGGCAGAGTGCTGGGGCCTTGAGGGATATTCAAGGGTACACAATAAATTTGACTCTCACCACCTGGACAGGGCCTGGCACTGTGAGACACCATTTAGAGGAGCTGTATTCCTTCCCGCAGTACCTGGAAAGGGACCAGCTAAGGGGAAGGGTCCAAAAAAATGTAACTGTGGTTCATCACAGGAAAGAGGATGGTGAGTGGAGAGGCTTACCCAGCATGTGTGAGGTGGAGCTCTGCAGCGCTTGCTCCCCAATCTTCTCTATCGCCTTAAAATACACTTCAGCAGCTTTGGATAATGCTGTGAAGAGAGGAGAAGGGAGGTGAGGATCTGACCTGCCTTCCCACCATCACCAGCCCCAGCAAGCAGTATGCAGGACAGCCACCCCCCGGTACATCACCTGTGGGCAAGGGTACCCCATCTCTTCCCATCTGTGCCTAATAACAGCAGTGGGTCCTGGAGCAGAAGAGGGCTTAAGAGCAGCTCAGGACATGTCAGCGAGGGGATGGGTACCAGCAACCTTGTTCTGGGTGATGGCACAGTGAACGCCCAGGACAGATGCAGCAGCATGGTCTGGAGCCCTGGCTCTGCAGGACCCCACTCACCGTGGAAAGCACGCAGGTAGTTGTTCCCGAGGTACACCAGGTTCTCCAGCGCGGGGTTGAACTGCTCCAGGATACTCTGTGGCCAGGCAGAAGCACGTTAGCACCAGTCTTCCTCACGGCCCAGAGACCTCAGCAGGTCGATGCCCTCCTGCTGTGGTTCAGCTGGGTGCAACAGGGACCCAGAGAGCTCCCCCAGCCGTGACGCTGGCAGCCACGCACAAAGTCGGCTCCCTGCACCGGAGGTAGCTGGGACTCGGACCTTCAGCTGCCCCAAGTCCTCTCCAGGCAGCCAGGAGAGGAGCAATGCCAGAGGGCGAGTTAGCCCACTGCAGAGCCAAGCGGTTGCCTGAAGATGACTTTCTCCCCAGGCCCCACACCCACGCTGTAGACAAGGAAGTAACTGCAAGGGGATCTGAGCAGCCTTTTCCCTCACCCCTGAGCCAGCCAGGGTGAGGGCCACCACTTATTATTATCCAGGCACGAACACAACTTTTTCCTGGCCAGGATACGGTGCACTGCCAGCCTCAGAAGCTTAGTAAGAGAAAACACGGGCTGCTTCAGGCCAGCCACTCTGCTCTTACCTGCTGTGCTTAGCGAAGGTGTTTATTGCCCACAGCAGAGAAGACCAGAGGCTGGAATAAGCAGTTCCTCTGTCTCCCAGCCCTCACCCCCTTGGTGCAGCATCAATGCGTGTAGGGAAGCGTCTGTGAGATCAGACTGCTCTTTCCAGCAAGGGGGAAAACAACCGACTGAACTCCTCCTTCCTACCAGGAACAAAGGTGTGTCACCCTTCATTTTCCCCAAACCACCCTGGTGGCCCAACTCCTTCCCAGATCTGCCTTAAGACCCACACCACACTCCCCTCCTGCCATCTACTCTCAAACACAGCCCAGAGCCCACAGGAGCTGCTACAGTTCAGCCCAGGGACAGATCCAGCCCTCAGCTGCCCACCCAAGGGAGCCTTTGGCAGAAAACAGCTCTTCTCCTCCCCACCGCACGTCTCCTCTAGGCAGACAGGAGCAACCTTCGGTGCTGGCACTCACCTTGTAGATGGAGATGGTGGTTCTGTAGGACAAGTCCATATCTGGAGCCTTTTCCCTCTCCCGCAGAGAAACAAGGAGCGAAGGAGGAGAGCACAAGATGCTGTACTGGCCCAGAGGACTCTGCTTCTGCACAGCGGCTGGATGGAAAGAGCCCGTCACTGGTAAGGAAGGGCGGCAGGAAGACACAGACACGGTACAAAGGGAATGGAGCACTGCTGAAGTTTAATAATTCACCAGCCGAGAGGCTGGAACTTGATCTCTGGAAGTAACCAGACTCCGGGGAGAGAGGAATCCTGTGACAGCCAGCAAGGGCATGTGACTGCCTCTTTGCATTATTGATTGCCGGCTCCTCGTACCCGGCTCTCCCTGCCCCGACACCTGCAGAGCCAGCCACCTGCCAGAGCAACCACCTTACGGCTCGCTGCCTCTGTCACTGTCGCTGCTCAGCGGTGGCTTGCTCGGCCTCGCTGTGCTAGCAGAGCATCTTCAGGTCTCTCTCACAGAGGCACCTCACGAGTCAGGAGATCCGTATCAGCCTGCAATTGCAGGCAGCAAATAGCAGCAGGCAGGGGGAAACACAAGGAAAGCTCAAAATGGGATTCAGCTCTTCCCTGCCCGCTATTGTCCCAGATCAGACCTCAGCCCTCTGGCTCTTAGCCGCCCTCCCGCTCCCAGTGAGACTCCCTAAGGGCAGGCACAAGCTTGTGCCCGAGCCCTCCTGCTGTCCCTGCCTGCGCAGGGAGCCTAACACAGCATCACTCCGGGAAGTCCCTGCAGATGGTGCAGGCTTACAAAGATTGAGGGAAGGTGCAAGCCAGGGCAAAAAGCAGGAAAGAGCTCATGTTCTCTCCATCTCAAGACACAAAGTTTTGCTTTTCCACAGCAAGGTAAGCCCTCTGTTGTGTAGGAAAAGAAAGCTTTTACTCCACATTAAAAGCCCTTCAATTCCACAATCACATTTGTGAAACTGAAGATCAGAAGACAGTTTTTAGCCGTATCCATGACAGCAGCCACATTCCTGCCAGCAGCATCCCTTAGGAACCAGTGGGCACCAGGTCCAGCAGACCTGCAGCAGTTATCTTACCCAGGAACCACCTGGGGAAACCAAAATGAAAGTCCCACCTCCAGTCATTTGTATCCTGAGGGACTTGTGTGTTGCAGCTCCAAGAGGATTCTCGTATGGTAGCTGGTCCAAAGCCTCTCCACTGGCTGCAACTGCTAAGCCCAGCACGCAGTGCTGTGCTTCCTGGGACACCCAGCCACTCACACGCGTGCTCCCAGGGCTGGCTGCAGGGACAGGCCAGTCACCTCTTCAGCCCATACAAAGGGTATAATCCTGTGTCTCCAGAAGCCTAATTTCTGATTTTCTGCCTGTAAGAAATTCAGAGGCTGCAAGCTCAGAATCCCCCTGGGACCTTGCAGGATGGAGGGGGGGTGGTGGAGGTGGGAGAGAGAGAGACAAGACAACCACGGACTGCATGACAGTGGAACCAAACATAAACCTCTCTTTATTTCAGGTCATATTAGTTTTGCATAGAAGCACTGCTCACAACAGCAGTCCATTCAGACAAGAGCAATTAAGAATTCAGTTTTTCATGTTACCCCTTAAAACGCCTCCAAATAGATATACAAATTATTCATAAATACCTGCAAAACCTACTGCAGAAACATTGAATAGTGTAGCAGTCACAATGGGATTTCCAGCAGTAAAAAAGGTAAATCCAAATTGTCACAGGGTCAGCTTTTTTGGTTGGGAACTGATCTCAGATCATTTCAATTCCACATTAAGAATAAAGAGAAATGATCTCTCTACCAAGCCAAGGCTGTTGTCCCTCAACTTGAGCTTGCTGTAAGACAGGCTTTTACATCTCAGTCCTGGAGCAGAGTAGCACAGCAAATCAGGTGGCACAAAACAGTCTCTGACGGGGGTCTGCTCCCACCCTGGGCGCAGTCAGTATCTGTGTTGCCAGCCCATCTTGGAGGGGAAAGGGAAAGGTGCTACAAAAGCTAACTGGCTCAGGAAAGGTTCCCCCTTCTCCCAAAGTCAGCTGCAACATTCTGCATCATACGTACTGCAGAAAGTCGCAGCATTTCTGCTCCCATTCAAATCAGGCACGCTGAGGGAAGAATAATCCCTTTTCCTCATACTATACATTCTGGAACACCTTGACCCCAGTGGGCCAAGTAATCCCTGAAGCTTTATCTAGCCTTGGCCCATTCTGTGACAAGGGAAGGTGAACAGCACTTTGTCAGTAGAGGTGCTGCACAGACAGGAGACAGACTCCAGCTGTTACAGCTCAAGACAGGTAGGTGAGGGCTCTGGCTTCTGGGAAGGGCTGTACGGTCACACAGCAGGGCAGCAGCAAAGATGGGGCTACAGTATGAAGACAACTGTCAGCATTTCACAGCTGCCCAGGTATACATGGGTGACTCCTGGAATACATGTGTATGTGGACTCTTGTCTATTAAATATAATTATTTCTTCATTAGTAGTAGTAGTAGTAGTCCCTCTCCCACGTCAACACCTTGGTTCAAAGGCAAATCCAAGCCATTTCAGTTTCAAGTGCTACTCCTTGCCATCAGGACACAGAACAGGAACCTCCACGTAAGTCATCAGGAGAGATGTTGCACCAGCTGCTCAAACTGCTCCCGCTGCTGGTAGATGTAAAGCTGGGTGTCCCAGAGAGCGTTCACCAGCACAGTGTCGTTCACCTCGTCCAACATCACCTCCGTGTGCAGCTGAGGGCTAAGCCTGCATATGGCAAGACAGCATCACAAGCTGGGAACAGATGCAAACCCAACAAGGCAACGAGCCTGCCGAGTGCAAGACTTGTGCAAAGTGGCTCCCACTGGCTTGGGTGTTCACGTGTCCTTACCTAGCAGGCTGGCAGAGCAGAGGCCTTCCCCCTCTCCTCCAGGGCCCAACCACACTCAAAGCTGAGCTACAGTTCAACTGCACCACGAGTCTAAACCACACCGTGCATGGTGGGATAGGGCAGGAGGTGCATCCCTGAAGGACCCTGATCGACAGCATCCCCCAAGCCCCAGCTAACCAACCCCAGACAAGGCGTGCTTGGTGCATCAGCTCATACAACGGGTCACGGCATCTGCCGTTATGCCACTGAGGCACGAGGAGAGGGGGCAGGGGGACAAGTCTGAGCAGGCGTGCCTCTAGAGGGGACACTCTTTGGGATGACACATGCCACAGCCAGGTCTGAAGCAAGAGGGGTAAAAATAGGTCTGTTCAGAAAGCGGAAAGGAAGCTCCTACCGAAAATATGCGGTATCTGTCATCTCACACCAGGCCCTGGCACGATCCACAGCTGGGCCATCTGCGTCAGTGCACTGCAGGAGAAACAGGCCCACAGTTACAGCCTGACTGTCACACTGCTCTCCCCCTGCTTGCAAGAGGCTCTGCTGGCACCAAATCGAACTGCACAAGCTGCAGAGGGAAAACCAGGAGCAAGTACATCCTGAATGGCACCATTCACCACCAAGAGCGGGGTGGCTTTTTATTTGTATGGGTTTTGGGTTGTTGGTTTTTTTTTGGTTTTTGGGGTTTTTTTTGGTTTTGTTTTTTTTTAAAATCTAAGAACAGTATTCCTGATCCTTGGAACACAAAAAATTGTACCCTACAGACTCCCCATCCATCACAGCACCAAGCGGATTCCCTTAAAGAAACCGCCAGGATGACCTGAATCACAGCTGCCTTGGGATTTCATCTCTATCCATTTCTGCCCAAGCCCAGTACCAGTAGAGCCTTTGATTGCTACAGGCCTTCTGGCCTATCCTGGGACAGCTTCCCTGGGAGCCCTGAAATAAAAGACAGGGGAAGCAGAGGGACCTCTCTGGGTATTTTCTGGCTTTAGGAAGCTAAAAGGAGACAAAGCAACAGAATTAAGATTATAGTTAGAACCTCAGTTCTGATCTTTCTGGCTTTCATTCATTTGGAGCGTTTTGATGCTCAAATTTAATGATCTTTTCAAAGCATGCAAGAATGGATGCTTATTACACACTCCTAACCACAGCTCTGAACTACTGCTTTTTATTAGCGATACGCCCACTTCTCTAGCATTTACTGATTTTCCCAGTCAGAATAACAAAGCTTTCCTGAAGAAAAACAAATTGCTGTTTCCCAAGGCGTGACGTGTGGGTTTTTTTTTCGTCCAGGTTGCTCAGTGCTCCCTGGGAAGATACCAAGTTTCATGAACTCATACCTGCAAACGTCCCTAAGGGTCACTGACCACCATCCTGTCCTTAGCTCCTTTCAGCTGCAAGAACCTCTCCTTGGTACTCAAAACCCCAAAGAGGCATACAGGGCTTCAGACTTGCTGTGCTCACACAACTCTTAAGTTACCCACTATGTCCGTTCCTTGAACTGGCCATGGCCGGAGCAGTTTCAAGGAAATATAATTTGCTTCCAAAAGGAAGAAGATGAAGACCGAAAACCTTTGCTCCCTCCCTGCAAGCAGCCCCAGGGGTCTTCCCGCCCCCCCCCCCCCCCCCCCAGTACTCACACAATCCACCACCATCTTGCTGAGCTCCTTGGCCCCAAAGACAGTCTTCGCCAGCTCCCACGGGTTGGAGGGGCGGAAAACATCCACAGAGCTCACCGGGACCTGTGGAGGCTTCCCTGTCCCCAGGGAGACCACCAACCCCAATTTTCTTACTTTTTGCCCCTGACCCTGTGGACAAACAAAAGAATTGTTCACAAGGACCAACGATCAAGGCAAAGTACATCTTTCACAGCAGTCTTGGGGAAGCTCTGAAAGCCAGCAAAAGCCTTGGAAGCCTTTTCTCTCCCCCATCCTCCCCCTTTAATACTGCCTGGTGAAACAGGTGATTTAACAGTCGCACTGTTCTGTCCCTTACACCCCTGACTGCACCCAAACCCAGGGGATCACCCCAAGGATGAGCCCTAGGACCAGGTGACTGTGAAACCGTCCAATTTTTTTCAGTCATTTTGGCAATACACCTCCCCTTTCAGCTACAGGGAGCAGTAGCTACCAGTAGTTAAGTCACCTTTCTGAGGAACTTGCCACACCACAGAAGGCATTCATTCTTCAGCCTTGCAGAGTGCCCTACCATCATCTTCTCCCTTTATTTTGGGACAGAAAAAGGCCCTGCAGAGCTGCGTCAAGAGTCATATAAAAATCAGCTGAAGCATCCTTGCTTGAAGTAGCAAGGACAGGCTGACGGGGCTGTTTCCTCATCTCGCACCCTTGTTGGAAGAGGTATTTCACCCCTCAGTCACCATTCCCAACACACATTCCCCTCCAGACACTCCTTTATAGGGTGCTGCACTGCTAACTTGTTCATCCACCAGAGAGGCATTCATTCCCAAACTCTCTCCCCCTTCAAGGGAAGCTCAGTGGAGTCATTAAAGCCCCAGTTACCAGTCAGTGCCAGGACTTCCCTCACCTTCTTGATCAGCGTCTTGTTGTACTCATGAATCTCCGTCATGGCATCGAGGGTTGGGTTGTTGGCTAGCAGCCCGCCATCCAGAAAGCGGCCTATTGGCCGGAAGTAAGTGGGAGCCGCACCACTGCAGCGAGCAGCACGCCATACGAGTTGGTCTGGGGGGAGAGAAAGCATATAGCCTCTTGCAGCAACTTTCCTGTGTTCAGGAAGCACCCTGCTTTCACCAACACAAAGCAGGCAGGCTTGCAAACCCAGACGACCCTGCCCTGGACAGCCGTGCCTCTTTCTCCCAACAGTAGGCCTCTGCTTGGATGGACAGAATTATTTTGGGGGTCTTGAAAAGATGTTCTCACTCTCTACGTAACCTGGGTCAATTTCACACTCTATCAGCTTCGTTGCAGCTATTTTGATGGTGAACCAGTTGCATTTGCTGGACAAACAAGCAGCAAGCTGAGGGGGCCCCATGTTTCAGTTACACTGCTTTTCTGTCTTAATCTGCTCCCGAGAGCCCAGGGACAAGTACTGACGGCACACAGGATTCCTCTAGCAGACCCCTTCCTCATGAACCTCACCAGCCAGCCCCTGTTCCCACTACAAGAGAAGCCAAGGGAGGAGGAGAGAAGAGAAAAGGAAATATAGGACCATCACTAGGACCAAGCTACAAGTCACCATCAGGGATAAGCCACTGCTTGGACACCTCAATTTTCAGAGCAATGCGGGGAAGAACAGGAAATCGCCTGTCTCTGAGGGATAGCACCCTCCCCTGCCAACCAGCTGGACTGCTGTGTGCCAGCATTTACCTTCTGGTTGAGTGAGCGGTTTGAAAGAAGCAGTTGTCTTGTATTCAGTGGAGGTTTTTGTCTCTGGTACAGGGTAATTCCGGAAAAGGTGGAGCTCAGCTGGCTGCCGGTCGCATAGTGTCCCTGTCACCATAACCCTGGGGGAAAGGACATGACAGAATAAGAGTAAAATGGAAAACACATGTACATGAACAGGCTTCAATAGTCTGCACATCACACTCCTCCGAATCTGCTCTAAGGACAGGCTGAGCATCTCTGCTGAGAGGGATCTAGAGCACACTCAGGAGAGCATCAACCAGCGCAGGCTCCTGCAGGACTTACTTGGGGTTTCGGACATCTGTCATTTTGGTGTTTTCCCCAAATTCCTGCTTCAAGAACTCATTCAGGAGCTCCGACTCATAGGGTCGAGATCCCTGGAACACCACGTCCTTCATGCGGAAGTACAGGCAGCGCATGTAGTCCATGGACTTCCCTGAGACAGGCAACAGCAGCAGCAGGAGCAGGGGGTGGGAGGAAGGACAGGCAGAACAAACAGCACATCAGAGCTGGGAGGCATCACTCCCAATGCCATCCCCTTCCCGAGCTGCCTGTCATCTGCTTGGACCTTGGCAACATAACTGGGAAGGACTGAAGAGGAAGGGCAAACCTGGAGTGTAGTCTCCCACTACCAGAGAGTGTTGATCACCTTGCTGCAAAACCCCCGTAGGGAGAACGGGAAGAACAGAACATTGCACTCTGCCACCACGCACTTCCCAAAACCCAGAAAGCTGCTCACGGTCAGCTGATGTGAGAAGCGAGCGCAAAGCCAGGTCTAGGCTTTTTTTCATTAATAAATATCCCTTCCTTCCTTTGGCAAGGACAATCTCAGTTGGGACTCAGAGAGGCTGCTCCCACCCCACATCCACTCCCCACAGAGAAGCATCTGAGCCCACAGGAGCAAGAAGGGGCCTGTTATTTGCATCATCCTCACCATGTACAATAGCCAAGGCCAAGATTCCCCCAGTGCTGGTCCCTGCAATCCAGTCAAAAATCTCACGAACGGGACGGCCCACAGCCTTTTCAATAGCCAGGAGGAGCTGAATGAGAACCAGGCCCCGAATGCCCCCTCCATCCAGGCACAGGAGGCGGTCATGACTGGAGAGAGACAGACACAGATGACTGGGAGCTGTGGGAGAGCTTACAAATCACAACATGCCACATGGGAATGTGGCCCTGGGGATGGAATACAACACCAGTAACAAGAACACCGCTGCAGACAGTGTAAGTGAACAAATAAATCCAGCAGTGCTTTCTCAGGTGCAAGTAAGACTGGACACGGCCAGATAAGCCTCATCAAACCTGGTGCAACACCACTTGCTCTTTTAGTCATTTCTAACCTCTACACCAGAGAGACATTCACAAGCCAAAAACGCATCCTGTCCCTTACTATGCAGTAATGGGTATAGTCTCATAAATAAAAAGCAGTCAGCCCTAAGTTGCTGCTAGCAGCATTTCGGTGCCTGTCCTCCCTCTGCTCCATGCAAGGCAAGGTGCAGCAGTGCACAGCCCAGCAAAAGAGCTAGGTGAGCATCAGGGCAGTGTATGGAGGTGGGGAAATCACAAAGCCAAAACAGCATTTGGTGCCTAGCAGCAGACAGGAGGGACAGAGCAGGGGTTTCACCTGCTGAGCTCACGCTCCACTGCAGCTCCAGAGCTGCAGGCAGGAACAGGCGGTGATCATTTATGGGAACAGAGATTTATCACAAGGTTCTGGCAAAAACTGGAATGTCAATGGACATTAAATGATGTCAGTTTGAGGATATCACACCCATGGACGTGGGTGGGGAAAATTCACACACAGATTCCACCTTTGAGTTGCACAGGAGCCTGGACAGAAACTGTTTCTCACTTACTTTCTTCTACCCTCACTTGGTGAGTCCACAACATCTGGTGCCTTCAACAACTGTCCGAGCGTTGCAGAAACATACAGAAGGTCCGCGTACCCTAGAGGGCCATGAACATGCAAAAGGAAAAAGAAAAATTAGAGACCACTTTGTTACTTGAATCCTCTGACATGTGCTTCAGAGGCAGCAGTCACCCAATTTCAACTTAACCAATGAGAAAACCTTGAATTACTCTTCCTACTTTCTTTCTGCGTCAGGGTACGCAAACCTCCCACCAGTGCAGTCAACGATTTCCACCATAATCACACAAAGAACATCCAATTCCCTTCCCAATTGAATGAAGCTCCCTGCAGGAGACAGAAGCCATCTTACCCATAGCCACCAGGCGCCCCCCCCAGATTAAACTCCACACCAAAGAGGAAAAACCCCATCCTTTAGAGCAGGCAGCTGGAGATGGACTTGCAAAGATGAAGGATTTGTACAAGCAGATGATGAGCACAGTAGGCACGAGAGAAGGCAGAGCCTAGCAGCGTGCCCACTAAGCAGTTTATTGCAAGCCTTAAGGTAAAACCTAAATCTACTCCTGCAAGGTAACCTAGGCAGAACTGTGGGGACAGGGTGGCTTGTCATTACCCCTCAGCTGACGTACACCCAGGCCACCCTGGGTGCAGGGCACCAATCCAGACTAGGTGAGAAGCCAGCCTGCGAAGCCAAAAGAACAGGGGGAAAGAAGTTAAGTATTTCTGCCAGTGCCCAGGCCGGAAGGTGGCCATTGGTGACAATGAATGTGGTGAGGAGTTTCTTCACGGGTCAGAGTCCATGATGAAAAAGGGTCCTCCTCTGTCACTGCATCAGAGCTGAAACTGGAGGGTTGCCTTCACAAGGCCATCGTGAGAAGAAAGTCTTGGTGTCATTAGCCAGTGAGACTTGTGACAGACACACTGCAGGGCCTGGGGGTGGGGTGCGCGTCCTCTAGCCCCACAGGAAGGTCTTTGCAAAGGAAATCACCAACCTGAGAGGGTAAATTGACCACAAGCAGCTGTTATCTCCCTGCATGCCCCTCTCATGAGGGTCCAAGCCTCCCTCCAAGCCAACTCACCCACTGCCCACTCCATAACCCCTCCCGCTGCCTCTTCAGAGATCTGGAGCTCCCTAGAGGAGGAAAGCCTGGCACCTACCACAGACCCACAGGCTTATTTACACAGTCTGGGCAGTACAGAGCAAGTTATACACAATCATATGTCCTAAGGTAGGCTTTTCCTATGTGTAATGTAAAACCTGTGACCAGAGTCACTTATCCTTGGGCTGCATCCCTTCTCTCTCCCAGCCGCTGGCCTCCAGGAACTGACTGACTGATGCTTCTAATTTCCCTGTGCCCAGCCCAACACCAGGAGGTCCTCAAGGCAGACCAGAAAGTACCTCCCTTCTGTACATGGCCTAGTGGATAAAGTACAACATGTGGGCAACTAAGTCCTACATCTCTTACAGAGAGGCGAGGGAATCATTCTTCCCTTTCCTTTTTGCAGAGCTGCAGTGTGTCAGGTCTATAAAACAGAAGTTTAGAGTACAAGGGTTTAGACTACACACAGAGGAAAAGCAGAGAAAAGAGACGGGATCCTGCAACAGCTGAATTGGACAAAGTCACCAGAAACTGAGAGTAGGAGACAGTCCCCAGAGCACAACCCATCTGAAGAAGAGATCTGAGACAGCACTGTGAAGCAAGAGGGAAGGAGAGCAAGGGAGGGCCAGGGGAGGCTTTACCTAAGCTGTTGAAGTTGCTCCGTGAGGAAGGCTGGCCTTCCAGGAAGGAGGAAGCAGATGGTGCCAGGCTTGGGGAGTCAGGGTTGGGTGGGTGGCAGCGTTCAGTCCCTACAGTTTGCAGCAGGTCTAAGAGCACTTTCCGGTTCGCACCTTAGGCGACGAAGGTCACAAATCAGAAAGAGAATCAGTGCATGCACACATCAGCACGGGGCTCTGCCAAATTCACAGCAACCCTGACCCTCAACAAAACCTCTGGTATGACCTGGGGAAGGGGAAAGCATGTCCTGGGTATCTCTCCTTGAACACCAGGCACCAGGACTTGTGTGCAGCAGGACTTGTGCACAGCAGGGGTACCAATGCTGTGCAGCTTCAAGGGCGTGTGCCACATAGTTCTTGCCACTGAAAAGCCTCCTGTGTCTGCTTACACCAGGGTGCTTCAGCAACACTGTGTCATCCCGTTGTGAGCCTGCAGTGCCTGACATCGTGGCTTGAAAGAGGGGGAGTGAATGTCAGCTTTTCCTCTTGCATCTCTGTCTCTTAGAATAGAAATTCATCAAGGGCTACTAACACAAAGCCTACACCGCTAACTCAGGAAGCGCCTCCCCTGTGAGCAATTGGAAGCTGGGAAAGCATGTTGGAGAAGCATCACTCACACTTGGCATGTTTCCACTTCTCCTCAAGACACTGTCTTGACCACCAAGGGGAAACAAGATGCCAGGCTCACCCTGTAAAGCTGCTTACATGCTCCCTTACCTTTGCTGCTCCTGGCTGCCAACAGCCCTGGTGTCTCCCCAAAATCATTAGGTATCTCGACATCTCCTCCAAACACGATGATTGCTTTGATCATATCCAGGTGGTCATGCTAGGGAACAAGAAAAAGCTCAGTCAAGAGCCATGCTCCCCTTGGCTACTTGATTTCTCATTCCCTCCCTCCTCATTAGCCAAAGTACCCACAAGGGACCACTCTATGAAAGACAACAGCCAGAATTTTAAAGGAGTGCGTCCCTGCCTCAACCCTTCAAGAAAATCCTCTCTCTCTTTCCCAGCAACCTCTGCAGAAAACTCACCTTCATGGCCAGGTGCAGTGGTGTGTTGCCATCCTGACCCCTGGCATTGGTCTGGGCTCCATGTGTCAGCAGTACCATGGCGCAGTCAAAGCGTCCCCTCTTGACCGCAATGTGCAGAGCCATGTCAGCCGTCCGGCTGGTCAAATTCACCTCAGAGCCATACTCAAGCAGCAGCTGTGTCATCTGTGCACATGCCAGGTCAAGAAGGGAGAAAGCGATGGTTAGGACAACCGCCTGGGCACTCAAACGATCCAGGTCTCATGGCAAGGAAAACAGGGGAAGAGGAGGGAGACTTAGCCTGGATACAGCTGGCTGGCAGATGTCAGCTGCTTTTTTGCAAGCACTGGAGATGGAGTTTCTCTGTCTTTTACCACAGAACTAGTTAGTGGTTTCACAATCTGGCCAGAGCTTCTGGATGTTTGGGGACTTAAACACACGTATAACAACTGGCTGAAATCAACAGAGAAAAAAAGTTCCTACTCAGATCAGAATCCTTGCAGACTGGAGGGAAAAAGTTTGCTTTCTGATCTTTTCTTTATAAACCAAGCAGATTTATGCCTGCTCTGAAACTCCACAGGACATTTCTGAAGGGGGACGTGATACTGCAGGAGGCAAAACAGTCCTGCCATAGGAACATCCTCTGTTTGCAATAAGCACCGTTCAGGTGCTGCAGCATGGCACGTGACACCACTGACCAGCCCATCTCTGGCAGAAGATGGGCCAAAACCCACATGCCACCACTCTGTGCCTACCTCACACTCCTCCTGCACTTTTTAAGGTATCAGTTTGTTTCCTCCCACAAAACTGGCAGGTAATGAGAAGAGAGCTCCCCCGGGGGCAACCGTGGTTCAGCGACAGTGCTACAATTTCCTCAACAAAAGGGAAAAGGGACAAGCTGGCAGTTCTGCAGCCATGGATGAAGTACTAGGGATAAGGCCACCAGTTTATTTCACTGCAAGGCGCCATTGCTCTGTCCCCCACGGAAGACTGCACTGATTGACACAAGGCAAAGAGAATCAAATACGGGGCTGCTGGCTGGGCTCTGACACTCCCAGGGCTCTGACGTGCACTCACTCAGAAAGGGACAGGTTAGCAGCAGGGTGCTGGGTGGCAGCACAGGCCCTCGCAATGGACTGGCTCCATTTACCTCTGCCTTCTTCGCCCAGTGCAGTGCAGTGGCTTCATAGCGTGGGTCCTTGGAGCGAACCTGGCTGGCATCTGCCTCGAGGATGGCCTGGGCACACCTGGCAAAGACAATGAGATGAAGAGATGCGTGGCTCCTGTCTTGACTCAGCACCTCCACTCATATCAGCACCTGCCTTCCACCCAGCGCCTTTCAGGAAACCCTTCAGCAGCAGCAGGCTCTCTGCAACACTTGCAAGTTCCTCAGCTGCAGTTTTGTTTTGCTCATTTTAGAAAGGAAGGGCACAACAGGAAGCATACAAGCAGCACAGTGTTCAGAGGAAGCATGAAAATCCCTTCCCAGTTCCATGTTGTGGAGCAACATCTGGGTGTTTCTCCAATACAGGAAAATCTGGCATTTCTGGGAACTCTCAAGACCCGAGGGGAAATTCTTCTCATTCTCTCTCCATGGAAATGTGGGGATAAAACTGAAATAGTTAAATACTTGCTGAAATTAAGAATCTGCGTACCTCCCCATGGGTTAAAAAACCCCCACACCTACTGTGAATAAACTGGTGCCTAGAAAGTGTGGGTAGTTAAGACTTAGGAAACAAGCATACGCTCTCCACTCTGTAATACCACCAAACAAACCACGTACAAGAGACCAAGCCCCACTGCAAACTAAGAAGACCTAAGCACAGTTTTGGCTTCTGAATGTGTCTCTAATGTTGGAAAGCACTTCTGAAAATGCTGAAAAATTAGCAGCAGCTACTGTTAACTTGAACACCCTACTTTGTAGAGCTTGGACACTGTGAAAATTAAGTACAAAGAGAATCAAATTTCTCCAGGGAAAACAAAACAGGGAGTAAACATTGTGTCTCTCTTGATTTGGTGCCAGAGTGTGTTATTAAAAGTCAAGAGAGTACCTTTGGCCTACAGGAGACAGCCATAACTAGACTTTGAAATGAAAGCTTATTAGGATCAGAACACTCAAAAGCAAACAGGTACACCAGTTTGCAGTACCATTTAAGCATCAGTAAATCATCTTCTCACAGCTCATTTTGAGATAAAGTATTTCACAAACATTTAAAAAAAATTATCTGTGTTTTTCTCTTGATGTCTGACACTAAATTATATACATAGATAATTTCAGGGAAATATTTTTTTCCTGTGTTTCTTTCTTTCCCACACCAACATTTCTCTACTCCTTTGCCAACTCTGTGACAAAGCAGAGGACAGCACAGGACATCTTCCTACTGAGCACTGCCCTGAAAGATGTCCAGTCTTAGACAACCCTGAGCAAGCAGACAGGTCCTCAGACTGGATGAAGAGCCCTGTTCTGGCAGGCCAAGCAGTTACTTACCCCTTCTGGGAGAACTTCAGTGCTGTGTGGATGGGGTAGCCCAGCGTCCCCATGATGCTGCAGCTGGCACGGCATTTCAGCAGAGACCGAACCATGTCTTCTTTGCCCAGCTGACAAGCCAGATGCAGAGCGCTCAGCCCTTCGTGGCTCAGGTGGTCCAAGCCAGCAGTTGGGGTTCTGCCCAGGAGCTGGGAAGAGGAGACAATAAATAAGTAGACAGACATGGAAAAGCACTGTCCCTCCTACTGAGCTCTAAGGACAGACTCTGGAGTACTGGATTCCCCACAACCCTACAGGCTGTCCTCTCCACCCATTTCCAACACAGTAGCTATGGAAGCACTCCTGGTTTTCTCTCCCCAGAGGGTTTATCACTGCTGTCTGTGCCCTCTTCCTCTGGCCCGTGTGCTTCCAAGACACCCTTCAGCTGAAAAGGGCTCACACCACCTTGAACGACACAACCCAGTAGACTCCCAGCGTCTCCCAGTGCATAAGCCAAGCTCAGCCCAACCAAATGAGAGCACTAACTGAAACCAGTAGTTTCCTCTTCTGCTGTGGCCCCATCAGGTACCACAGACAGTCAGCGGGCAGGAGCTCAACCTCCACTGCAACTCCATCCACCATTGCTGTCAGATACAAACAGGATTCTCTTCAAAATATACATGTGGGGATATGTTTGAAGCAATTTTCCTACTGTCCCCATAAATTTAGACCTGTTATCAGCTGACTGGTTTGTTACACAAAAATATCCCACTGCTGTACTGGGGAAACCCCAGAAGCCCTGCTGCACACAAGAGAAGCAGGAATTTGGTTTCTTTTCTCTGGATTAGCACGGAATCAAGAGAGCAAAGAAACAAACAGGAGACAGACCAGACCTGGAAGTATTTCCATAACAACAAGGCAAGTTGCTGCCTTCAGAGAATTAAAGGAAGAGGGTATCTTTTTAATACAAAGGTCCTAACTGACCTGCTCCACAGCATGGCAAGCCCCGATCGTCATCCCTCCCCCATCATGCATTAGGAAACCCCAGCACAGTCTGGCAGGCAGAGGGAGAGCTGTCACAACAGGTGTTGGGCAAATGTGGGAGCTGCAACATAGGGGAGAGCTGGTCTCACGCTCACTCTGGGTTGCTGGGGAGCTGATGAACCCTAAGAACCAACATAGAAGGCCACCCACGGCCTTATGAACTCTGTCACTCTGCCCAGCACTTCTCAGCAATCGAGAACACTTCTGGCTTCAGACTCTCTCTGCCTCGAGGCTCTGATCACTGTGCCCAGTGCAAGGCCACTCAGTCCAAAGAACAGGTTCTGCAGCTCAGGAAAGCCCAGGGTAGCTCCAAACTGTCCTTCAGCCTGTGGGCAGCCGGTACTTCCCCACCAGTGGCCTAAACAAACGCTCCCCCACAGGAGCACACTGCCCAATATTTGGCAGAACCAAATACACTGCTCAGAGGAGACAGAGAAGGGAAAGTCAAGGGCCTGACAAAAGGCAGGATGAGAGCCTGATGCAAGTAGCAATGAAGGACACTTGCCGAGGAAACTTCCTTACTATCTTTGTCCCACTGCAGAGTGGAATCTAGAGCCTGCTTATGGCAAACAGCACGAACAAAGGGGGAAGAAAGAGGCTGAAATCAGCCTCAAGCATTAACTCAATGCTACAGCAGAGGGAACTTTCTCCTCCCCTGTCTGCAGCTATTTTCCTGTTTCCCTCCTCACAGCACAGAGAGGACCCATTCCAGCCCCACTCCCCCCCAGCTTTGAAATCACTCCCACCTCAATGATCTGGGGGTTGTTTCCTCGCACAGCATAATGGAAAACAGTCTCCCCATTCCTGTCAGTAATATCCACCCGTGCATGGCATTCCAGCAGCTCCAGCAGGCACTCCATGTCTCCCTTGCGGCACGCTAGATGCATTGGGGTACAGCCATCCTCACTGTCTGTGCTATTCACACAGCTGCAAGAGATGAGTCAACATGAGGCCAAGGAAGGGCTGTGAGGAGGAAGATGTGCAGCTGCCCCGGGATCTGACACAAAGGTACCTTCCATGTCTGTGACAGGCCCAGCTGGTGTGAACCACAAAGTTCATGAAAGCCCAGCCTCTTGCCACAGAAAGAGCACACAAAAGGGCTACCAAGCATCTGTGCCACGGACCCTCTCCCTGACACACTGCTCCTTCCTCTGCCCCCGCTATGGGAGCAGCTCCCTCTGTCCAAAGGGGAACAGGAGACAGGTTATAGTCAGCAACCTGGCAGAGGTGCTGCCATTAGATCCCCAGTCCCCTAAGTCCTCACTAGCCTACCCTATCTTCAGTGAACTTCCCCATGGAAAGACTGCAAGGGCTTATGGCCAAAAAAACATTTTCAGAAAGACAGTTCTACTGTACCTCTTCTGGTTTACAAAGTCAGCCACAACACTATCCAAAAAGCAGCTCCACAAGGGCTATAAAAAACTAATTAGTACCCCTAACAAAACATTTCAATCCTTTAGCTCAAACACCAGAGCTCTGGGCTTTTATGTCCACAGTAGCAGGTTGAAAGCCCCCCAGTAAGCTTACACAGCAACCATTAGACCCCTTTTGCTACCCCATCTGTCATTCAGGCAAGATACACCCAAGCCAGAACTTTTAAACTCAGCCTCTGCGGTAACCACAGGTGTTCAGCTCCTCCAAGAAGTAGCCCCTGTGGCTTTGGTACATCAAGCTGGAACAGACTAACCTGGCCCAGCCTGCCCTCCCAAGCTCCTTCCCAGCACCAGGCCCATCAGAGACCCTTCCCAGCCCTTGCCTCAGAACACAGTTGTGTCGAAAGTTCTCACGACGGCCAATCTCCACCGCGACATGTGCTGAAGACCAGCTGGGGTGGTTGCGGAAGCAGTCACTGAGCTGTTGGAGATCCTCCAGTGACAAGGGCTGGCACGAGCTCTCGTAGAAAGGGCGCAGCTGCCCGGCATATTGCTCAAAACGCATCAGGGCATCTGCTTCATTGTCAAGCTGGAAGAGCCTGGAGGAAAGGCATATGCAGCACTAGTCCTGCTCAAAGAAACAACCTCCATCCCATGTCTCTTAGAGAAACAGCTCTTCTCCAAACACTAGTGCTGGGGACTTTCCTATTCCTCCTCATCTGGTATCATGGCTGTTCCCAGGGAAGGGAGCCTACTTCATTAGCAGAGAGAGTCTCCTCTTCCTGAGGAATGTTTACTTTTGGGCTCAAGTATCCCATGCTCCAAATGCTAAAGCAGCAACAGTACGAGTGGAACTTGTGGATGTTCTGATCTGAGTACCCATTTCAGTTGCCTGTTTTCAGAGTGTCTGGACTCTGTCCTGCCCTGTTGTCACAAGCTGTTTTGATGACAACTCCTCCATCAGCACACACAAGGGCCTCGCACTCCTCAGGAGCCCACGTGCTGATCAAACACATCAGCCCACACCCACACAACACTACCGTCCTGGGGCTGGAGATTTCGGGTCTTTTGTTTCACGCTTGAGCAGTGATTGCTAAAGGTCTGCCACTTACCGGAAAGCAACCTGTGGGCTCTGGGGATTCACCAGCAGGCAATCCCACGATCGAGCGAGGCTGTTCTTATACAGGGCCACCCTGCCTTCCTTCTTTAGGCAGGTATGAGCAGCATACTCCGCAGCTGGCACCTCCTTCACCCGGTAAGGGTTTGTGAATATTTGGGTGACGCTGTTGATGGTATCCACCAGCCGGCCAAAGAACTGCATCCTCCTGGCGCCTCAGGCGGCTTCGCCCCCACGCCCTGAGGGAAACCCGGTCACCGGCTCTGCCTGGCCCGGCCCCTGCCCTTCCCTGAATTTATCGACCCAGTGCCAGGAAAGGAGAACCGAGAGCCGCCGGGGTTAAACGACGCCTGGGAGGAAAGTCCGGCGCCAGCACCTGCGGTTTCTTTCCTGGCTCCTCCGGGAAAAGCACCTGCTTCCCCTCAGCGCCTCACGGCCACCGCCGACCTCTGACCGCCTCCTCACGGGCCTTCCTCTGCCGCCTCAGCAGGCAACGCCCCCTCCACGACCGCCCCCGCCCGTGCCGGGAGGAGCAGCCCGCCGCCGGGGGAAGCTCAGCGGGGCCCGGCGGGCCGGGGCTGGGTGCGACCCGCGGCCTGGCAGGGCCGGGCCCAGCGCCCGGGGTACCACGGGATCCGCAAAGCGCGACGGGCCCCCAGCGTCCTCCGCGCGCAGCCCCCGGCCCGCTTCGCCGGCCGCCCGCCAATCGCCGCACCGCCCCCCGGGACTGGCCAATCAGCGGCGCCGAACCCGGGGAGGGGCGATTGGGGCGGGGGAGAGCGGCGAGCGCCGCAGCGCCACGCCCGTCGCCATCCCCGAAGAGGGCAGAAAGGCGGGAGGCGCCATCTTTTTGAGGGGCGGGAGGGGGGGGTGTGTGCTCTTCTTAAAGCGGCAGCGGCCCGTGGCGTTGGGGTAGGGTGGGGTCCTGTGCTCCCGGGCAGGGCCGGGTGCGCGACATCCTTGGATTCGGAGAAGCAGCGGCGGCGCGGGAGCACGGCTTTGTTCGTGCCCACGGTGTGTAACACGCTGGCGGCGTGTGAGGCGGGGGCGGCACCTGGGCCCTTTAAAGGCAGCGGCCGCTTTAAAGGACAGCGGCTGGGGCGCGCGGCCGCGGCGGCGAGGGGGCGGGGCGAAGGTGACGTCATTGCATGACTGTGTTTTTATGAATGAAAAGAATCCGCGGGTGAGTAATCTTGGGGAGCGGGGCTGGAGGCGCCGCCCGACGGCCCGACCCGGCAGCGGCCCCGCGGGGACCAGCGCAGCCTCCCGGTAAGTGCCAGCCGGGGCGGCCCCTCGGCTCCTGGCTTTTCCCCCCGTGGTGCGGCGGGTCCAGCACCGGCGGGAGGGCGCTCTGCCGCCACTGAGCGCGGGGACTGGGACCGGGGACGGGGCGGGGGGGGCGGGTGGAGGTGTCCGCGCTCGGGGCCGCCCGCACCGCCCTGCCGAGTCCCGGCCGCCGCTCCGCCGGCGGCTCCCGGCCCGGATTGCATCAGCTTCCAGCCGCCCCGGCTCCACCTTCCCCGCCGCCCCTCTCCAGCCCCTCACTTCCCTGCGGGGCGCTCTCGGCCCCGGCCGGGCCCTCCCGCCCCTCCGGGGGCTCCACTGGCGAGCGGGGAGCTCCTCGCGGTGGGGAGCGGCTGCCGGGCTGCAGCTCGGGCTCCCGGCCCCCTCCCCGCCCGAGGGACCAAGAGACCGGCCCCCAGGGAAGGGGACAGGCGCCTCTTCAGCGACTTTTCCCCCGGCCTGCTGAATCACGGAAGGCCACTTTTCGCCCGCCCGAGCTGAGTGACCGCGGCACCGACCCCTCACCCCCGGAGCCGGAGGACACCCGAGGCTGGCGCCGGGAGCCGCGGGGCCCGGGCCCGCCGGGCGGGGGGCGGGGGGGGCGGTACCGACGCGCGGGGCCCGGCCGGTTTGGCCCGCGGGCTCCGGCTTTTACTTTCTTTTCAGCCGCGGGCGATCGCGCCCGGGTCCCCTCCCCGGCGGGAAGCCTCGGCCTCCCGGCTGTGGCGCTTTGGGGCCCGGGGGCTGAGCAGCATCCCGAGCACCGCGGGGTGGGATGAAGGAAAAACGGGAGGTCCAGCCTCTCCCCGTTATTTTTTGCAGCCCTTATTACAATTGTTATTATTGTTGTGGTGTAGGGATGAGTCACGCGGTGGGGGGACATGGGCACTGGGCAGGGGATCCAGCGGGGCTGGTGCCCTCCGTGCTGAGGCGAGGGGTAACTGGCTTTTCTCTTGGCTGCTCGGCAGGGCCAGTGCGAGGCGAGGATGGCTGCGGACGGGCTCTCCAGCAAGGCCCTGAAGGTGAGTGCCAGCGGGAATGGGGTTGGGGCACAGGGGTCTGGTTTCGGGGGTCTCAGGCAACCACCCCACTCTCTGGCAGGTGAAGCGGGAGCTGGGGGAGAACACACCGCTGCTGTCGGATGAGGAGCTGATGGGGCTGTCGGTGCGGGAGCTCAACCACCACCTGCGTGGCCTCTCCAAGGAGGAGGTGGCGAGGCTGAAGCAGCGCCGGCGAACACTGAAGAACCGGGGCTATGCCGCCAGCTGCCGGGTGAAGCGCGTCTGCCAGAAGGAAGAGCTGCAGAAGCAGAAGATGGAGCTAGAGTGGGAGGTGGACAAGCTGGCCCGGGAGAATGCCGCCATGCGCCTGGAGCTCGACACCCTCCGTGGCAAGTACGAGGCCCTGCAGGGCTTTGCCCGCACGGTGGCCGCCCACGGGCCCCCTGCCAAGGTGGCCACCGCCAGTGTCATCACCATCGTCAAGTCCGGTGCCAATCAGGCTGCCTATTCCTAGTGCTGGCCTCTGTCCCCTGGCTGGGCACAGGCCTCCCCAGGGCGCCTTCCCCCACCAGTTGCCTCCTACCCCCTCCCCAACTCCCTCCCTGCTGGGACCTGTGCCCAAAATCCTCCTTCCCCCATCCCCTGACCTCCAGCTCCCCTGTGTAGGGAGGGCTGACACAGTGTGGGTGCTGGGGTGGAGGACAGAACCCCACTGGTGACCCCTGCAGCCCCGTCCCCTCTGGGGGGTGCAGACAGAAAGGGTGAGTCCTGCAGGCAGCAGTGGGGAAGCATCCCACAGCTCCAAGCTGGCAGGAAAACACCAGGTGCCTTTTTTTTTTTTTTTTTTTTTTTAATGGGAGAATTGAGTGTGTGCCAGGTACTCCCAGGAGCATGTGTCGGGGAGGAAAAGGAGGGGAGAGAGGCTTCACAGCAAGGGGCAGAAGGGATATGATGGAGAAGGGGTATCAGCACTGGCCCCACATCCTGGGCCACGGCTGGAAGTGGGGGGAGAGATGGCAGCATGGCTGGAGTCTCCAGCAATGGAGATGGTGAGGGAAGGTGGCAGGTCAGAGGGGGAAGAGAAAGTGGCTGTAGGTTGGTGCCTGGTAAAGGTGAGTAGGATGGGAAAGTGCCATGACAGTCTGCAGTGCTGGGGGAACCCAGAGGTGACTTGTGATGGAGGAGGATTGCTCAGGCAGGGGAGAGCTGGGGGATGCGAGCAGGTCAGCCCAGGCTGTTGTCCACAAAGGGCAGCAGCAGCATTGCTGTTTTATCTTTCTCAATCACGCACATCCTTCATGCCTCTTCCTGCCTATGGGACGCTCAGCCTGGCTGGGTGTCTCCAAAAAGCAGCGGCACTGGCAGGAAGGAAGCGGAGGCAGCTGGAGCAGAGATAAACACTGTTTTGCTCAGCGCAGGCCAGCTTGTACAGCCCCACCAAGCACTCCCTGGCACCCCACTGCCTACAAAGTCCACGGAAAGGTGCTCCTGGACCCTGAGAGCCAGAGCTGTGGGGGCAGAGAGAGGGGTGGAGGTGCAGGGGTGGAGAGCATCCCTGCTCCTGGGAGCTGCCTGGCAGGCAAATAGGTAGGTGCCTCCCTTTGGTTTTCCTCCAGCTTGGACACCTGTGTGGGATAACCAGCTCTTCAGCAAGCTGAAATGCTGTAGAAGAGTTTGGTTTGCTAAGTACAGGCAGCACAGGGGAGGTACCAGGAGGCAGACCCTTCCTGGCATCTGCTGCAGTAGATGATCCTGCCCCTTTCTGCCCCTGCTTTGGGTATTGCCCTCTGCTGCAGCCTCCATCCTTCCCCGGAGAGAGGTGCCCACTGCTCACGGAGAGGGCACTGTGGTTAGCATCCCCCCCACTCCAACTCCTCTTGGGTTTATTTATTGCACGAACATAAATTATTTTCACGTCCTCTTTGCCATTCTGCCTCTCGGCACAGCCAGGATGTTGGTACAGAGCTGTACTTTATATTTTATATATGCAAATCACATTTTATCTTATACTTATATAGAGCAAAAAAAAATACTTATTTATTTTCTGACTTACAGTATGTGTCCTACCTGACTCCTCTGTATTTTGTAGACTTTACAAATAAAGCAAGTTTGTTTGTTTTTTTTTCCACAGTGACAGTGTGCTTGGTCATTCTTGAACTTCGGGCAGAAAAGGTGGTCGCTGAGACTGCTCTGGCTCCCTCTAGCTTTGCTGCAGCACACGTTCAAGCATGTGCCTATAAAAGATGGGGTGGGGACAGCTCATGATTTTTTAGGACACACACCAATTTATAGTCTCTGGAAGAAAAGTGCTCTGTAAGCAAGCTTAATGCTGAACATCACACCCCCAAAAGTGCTTGCTTTCAGGAGTGGTTCAACTGTGCTGAATCAGCTTTTCTTAGGAAAGATAATGCTTTTCACTAGGAAAAAGTCCCTCCAGGGTGTCCTTAGACCTGGGGTGGGAGGAGAGGCAGGTGCAGTCAGGGCAGCTCTACCCCAAAACTTCCTTATGTGACTCAGGAAGAGTGAGGAGCTTGCATCCATGGGTGGCAGAGCAAGGAAGCATGGCAGGCACCTTACGAAGAGGTGAAGTCTGAGCTCCTTCCCCATAGGGAAAAGCCACCTTTCCTTGGAGCTGAGATAGGGGAAACACTTTTCATTGCTTCTGACAACCTGGCAGGTCAGGGCCCAGCATCCTTGCAGCTTGCAGTGCTCACATGGTGGTTCTGGGTTTTACATTCAAGTTCCCTCTGCCACTACAAACTGCCCCAGCCCCACCACTGCTCATGGAAGAAAAGCCCAGAGCTGCTGTTTGCTGGGGCCTGAACCAGAGAAACCAGCCCCCTTTCTCCCACAGGTGCTTTGCACTGAGCACCCGAGATAGAGAGGAGTCTCAACTCCTGGTTTTTGACAAATGGCTTTCACTCCTGCCTTGGGCCATCAGTGATGTCTTGGCCCCAGGCTGTTGTAGCACTACTTCTCCATCAGCTCCTGCATACACAGACTGCATGACTTTCCTCCCAAGAAGAGGACTAGGAGAACAAGACATAATGACCCACTAAGCCTCAGACCCTGCAATGAGCAAAAACTCAAGATAAGTTCAGACAAGTCACCCAGACAGTACCACACAGAGGCAGCTTAAGTACAATCTATATTATCTCTATATTTTTATTTGTCATCATATTTGCTCATTTCTGCAGAGTATAACATCACAAAGACCAAAATAGAGAGAGCGGCTTGTCGCTGAGCTCGCATCAGTTAAACACAATAGGTACAAAACTAGGTGCCTCTGTCTTATTTATCATACTTTTTTTTTTTTCAGTCATTTATATACAAAGAACTACTCTATATGGAAAAATAATAAATCCCATGGGTATGTTACATAGTAAACAAAAAGGAAGGAAGGAAGGAGAGGGGAAGCAGGTGAGGGAGAGCTGCTCCAAGGGCCTACTGCTGGAACTGACACATTTGTTGGGGCCCTGGGCAAGCAGACCTGTAAGACCACGGATGCCCTGGCCTCCTTGGTCACAAGCTCTGGGTCTTATAAGAAGATATTTGTTCTTCCAAGCCAGAGCAGCTTCAGAGCCAGTCCTTGCTCTGGCATTTGCCTGTCAAGAGGGAGAGCAGGAAGCTCAGAGATGATTTTGTGTAGTGTTAAAAAATATAGATGTATAAAAAATTATAATGCATGGCAGCTGGCTGTTGTTTGGGCACTAATTCTTCACCAGGCTTCTCCAAAGGCAGCTAGTGCAAAAGGATTATACTTAGAACCACTACATACATGAAGCTTTGAGAATATCCAGATCCTCTGCACAGCATATATATGCAGCATACATTTCAGAATAATTTTTAAAAAATGCTTCCCCAAACCTGGATCACCTTCAAGCTCAACAAGGCAATTCCAGAGATTTCAGATCTCAGCCACCCAACACAACAAAGATTGGGAACAGTCACCAATTAAGTGACACTGAGACATCATCAACGGCCTGCAAATGCAAGGGAAGGGGAGGAAGTGATCATGCCCCACCTTCCTGAGAGGGGAAGTTTAACATAAATATCTCACACTCAAGGACTATTAACCAAAGCCATAGAAGACAGAAGGAAACCCCATTCAGTCTTCAGCCCTACTTTTCAGGCAGCTTATGGCATGAGGAAAAGGAGTTTTACACCAAGCCCACATAAAGCTTGGCAGACACATCTGCATGTCCATTTAAGCAGCGACAGATTTAGGAAAAGCGGTAACTAACTGCATGGCATCGCAGGATGTGCACAAATGGGAAAATCCAGCAGCAGAGAAGCTGCTGGACCCACTGACCCTGCCTCCAGCTGCCTCGAGAGTCAGCACTGTTGCTCCCACCTGCTCCACAGTCCCCCTCAGACACGCAAGCATGGAAGGAGACACTGTCCTTAAGCTTTCCCCTATCTTATCCTCACAGAAAGGAGCAAACCTACCTCTCTTCAAGCCCTTTTCCCCCCAACTCCTGGCAGAGGTGCTGAGGAAATTAGGTGCTCTTCACTTACAGTTCCTTCTGAGAAAGTGAATGAGCAACACATAGATTAGAATACAAGAGGAAAGGTAAACTCCAGGCAGTAAACCAGATCCCAGTTCTCCCAGCAGAGCAACAAGGGGCAAGCTGGAAATGTGCAGGTCTGCTGGTGGCAGGGTAGGCATCAAGCAGGAGAAGAACAGAGAAACTACAGCCAAGAACACAGCAGCTTGCTCCAACCTCTCCATTTTGCTTCCTGCTTGGGGGTAGGGGCATCTGATCGGGGGCACTTGAGTGTGCTCCGCCCTCCTCCCCTACACAATTTGAAGCAAGCAAGAGGCATTTCCTGGTCCCTGGATAGATCTACAGAAGGATCATTTTTATTTTTGCTCCACCAAATACTCAGGGGCCAATCCAAAACCCAACAAAAGCAAGGGGAAGCTTCTCCCACTCCCATGGATACTGGCTCCACCCTTGACATCACTGCAATTGCTGCAGGGCCTGTGAAATGTGCAGCAGCATCTGCTACCTGGGAAATTAAGAGGGACAATTTTAACCACACAGGTCATGTTAGGTTTCAAGTCTGTTCCAGTTTGGCCCAGAACAGCTATGGAGATAAAAAGCAAAGGAGGAGTGTGCAGCATCTCTTCCTGAATACTCCAGCTTAAGGACAAAACTTGTGCAGCTCACAAGGGAAGTCAGTGATGACAAGCAGGGGGAGAACCCCCTGCGGGAGACCAGCACCTGCTCTGGTGCAATCCACACCTTTAAGAGGGGCAGCTATGTAGGTGGGGGACAGGAAACAAGAAAAAACATTTCAGTGTTTGTGTATCTTCCTTTCCCAAAGAGGGATGAAAGGGACAGAGCTCTACAAAACTCAATCACCTATCACAGCCAGTCCTCACCTCAGTCTCATTACCAGGAGACAGACACTGCAGGCAGGCTTCTTGCCCCACAGGAACGAAGGGGAGATGGGAAGCTTGGACACCTGCTGATTAGAAAACCCTGCCCTTGTGAGACAGTAATACCATCCCTGCTGAGCTTCAGCAAGCATCAGCTCTGATGGGAAGCAGGGGGAATGCAGGAAGTGGAGGAACAGGAAGAAAGTTCTGTCCTTTTTCCCCCCTCGCTCACTCAAGTACAGGACTGCACAAGCAGGTGCTTAGGAGAGTGGGAGCAGACATTTTGTCACGAAGCATTCAAGATGGCTATAAACAGACCAGTCTCTGGTCTGGTCCTCAGGAATGCTTATCACTGCATCCTAATCCCATTTCTCAAGGATCACAGAGTAGTTGTTAGTACCAGGGAGCTGGGGGAGAAAACTGTGCCTTCATTAGCATTCAGGAAGAGGAATACAAAGCAGTTGGGTCGTCCTGTTGGAAAAAAACCAAAAACATTTTTGGCCACAACTCCAGGTTCTGGCCAGTCACGCTCCGCACCAAGCTGAACAGGTGTGGGAGGCCAGAGCCCCAAAGCCTGGAGCTTTGCTTCAGTTAATTCCAGTCAACTGCTGCTGTAAGGAATGGGCTCGAGAATGGAGTCCTGGCCATTCCCCCACCTCCACAATGCTCATCACGTCCGTACCCACAAAAGTTAATGGGAAGTGCCCACTTCTGCAACCTACACTCTCTAGGAAGTAATATGACTTGCATGTTTCTGCTTCAATAAATTAAAAAAAAAACAAACAACCAACAAACAAAATTAAAAAAAGAAAAGAAGGAAAATGACAGCCTGTGCTGGCAGTTTCCCTTCCTAGAATTCATCATCGGAGCTCAGCAAGAGGGTCTTCTCGTTGTCACGGGCACCTGAGCAGCTGTGTGAGCGTGAGATAACATGACTGCCATTGCGCCAGGGTGGACCATGCTCCAGTGTTGACTGCTGGGTGTACTGCTGGTAGGCTGGGGAGAAGTTGTGGATCGCATCTTGGACGATGTCATGGGGGTTCATGGTCTCCTTGAGGCTGCTGGAGATGC
Organism: Falco naumanni; assembly: GCF_017639655.2. Classification (NCBI taxonomy): domain Eukaryota; kingdom Metazoa; phylum Chordata; class Aves; order Falconiformes; family Falconidae; genus Falco; species Falco naumanni. The sequence continues at coordinate 35,019,946 of NC_054058.1, forward strand.
TCTTCATGGGAGCACAGCGACCTGTCAAGGTAAGACAGGGAGAGACAAGTGAAGAATACTGCTGCCTTCCCACACACACCTTAACATGAAGGTAAGGAGAACAGGGAACATGCAGTCCTAGATCCTGCAGAAATTACTTCACAGACTTCTTTAAGCAGCTGCTAAGGAAGCGTCACACAAATGGTGTCAAGTTTTACCAGTAGTGCTCCTAAATCCAGCCACTGCTAGCCAAGTGAATCCACCTCAGCACCAAATGGGGGACTTGCCATGAGAATGGGACATACCCACAGCAACAAACTCTACTACAGACTACCTGTGCCACCTTGGGTGTGCAAACGAAGACAGTCAGGTAGGGAAGTGCTCCTGTAAAGGGTTTCAGAACATAAAAACTAAGGAAATTCTAAAAATAAAGGAGAAATGGCATTTGCCATTCCCACTCACTGGAACTCAGACTGATGGGTGGTATTGAAGTGCCCACAGGAAAGAGATCATAAAGTGGAACGTAACATGAAGGAGGGAAAGGAGGGGAACAGGCAGTAATAGAGGCAGAACCACTCATGGGTGGAAGGTGTCACAGTGATACCATGAGGGAATCAACAGTTGGAGATTGTCCCACCCAAGTGCTGAGCATAGAGGAAGGCTGTGTGTCCTTCTAGGAGATGCCATTTCTCATGGCTTCTAGGTCTCATTTCCAGCATGGGCTTCTAGCTTTGCTCAGTCCTGGGGATGAGCTCCCCAAACAACCAAAGCATGCTGATGATCTGTGGCAATTATGCAAGTGAAGGGAGGCTGGGGTGAGAGCACAAACCGGCTCCTTTGAGAGCCTGAGCAACTCATTGGAGAAAGATTCACACAGTTGGGACAGAAACGCTCTAAAGCCAGGCGTTATGCCACTGACTATAGGGCTGTTTTACAACATATGATCCAGACAACCCTAAAGCAGCTGTGTGAGGCAGTCAAGTTACAGACCCACAAGGAAGGGGGAACAAGGGACAGAGCAGGCAGTAGGCAGGCGAATCAGGACAGAACAGCATCCCAGTTAAAAACCAATGGAGACAAACACACAGAGCATGCTGTACCTACCGTATGGCCCATATGATGGAACAGCTGCATCAGGGACCAGTGGCCAAAGCAAGGGAGAGATAAAAAGGGGAGAGGAGAGAGAGAGAGATGGAGAAAGAAAAAGAGAGAGGGGAAATAACAAGAACTGAACAAGACCCACCACCGAAACATCCCCCATGCATTTGCCAGCAGTTTACCCTTTCATCACCCACACATCTCATCTCCCCCAGCTGCAACCACTGTCCTTCCAAAATCTCTGGGGCTGGCTGGGATGGAGGGATCATCTACATGAACGCTGCCCAAGGGCTGCTCTTTTCCTGCACCTCAGCACAGACTCCCCCTAGCAGGAAGAAACCCCTTTATTTGTGGAACACTGAATGTACTTGCATAGAGTGGGCACAAGAACCCCCTTTTCCAACAGATAACATCGACCTCCCTCTTCCCCAGAATAAGACTTCTAGCAGCCCAGCCTTCACAAAGTTGTTACAGGAAGAACCTCCTCCTCCAAGCCAAACATATTGCCAAAGCACAGCCTCATCTTCCTGAGCCAGATTCAAAACAGAGCCTGTTTCAGGCCCTGTCCCTCCTGCCTTCAGCCTGTTTCACAATCTGGAGCAATGGAGTTCCCCTTTGGGGAGACAGGAAGAAGGACAAACCCGCTCTACTGAAAGGATGCAACTTCTTGCAGCCCTCAGGTCTGCAACAAGTTGTCGTGGGTGGCATACTGGGGAACTGAAAAGGGAACAATGCAATTCAGGCAAGGTTTCTGCTCTGCAGAGCCATTGCACAATGAATCTGCTCAGACACCACAGAGAAGGGGATGTGATGTTTTCCAAGCGTTCAGGCTACGAGTCATATCAGTGTACTGGCTGCCAGAGGGACCAGTCTCCACCCAGTCTCGCTACCAAACAGACATGCCATACGTGCTGGCATATTTCCTACCTTGGGCATCAAGTCTCTTGTCCACATACACCTTGTATGTGAAGGCATGGCGTAGGGCGATGGCTGCAAAGAACATCTCCACACAAATGATGAAGTCCTGATATCCAGCAGCTACTGTGCCTTCACCCACAGACACATTGGCAGAGTGGATTTTGGGGATGGCACCACACTTTTCCAAGATGGCCAACAGCATCCCTAAACAAAGCAACAAGCTCATGTAAATGTGCAGAAAACATGACTGTATACTAACTGTAAGAAATGGAAATAGCTCCCTGTGCTGTATGTCCTAGACACAAAACCATTTAACGCAGGAGCTACAGAGTGGGCTTAGATACTTCCATCTATGCTTACTTGTACAACAGAGAAAGGAGGAGTAAACAACACAAACACGTTTAAGCAAAAAATGTTCAAACACTAACCCGCTTCTATTCTCAACTGATGGAACTAGCTGCTGCAGGACTTGAAATCAAGTTCAAAAGAGTAAAGAAGCAGTCAGATTTTTCTGCGAGCACTTTTGTGATCTCAGCACTTCCACTAGCTAGAGCAAAAATTGAAGTACCAGAGATTCTCATTTAAGCATAAAGTGTTTTCAACACACCGCTGCAAGAAAGTTGTTTCTCCCTGTCCATAGCCAGGTGGCTGAAGAATTCCACAAAAGGCAGACAGTGTGTGACCAGATGTCTCAAGATACTAGGCAGCTTATTAGTTTGTAGACAGGGAGGACAGGCCATACTCCAACCGTCTGAATTCCACCTAAGTTCCTACTCAATTAGTCTTTGAAGTGCAACTTAGTAAACCTAAATAGGGCATTGAACACGGAAATGCTTAGAGCCAATTAGTAAGGAGCACTAAGCTTAGGTGGAATTTCAGCTTTCTGAATGTTCCTCTGCATCATGTGTATGTATTCTGAATGTCCTGCTTGGTGGTGGCTCTGTGGCAGCACACGCTGCATTCAGCCAGCTTGCTGCTTCACATGAATCACAGACATACCATTAAAATTTTATTTATAGAGCACTTTTTTTTTTTTTAAGTGCTCAAAATTTTTAGATGCGCCACCTTAATCAATAAAATGGCAGCATGCAGATAAAGTGTTGGCAGTTTCTGCTTTATGATGGTTCCAGGAATGCAAAGGACTCTTCATCTGAACAGCTGATTTTGCCAGGCAGATATGCACATACACGTGCACAAGCACAAGGCTAGTAAGGATTCAGGAACACAAAAACAAAGATGAAAATGAGCAAAACTGGTTTCCCAGAGAAAAGCAATGAAAGACTATAAAACAAATACAGTAATAATACAGAAAGACATTCTGGTTATTAATTAGCATCTGCTCTATCAACTCTAGTTTCTTGAGCCCCTGCAGAGAGCTCTTTGTGCCTACCAAGGGAAGGGAAAAGCAGCTCACCTTGCCAGAAGGACAGGAAGATGACAGACTTCACCATGAAGAACTTGAGGACTGGGCTATAGGGACTGAGCAGCTCCCGTGTAGCAAAGTAGAAAAGGAAGAGGGCATACAGTGCCAGGCTGACAGAGATGTTGTAGATGATCGTCACATAGAGGTAGCCACTGGTTACACTGGAAAGAGAAGATACAGGAATGCCTGAAATTTCAGCATGATCTTTTCCCCTTGCCGCTGTCACTGGGGAGTTCTACAACTCCATTTTCTTCCTGCCTCCCTTCCCATTCCCTCCCCTAACCAAGGCAGAAAAAACCTGAAACCAACAGGCTTACCCCTGCCCTCTTTCTTACGTACATATTTAGCCTGTGTTGTCCCCCTGTCTTTTCCCATAGCCCAGCACACACACCAACAATAAGCACAGCTGGGCAGAGAAGGGGCAGCCAAGGTTTGCATGCTAGACAAACAAACTTACTCAAAGTCGCCATCCTGGTACTTGCCAAAGGCCTGAAGGATGACTGTGCTGATCGCCATGAGGGGCTTCACCACACAGAACTGCAGGGTAGCCTACAGGAATGAAAGAGGAGGAATGAGAAGGCAGGAGGTGCAAGAGGCCAGGTTCCCAAACGAGCACCACAATGGAGTGTCCACTGGGACAACTCAACAAGGCAGCACAATCCAGCCCCAGCGAGGAGTCTGACCCCGCCACTTGTTAATGGATCATGCTTGAGGACTGCAGCACCCAAAAGGACCTAAAAGAGATTCAGAAGAAGTATGTGTGTTATCTGCTTGTCCAATTTGGGAAAAACCATCTCTATAGGTTGCTCCTAGAAGCTGCTCAGCTGCTCTCTTCTAGAACTGTTTTTCATAAGCTGTGCTGCAGCACATTTATGCAAGGGTAATAGCATGAAAACCAAAAAAAAATATTCCCACACTGTGCTATGGTACAGACACAGCAACTTTAATAAAGGAATATTAGGGAAGGGAAGCAAACTTCAATCCATAGCTGCCATAAAGCTAGGCAAACAAGTCCCCTGGATAGGAGGCGAACCCAGCTCTCTGAGGAAGAATTTTGACAACTGCCACCATATTAAGGCATTTTTGTATACACAGCGGTGTGTGTTGCCAGACAGAAGTTAAGAGCTATTCTGTTGTCAGCCACACAACCTTTACTGAGTCTCCCCAAAGACTCCATGGCACGTGGGATCAGCTCTATCCATTCCACCACTATAAATCACTGCTCCTATTGGGATGACTCCTCTCCTCAAAGCCACCCCATTCTTCACCTTTCTGGAGACACTGAACTTCAAGGTCCTAAGAGAGTGGAGGGTTATAACCCTAAAAATGTCACCCATGTCTCCCTGAAGGACGCTGGAAGAGCCTGGGCAAGTGCTGAACTGTGCACACGTATGGAGGGCTGCGTATGGAAAGAGAGCAAAACCAAACAGGAACAATTGCTTTGGATACGATGCAATTTGTTAGTGGTCATAAGACTTCAAGGAGATTAAAAACCCCAGCACATGCCAGTTAGTGAGTCACTGTAAATATGCGAACTGGAAAAGGTCAAGCTAATTGGTAAACAACTCTGTCCTCTAAGCTTCCCCTCCTTCCAATCTGGGGATGTTTTAACCATTTCCCTGCAATCCAAACCACCATGTCCTATTTTTAGTTGCTTCCCTAGAAGATGCTACAGCATACAGGAAGCACATGGATGGTGTGTGACCAATCTGTGAGGGTCACCAGAGACCCAGCAAAGAATCTTGATCAAGACAACTTTAAGGAAACAAGCTGTCCAGATTTTACACCACAGCCACCAGCAAACCACCCAACTGCTGGAGGGCCACAGGCAATGCAGGCAGACCGACAGACCCACAGCAGGCACCTGCACGAGAACAGCCTGGGGTGGGGGTGAAGATTTGTAACATAGACATTCCTTCAGGATGAAAGGGGCTGCAAAGAAAATGGGCAGGTGGTGATGGGAGGCAACAGGAGTGCTGAAAACACGGATAAAATGGGCAAGGTGGTCCTTGCAGCATATTCTTCTTCCTGATCACCGCAGTGATGGATACCACACAGGGCAGCATTTATAGGTGCTCTGATGCCCTTTCACACCAGTCTTCCTACGAATTTGCATTGACAGGTGTTACTCAGCAATCCTGGAAGTCTAGAAGTACCAGAAAGTGAGTCTTTGTGTCAAAGATTTCTCACCAAGGTAACGTTTAAGTTCAAGGCAAGAAGGATGGAAGCAAGACACTTGCCTCACAGCCTCCACAGCAGACTTAAGTTTGCAAAGGCCAGGCCTGATTAGGAGAACTGCTTCCAGATAGCAGCAAAGGAAAAGAAAAATACCCACCTAAGCCAGTTACCAAATGAGCTGAGGATTTATTAAAGCCAGCAGAACATCCCCCCCCCCCCAAAACCAAAAATTGTGAAAAAAACTTTCCAAATGTAACCCATATAGAGACAACTGCCAGAGCCTGTGGAATATGAGAAACAAGGTCCAAGGGAAATAATTTCTCCAGCATTCATTCACCTCGATGGGTGTTACATCCACTTATGACACACTTAAAAGGTAAAAGTTAACATTAGGAGCAAAAAGAATAGGTAATGCATCAAATCAAACAAAGGGTGCACAAATGAAGCTCAAGAGAAACAGGCAAAGCAGCATACTGAGAGTAGGCTGGAAAATAAAGCATCAGGCAAGAAAACAGGAAAGTCATGAGGACAGAGACAAACAGAACAGAGGAAAGAAAGATGTGATCCTCAGAAAGGCCAATTGTGGGGCAGAGATTAACACTGGGTATTACTATGAGGCTGCATTGTACCTTTGATGTTCCTGCATATTGCTAAAACACAGAAGACAGGTCACAATGTGGACAAGAAGCCAGGGCAGGTATCTAGACCCAGTGACTGGAATTACAATGACCTGAGCCCTTTCAAAGAACCAGATCTGCTTCACACTGTATCCAGCAGAACCTCATGTGGTCATTTATGCAAGTGAGCAAAGCCTTGAAACTCACCTGCTGTTTCATGGCACCCAGAAATGACTGACCTGGGATGAGCAGACAAGGGTTGTATCGAGGTTTAGATCTCTCCCATTCCCTCCCCCTCGACATACCAAATTCAGCACAGACACACACACACACGGTGAGCAATGCTCGGTTCCTCCTACAAAGCATTGTGTCACGCTCAACTTCCACCCCCTCCTCAACTCCAAACCACAACAGCAGCATTGGGAATTCAGGAGGCTGTTACACAACTGTGGGGTGTCTGCAACACAACACAGCCATCAGTTTCTTAAAGTTGGGACCTCTGCAATTCAGAAAGGGAAAAGGAAATTGGAATTTCTTCCCAAGGCTAACATCAGATCCAGGAGATAAACTGGGTCTTTTGCTAAGGCCTTCCTGATGTGGGGTTGAGTAGAAAATGTTAAGATCATTCAAAACAAACAAACAAATCCCAAAATACCCCTCTTCTCAGCAGTCTGCAGGCCTCTCAAAACGCTATTATAAACCCTCTCAAAGGATTGCTCACCTCAGAAGCTCGGCAGCAAAAGGCACCGTTGCCACCCCCCCACACTTCATTCACTTCTGGAGGATGGCACAGCTCCTCTAGCACATACCTGTTTGCAGAACCTCAGGAATCCAATTGAATAGGTCTTTCCCCACAGGCAGCAAGTCCCATATACACAGCTGGACCTGAAAGAGCCAACACAAGATGACAGGGTTTAGAAACAAGATTCGGGCTAGAGTGCAAGACTCCTACCCTCTTTGTCTACCTCTCTGTAGCAAAGTTGCAGGACTGGTGCTTTCTCCAACCATGATTACAGTTACAGACATACCCTCTTTCAGACACACGTTTAAAACAACATCCTGACTCCACATTCCAATTTTTTTCTTATTTTTTCCTTTTTTTTTTTTTTTTAAACAGAGTAGCATGGGGAAAAACACAGATCCTAGAGGAAGCACACACACACACAAAACCAACTGAAGACAGAAAAGATTCAAAGAAGGAGGGAGTAAGAAAAGAAACAAAGAAGTAGGCAGGTGTCCAAAAAAGCTGTGAATCCATCCAGCTTGTCTAAGAGGATGTGATCAGCCTGATTTGTCTCAGAGAAGCATACTGGTAAATCACCATCATCCATGCTGCCCAATCCCAACAGACATTAGCCACCTGACAGTTTTTCAGGGCAGGCATAGAGACACGGTAGATGAGCACAGGAGGAAAAGAGTGTCATGCTGTAAGCACAATAAATACTCACTCAATTGGTTTCCCTCTGATCTCAGACATGATGGAGCTCTCCCCTCCCAAGTACTCATAGCACAGGCTGAGAAAGTTGTATATTACAAAGGCTGCAAAGACATCAATCAGAGTAAAATGACAACCAACTTAAAACAGGTGCAAGGACCAAGAATACAGGCAACACACCAAACATTAGCAGGGACTGCTTATGCAGCATCTTTCCCTTCAAAGCACTCCAGATTATTTTCATTGCATTTATAGACCTACCTCAGCACTCACAAGACTATCTGAACTGGAGTTTGGCCAAGGTCCCAGACCAGTTCCACAACTCATGCCAAAAGGGTCACACGACCATTTGAAACTGTGGTCAGTCTCTGTTTTACTTGGCATCTGTAAGATGCCATTCTTTACAGGGTTCCTGTGCATTATTCCAGGACATTACAGTGGTACTAAGTAATCTGGAAAATTATCTGTGATCCATCAACCATATCTTATCTTCTGTATTTAACCTTTTAGGAGATGAACACAGTTTCTCTCTCCAAGGTAACCAGACTATAGACACAAGAGTTGGAGACACAGAGGATTTTTACCCATCAGCAAAACTCTGTTTTCATGTCTGGTGGAGATTTTTGAAAAACAGGCTGTGCTTCATTTCTTCAGAAAGTTGAAACCTCTTGTGTACGGAATAGCCTTCTCCTTGAGCCACCTCTTTTCTGCCTTCCCCAGCAATCTGGTACAGATGAGGAAGAGCCTTCTCAGACTGACCGCTAATACTCCACTCCATTTCAATTCTCTTCAAGATTCAGTTTTGCTGATACATATAAACTGAGGTGAAGACACTGTGGGGAGGGCTCTCATCATAACTACAGACATGTTTACTTTTCATGGGATCCAAACCCACTTAACTGTGCATGGAGTAAGCCTGTATGTGCCCTGTCTGCGACACTTGACTGGTTATAATCACTGGTGCTTCCTCATACAGTTGTGAGATTTTTAGGACAAGGACTGTACCCCTAAGTTTGCCACATACAGCCTTCGGGCAAAATGACACACCAGGTGATCCCTCTTTCAACGTTATTTTCTATGGCAGTCTATACCTGGACATTCCCTGGAATGCCAACACTCAAATTCTGGTTTTGGCCCCCAGCATTGACATAATACAAAGAGAAAATAACTTGGGATGGAAACAGAAATCTCAAGGAATTTTGAAATAAGACAAAAGCCTAATAATGTGCAGTGCTGATAAGATGACCTCACCAAGCAGCTGGTTATTAGACCTGAGGTCAGTCTACCTGCATGGATGAACTTCCAAAGTCAGAGACAGACATCACCTCTAATTCTTCTAGAAGCATCCAAACTATGCCCTGGAAAGGAGGTACTCAACGCACTCCAAAAAGCTCATAGTCTCAAAACATTATATTTATGGATTGTAGACATGCCTAGCTGGCAAGAATGCTACAGCAGATAAAAACCAGTAGTATACCTGCTTCTATGTATGTAATTGGGTATTGTTATTCCATCTGTAATCCTTGTTATTGAACAAAGTTAGGTATGTTCACACAGCCATGATTTTGCAAAAGCCTTAATTAGGAGAGAAAATATCAACCATGGAAAACTTACTTAAATAACTGTGGTAACCCCTTTTGCCTGCAATTTTCCTGCAGCTTAGATGACAGCACCCAGAGGAAGAAAAGCTGAGCTTTTCCTATTGCCCTCCAGTGACACCTGCCCTCCGGTGTGGTCATTACAATACCAGCTGCCCATTCCAAAAGCACTAGGGAAGAAATGACATCAGAGAAAAACAAACAAAAACAAGTAACAAAGAGAGGGGGAAATAGCTGCCCCTCCATCCCCAAAAGAAATGAGTGCTAACTATCAAAGCTGACCACACCAGGAAAAGAACTCTTCTCCCACTCCTGATCCACATTCATCAGACGGTGCTCACAACATCAAAAAAAAAATTAAATAAATCTACTTGTGTCAGTGTTACCGACACCCAGGTTTGTACAGCAGCAGAGTCATGTGAAAGAGCAACACCAAAACATGTTCCTCCTAATGCACACTGTGAAATGCAGCTCATAAATGGCCCAAGACAGCTTTCAAAACGTATTTGTAGGGAATGGAGGGAGAAGACCCTAACAGCTCCTCCCCACTTCGTTATCCAAAACCTTCCCAAAAAAAGAACGGATAAGGTAGATGACAAGGAAGGGGAAAGAACAAAAAGGCTGCTGTTTCAAAGTATTTCCCAGAAAAACCGAGGGAGAGAACCTGCTGACCAAAGGTGCTTTCACCTCCACCTGTAGTCTTCTCGCATAGCCTAAAGTGCTGAGGCAACCTCCGGAGCACAGGCTGTCTCCTGAGCAGATGCTCAGATGTTTGCAAACTTCCCCAGCAAGCGAGGCAGAGGGATACTGGCTGTTGCTAGGAGAGGAGTTTCACAGAGCTTCCTGCTAGACCTACACATGCATGTAGAGCAGGGAAGAAAAAAAACCCCCAAGCCCAAACAAAGATGCCTTCTGAATCACGTGTGTGCATTTGCCATCTGCTGCTGCATCTCAGAGCATTGTTGTGGATGTGAAGGAGGCCCTGCTGGTCCTTTCAGCTGATTAACTTGTTCACATGGCCAGGGGCACCTCTCTGCAATGCAGATCTCACCAAAACAGCTGCACCAAGGAGTTACAATTTAATGAGGGTATGGTGATAAACTGTCCTCAAAAATACACTGCTAGAGTGCAGTTTCTCCTGCTGGGTGGTAGAGGCTTCTTTCTGGAAGCAATAACAAAGGAAGTTTAGATAGCCTTTATTGGAGAGTAACTGTTTCCCTCTCATGCGACGCTAGTGGCATTATCTGCAGCAGATAAACCAAAACCAAAGCAATCATTAACTCATCCTGAACATGGCACCCTCTCTTCTGCAGGACTCCAAAGCTGTTACACCTCACAAACCCCAGCACGTGGTGGCTGTGCTGCCCTGTGCAAGCACACAAGTGGCTGCAGGATGGGACCAGAAGAATACATTGCTAGCAAACTGCACCAGGAAAACAGGACAAAGCAAGTGCCTGGCTGCTGAGTAAGTGCTGTTAGAAGAGCCAGGGGCTAACTGATACCCCGCTTTGTAACACCCAGGTAGAATCAGATATTTGACTTTACACCTTCCTGAAGCAAAGGACCCACAGAAAATCATAAAATTTGTCACTACAGAACATTGGAGAGAAGGCTCAACATGTCTTGTCATGCTCAGAGGCCAGCAAGGGAGAAGGTCAGGTTGGACAGGGCTTTAAGTAACTCAATCTAGTGAAAGACGTCCCAGCACACGGCAGAGAAGTTGCACTAGATGATCTTCAGAGGTCTTTCCTGACCCAAGCTATCCTATGATTCTATGATTTTCAGTCACTAAACAAGCCATGATCATCCAGTGAGGCACAAGGTAAAACTCTGTCTCAGTAGGTGACAGTGATGCTTCCACCACGTTCCCAAACAGAAGCAAAAGTTTTCTCAGGGCAGAGACTTCCCACCTCCCCCATTTTCTGTGTGACCCCTCCTTACCTTCATAGCAGTCCCGCACTGTGCCAAAGTAAACATAGTACTGGTCATTGGTGAAGAACAGGAGACTGAGCCATGAGTCAAAGGCATAAATGGGCACAATGAAGAGGATCCGAACAATGTAGCGCTGTTCATTTGGGCAGCTATAGCAGCGAAGATGCATGTAGATCTGAGAGGACAGAGAGGGGAGACCAGGATCAGCAGTATATGGAGTAGAGAGGAAAAAGGAGAACTGGAGAGTCAGTTGGTCCAGGAAAAACAAACTCAGTAAATCAGCTCAATTGCCTCCAGCAGCCTCAAGGTGATTAAGAAAAAAAAACCCACAATAAAACCCCACCCCCAAAAATTAAAAAAAAAACAAACCAACAACAAACCACTAAAAAAACCCCCAACACTGTATCATATGGTATTGATATAACATCCCTTAGTTTGCAGGGAGAGGTAAGGAAGAGGAAAAGAAGTGGAGGCATTTCTAACCTAGTTTCTTATAGGAAATTAATTTACTGTTATCATCACCCTGCCCATATTCTTTTGTTCATGCCTCTTTTTCCCAATTATCAGTGCTATATTCCTGCTATCCTAAATACCTAAGATTCACCACACTGCAGGCTGCTTTTCTCTGAAGAGGGCAGGTACATGCACTTAAGCGCAAGCTCACTGTAAACACTCTCACTCTCTTGGCAGTTTTGCATGCTTTTGAGACTTTCACCTGAAACAACCTAAGAGAGCCCTTCACAGCACTGCCAAGAGCTGGTAAGCCACAGCCCGTCTGCTCAAAAAATGCTGTTCTGCACATTGGTGACAGCACAGCTGCAAAGTATCAGCCACCAAGGGATGACCAAGCTCGTGCAGTGTGCTCAAAGGAACCACAGAGCCACACCACTTGTTTTGTCTGACTGTCTGCACACATGCCAGTCCCTCTAAGTCACTGGCTGGGGGAGCACAGTGTCCCCACCCTACCTGCTCCCACCACTCATAGTTTGTTAGCCATCATTAAATCCCACACCTAAGATGCTTTTTCACAGAATACCCACCTCCTGGAAAAGGTATTGACCACAAACATACCCTGAAGATGAGCACCACTCCTGTAATGGTGTAATAACATGGCCAGAGCTTTGGCACAAGTTGCGGGTACGCTGTCGACCAAAGTCAGTAGAGGGCACATTCTCCAGAGGCAAGGCCTCCATACAGCAACCCTCATCAAGCTGCTGTCCCAACTGCTGGAACTAGTAACAGCTGGCTTATTACATACATGCCTCACAACTAACCAATTCTGCTGCCTGAAGAGGCACAAGCATTTGTCTGAAGCTTCACTCTGCATTCAGGAGTGCTGTGAGGATTCTCCATGGTCTAACAAAGCATACGTTGATGATCTCACCTTTCCCTTGTAAGGGAGAGGGGGGTGACTCTCCCCAGCTGTCTGTTGCTCACCTCTCCTTGCCTCCCAGCCAGATTTGGTCAAAGTCAACTGAAGGGCTCAAAATACTTCTCTCCCATGGGGTTTCCTCTCCCCAACCCACGGGGTGCTCAAAAACCCCTCACTTCCTGAGGAGAACAAGTTGAAAATGAACTAACAAACCTTAGGGATATTTTTTCCTTGTGACAATCCCAGTAACGCATCTCATCCAGCACAGGAACAGCTGACGCCAGAGTTCAGATGACTCCAAGCTTTGCCCTTGGGATGTCACAAGAGCCCTGCAATTCATGCGCCTACGAGAGCACAAGAACTGTTGCCTTGTAAGAGGACAACAGTGCATTTCAATCAACAGTGTCTCTCTGGTACTGACCTCCATTGGTTTCTTCGGAGAAGGGCATCAATGCCTAACTATGCAATGCTATACTGCAGAGGAAAGGTTTCTTTCTACCCTCAGCAGGTGATCAATTTGACAAGAGGATCCATGGCACTTGTAATTGTTACCCAAGCTTGTGAGACTGCAGGTGTTACTCTTATTCATCAGTCACTAATCTATTTTTGAACTTCACTAGCCACTATACTCCATCAATAGGCTGTAGTTTTCTAGATACTAGTCATCACTCTGGAATCTACGGACCGACAGGTACAAAACACAGGTTGATAAATAACAAGGCTTGTGGTTCCCCACTGTGTTTTTCAGTTCACATGACAACCGCATGAAAGAGAGGTAGGGAACAGGATGCAGGGTTTGACTTGTTCTGGCTCCCAGGACACCTGCCTCAGAAAGAGGGGAGGGGAAAAAATTAAAATAAAACATTTCCTGCTACTCCTTTCTGCAGTGGAGTTCAGCTTGTGGAATCCACTGGCACAGGAGATCAAAGGAGGTATGTCAAACAACAGATGACCACGATCATTCAGCTAACAGCTGACACAATAACAAAATTGCTAGGTTCAGCTACAAGACCTGGGAAAGGATGGCTTGAGATAACACACCTTTCTGCAAACACTCAAGAGATGGCCAAATGTTTTACGTCTGCTAGTTTTAAGGAGTTTGCTTTCTCTCAATTCACACTATGGAAACAGTCTGGACCTGGGTGTAAAAAGGCCCTCATATAAAAGTCACCACCTTGATCAGCACAGATAAAAAATTAGACCCCAAATAAGAGGTTCCAGTACCACTCCAGAGTCTGCAAATCCCCATCACACAGTTGTATCTGTCAAGAGTTATGCCAGGGGATCAAATGTGTTCCTCCACGTGCGGAAAAGGGTGAGAAGTATGAGTGACAGGGTTTTACCTGATGGCAGGTGATGAGCAAAGCTGTCCACACAAAGAAACCTGAGATAGCCTGAGCAGCAGTGGTCATGAGGAATATTGGCTGCTCCACAGCTGTGGGGCTGCCATCCTCCAGCATCCAGGAGAAGTTGGGAGCCACAGCTGGAGTGGTGGCAGCTGACCCCAATCTGGGGGCCACAGTGACGTCAGTCATCACTATCATGGTGCTTTCTGGTGTGACGTTCCAGTTGGGATTCTAAAGAGCCACCCACAAGCCAAGACCTGTCAAGGAAGAGAACCAAAAAGCAACTGAACCAGGCTGAAATGACTCAGGAGCATAACAGTGACAGTACTTTACATCTCTCACATGCCTTTCACCAGGCTGCTCACATGCTTTACAAACAGGACCTGGAAAAGCCTGCCACTGCCACCCCTCATGATACAACAAATCATGTGGTACTCAGGAACCTCTCTACCACTCAACACAGCCTCCCCAAGATCATGAAACACTGCCACCGCCGTTGTCACCACCCTTCTGCAATAAAAATATTTTAGAACAAGACGAACACAGCATTCACCTGAGACCAGAATGAAGTATCTAAATCATCCATAGTGGAAGATGATGGGCACACCTAAGTTAACAGCTCTACTTTTCACAAAAGCACTGACTATTCTGCTGTCTCCTAATCTTACGGTTAGCCTGCCAGAGTCTTAGTCTTATGGTTTCATCTTGAAGGCAGTGGAACAAGCAGCAGCAGGCAACAAGAATATGTACCACAAAGTGTCACTGCACAGCGAGGGGGAAAGAAGAGCATCCTTATTCCTCCAGCAAACAAGCCGTGCTCCCCTACTGCCATTTTGAAATCCATACTCAACCCAAATCCAAACTCAATCCAAAGCACCTTCATTGGAAGGATATGCTCTGAAAGCTCTCCTCACTAGAAGAACACTAAAGTGATACTTTTACCAAACACTGCATGACATGGTACACTTAGCCAGCCTGTCATTCATTCTAACTTAGCATTGTTTTCTACGTGATGTGAGTTTAACCTGATTGGCTTTTAAAAGCCAGTTGACCCATGAAAACATACCCAGAACACAAGGATATGCAAGATTTCAAAGCAGCATGACCCTTGGTCATTTTGTGGATGAAAAGCTATTTTCTTTTAATGGAACAAATTCTTGAAGGTCTAAGATCTAAAGCGGCTATTATTTTCAATTTGGTTGTAAGCAGGTTCTAATGTGACGTTCGGATTGGAGGAAGATAATCCACTTAAACCAAGATCCCAAGCAGGCAGCCGTTGGTTCTACCCACTAGAAGAGCTGTTTCTGATGTGGCTGTAGTAAAGACAGGGTTATCAAGAGGAACAGCTTCATACTGCCACCTCCCAATAACCTCCTAATAGTTTTGGGGATACCCTTTCTGTAAAAGTGCAAGACGTAGCTCTCACACAAGCCTTTAAGATCAGCAGACGGAAAGGACCTTAGAAAAGCCAACAGTCCATTGCCACAGCTTACAGCTGCAGCAGGGAAGGACGTGTGTGTCATTTACTGACAGGTCACAGCAGAACACGAAAGAGAACACATACCTGCAGATGAACTGCCCCAGCCTTGGTTCACCCAAAGCCACAGCGCAAATCGGGGAACAAGCACCCAGTAAAAGCAGAGGGCCAGAAGCAAATCACTTCCACATGCACACTGAGGTGCGCAAATGGCTCCTCCAGCACATGCTTTTCCAAACCACACACTTGCACCAGTGGCGTGCAGCACTCTGATGGTACTTACACCACACTCCACCTCATTTCTGCTTGCTTCCTCAGGGGGAAGAGAACAAATACAAATCCCAGAAATATCCAGATCTGTTTAAGCAGGTATTATCTTACTACAGAGGGAGCTGCACAACTGTTATGGTTTAATTTACAAAACAATCACCAGACTTGGCTTTTCTTTGTTCTTTCCAGCCATTCTTTTTCCAAAACATCCCTGCTCCGAGTTACAGCTTTCCATAACTGCACATACTGAAGAGTAATTCCCTTCCAGTCCTGATCAGCACACAAAACTTAATTGTTTTGAGTTTCATAGCATACACACACATCACATTATCTGTATCTAAAAATTTGGGCAGACAAAGGCTGGATGGAGATGTCACAAGGTAGCAAGGCTTTTATGCTTTGAGAAGAAAGGGATTTCTACCCAAGTGATGTCTAAAGTGACTGGACACTCACAGTGCTGAGAGTGTTTCCACTAAACTCACAAAGGGCACATCTCAAATGAAATCAGAGCAGATGCACCTGTGGTTAACCTAGCTCTAAATAAACTCCAGCCAGCTGCAATCCTGCACATCCCAGTGCACTTTGGGAGTTATGCAAGAGAGGAAGCTGCTAAGCCCTTCCTAAAGTTCATGGGGGAGAGGATCTCTACTGCAGACCACCAGTGGCAGAAGGGACGGATCCTGGAGCTCTACATTTGAGCTAATCAAACCACATTGATAGCACAGACCCAAATGTAGTGCCAGCAACATCAGCAGAACTGAAGATCTGAAAGGGAATTCCTCTGCTTCTCTACAGTCATTTTAGAAGAAGCTGAAGCAGCAAAAAGTGATCAACAAGCATTTTGATGTGACAAGGGTCATGTATTCAGAAGCAAGGACACTTACTTACAAGTTCAAGCTGTGTATGTAACCTTAACACTGCCCCCTTGTGATTATACATAAACTGTCATTAATTACATGATTACGCATCATTCTTCACCTAATCCCCTCTAATTCACACAGCTATTGAAACTAATAACTCTTTCCAGCCCTGTGTTCTGAAAGAAAACACACAAACTTTCTTAATAGGGCTCCACTTTTCCTACCCCAAACCTCACTCCACAAGCAACCCTCTCTGCTTCTCAGGGTTGCCCCCAAAGACAACTTATTAATTGCGTGATACTTTTTATTGGTTGTAAACATCAGCTTCCAGTTCATTTTCCTTGCTAGTGAAACACGAAGGAACACTGTACTCACAAATCTGCCGAACTAACATACACCTTCCAAATTATCCCTTCTAATCTCCTGAAGTCCCATACAGCATTGCCACAGTGACAGGTATAAGCAGTGCACAAAGCTATTATGAAACACCACTGTACGCAATAAGCTGACACTGTAAGAGCAATTCTGTACTATATTTAAAAAATAGGTAATAGCATGGATGATTGGAACCTTAACCAGGTAAGTGGATTCCGACTCATTTACCAACACCAGCCCGGAGTCTGCTAGCTCCTCTTTTGTCTTGTTAAAAAGAAAAACATGAGGGTGGGCTATGGCAACTCTTAACAGGCCTTGTCTCCAAGATGCCTCTTCCTTACTGTGCAACAGGACGCAAGCCCAGCACATCATTAGAACAGGCTTCCAGCAAAGGTGGTGCCTCAGAGCACATCACAGCAAACACGCTGCCTTGACAAGCTACAGATTGAGCACCCTGGTGTAAGTAGCTTCCCTCTTACCTGACACAGTAAATGCATTTTGATACTTGTTTCTTGGACACCTACCTCCATCGCGCCCCAGTGTCAGTGCCACAACACATACCTTCCTGCTTCATCTCACATCCAGAGAAAAATGCCTTTTCCAGCAGCCACAAAACCATTTCATATTCACCTCGATCTTCTCCAGTCTCTCACCTTGCTACTCCAGCTGTGCAACAACCTGACAACATTTAGGCTACTAGCTGTGATCTCTTTTCTGTGTACTGCTCCCATCTGGCTATATCTCTCTGTTGTTTCTTGTGCATTTTAAGCTCCTTGGGACAACCATCTTTTTGTTCTCTGCCTGTACAGTTCCCAGCACTGTGAGGTACCAAACCATGGTACTTGACATGACCATATGGCAAATTAGGGGCATTTGGAAACTTGAATTACCAATGTAGTACAAACCAAACCAATCTAATGCATGAGAAATGTTAAAAGAGTTCCTTACTCATCTGCCATATCCTTTTTTCTCTGCCCATCTCTTGCACCTTATTGCTTCCATTTCAAGAGAGAGTAAAGTCACTTGCATACTTGCTCTCCCTCTAACGGAGGGTTCTGCTGATTATACCAAAGGAAAACATTTCAACACTTCTAAATTTCACTCTTGAAGCTTCCCCCGTCTCCAGCTGACTACCGTGCCCCCCCCCGGAGAACGGAGAGCCAGGAAAAGCACCAAACTTTGGAAACTGGAAACACACAGACAGAAGAGTACATCTGGGTGAACGCACAGGGCTTTCGGACACGGGCTTAGGTGTATTTCAAGATGGCCACAGGAAACTTGGATCAGCTGGTAAAATTCCTCTACACGGGTTTAGACCTCACACAGCCCTAGTGTAGCCCAACAACCCCAAACACGGAAGGCAGAGATGACACCCCCATTCCCAATAAGCTGCAACGTGCTCCTGCCCAGGTGCCATTACAAGTTAC
The DNA here is from genome assembly GCF_017639655.2 of Falco naumanni. Lineage (NCBI taxonomy): Eukaryota > Metazoa > Chordata > Aves > Falconiformes > Falconidae > Falco > Falco naumanni. The sequence goes on from NC_054058.1 coordinate 35,038,251, forward strand.
ACACATTAGAGCAAGACAAGACCTTGTACTGCTAGGGCATTAGCTTAAACACCAACCTACTACTGACTTAAACTTACCTAACAGATCTTCTGAAAGCACTTTAGGACTACTTGAGTCTGCTCTCAGTGCAAGGAGGAGAAAAGAAAGTAAAGCAAAGCATGTGCTATTTTTATCAAGATAACTATCCTGATAAAAACCTAGAGATGCAAACCACTGTAACTGAGATTCTTGATAGGGAAGGGGCTCCAACCTGCATGGGGAGCAGTTCTGTTAGAGACACCACACTGATGTAAAGCTAGTGGGGACATGTCCACAGGGCCTGCATCCACAGAAACACAGCAGCACAGTAATTCTCAATCAGGAGCAGATTGCCATTCCTGTACCTTTTGGAAACAGGCCTTCTGTCTCTAACATTAACATGGCAGCTTCTTCCACTGAAAATAAAATCAGAACAATAAACCAAAGGGATATGGCATAAGTGAAAACAAGAATCTTCAGTTCTGGGCTTGCATAAAGGCATGGAGAACGTTACCAGTGACGAGGAGCTATTTCTACATAACATAAACAAACATAAATACATAAACCCCATGTCTGACACAACAGAAGTGGGGTAAGAGGAGGGAAGAAATGTTAAAGCTTGGTCCTTCAGTTCTGAACACATATTCAATCACAGAGTCTAGTAAAGGAGGAGTGGGCTGCCTGCTCCAAGCAAGACCTGCTCCGTTGTGCTGTTGGTGACAATGCAATTGCTTTGCCCTGGTGGCAGTAGGAAAAGAACCTCAAATGAAATGAAAGCCATTCTCTGCCATCTGCACATACAAACTGTTTTTAAAATAGATCATCTCCTCCAAGGCTAAAGTATTTAATTTCTAAACTGCTGAGGGAGCAAAGAATGATACACAAAGCTATCCCATGAAAGAGTCTTAATAGCTAAGCCTCCTTCTGCTGTACAAGACATGATATAACAAAACATGCAGGACCTTGCTGCAAGGTTCTCCTGGAAAGCTATGAAGCAAGAAATTGCTCCTCCTTAAAACCTACTCCACACTTAACTGTAGTTTTAAATATGCACCATGCTGAACTTTGTTTATGTTAACATACCACAAAACCATTTCCTGCTCCCCTCTTAAATTCTTATTCCTCCAACAGTTTTTCCATTAAATTATCCTGATTCTGGACACAAAAAGACGAAAGCAGAAGTGCCATGCAGTGGATGACATAGTCTGAATTTTCTGCACCTATTAGGACACAAACAAGAGCTCTGCATTAGTGAAAGCAGGAGCTTCACGGTTTTCAGAATGTCCCCTAGGCTTAACAAGGTGTACAAACACACAGGACAAAATGGTTCAAGGCTTATTTTAGACTATTTTAAGAATGCCTAGAATTGCCAACTGGGATCAGCTCTTTCCTTTGTGTTAAGCATATATTGCAAATTAATAGTTGGTTTAAGGTCTTTTCAATCCACAAAGACATAGCATCACCAGCTGATTTGGGAAAAGGTAGGAAGAAGAGAAGGTAGAGAGTCAGGACAAAATAACATTGTATAGTAAGAGTGTCACTGGTGCAGCTCAAATCAGTGATAGCAACAAAAGAAAATCAAACGCTTTAAAATGTATTACCTCTTAAACTGCTTTTGCTTTCTAGGTTGGCATCTAGTTTACGTAGCTATGAGACATGAAAAGGCCCCAACAGTGCATTTTTAAGCTCTCCAGCAGCACTTCTGAAACCAGCTGTGACTTAAGTGTGTGACCCAACATGCAATTTTTACTAGTGCAACTCATTTACATTTTACTATTCATAGTGGGCAAAGCTTTCTTAATGTCAAGTCAGCGAAAGTCACCCCACAATATGCACTTCATACACAGGCACACACACATAACTCAGCTAGAAGACAGGCATTTGACCAGATTTACAAAACACAGTGATTGAATCTACAGTTACTGCACTTCATATCAGCTTAATGCGCTTCTCTCTCTGCACAACAAATTCACATCCAAATGCAGTTCTTCACAATGTTAGGTCTCCAGAGGAATAAGCAGTCTGAATGCTGAAGACATTTTGCCCAGTCACAATTTTCAAAACAGCTGTCAGTACAGTCGGTGAAACAAGAGAAAAGTGTCACTGGGACATAAAAACAGTAGTGTCACCACAAGCAGTGCAGAAAGACCATTAGCCTCAGAAGTAGAAGGTAGAGGAGTCAGGCACCTAGAAGGACTAAACCACAGAGCAAGGTACACACCCACTAAGCCATATTCAAGAGATGATCTAATACCTACATATACATAAGATCATACCATACGCACAATTTAACCTTCAAAAAGGCCATGCAACTTCTTTTCTCTTTTTAAGGAAATTAAACACTGAGAATACCACAGGATTCTTCTCCACTCCCAGCTCACACAGCCCCCACCCATTTTGCCAATCCACACACAGTCACCCAAAGAGAAAGCAGCTTCCCTTCCCCATGCACCCATTTAAAAACCCAGAATCAACAATAAAACCCTTTTACCCTGAGCCATGCACTCTTCATTCCAGAGTTTTCTGCTCTATTAATTTTTGTTGTCTCGCTGTAGTCACACAGCCCTCCTCCCCCCATCCTCCTCCTCTTGTTTTTTTGGGGAGCTTTTTGGTTTTTTGTTTTGGTTTGGTTTTTTTGTTGGACTGACCCACTTTTGTGATAGGTCAACATCCAACATCCAGTCCCTTTTTTGGAAGGGGCTAGGGAAAACAGAGAAAGAGGGAGGGAGAGAAGGAGAAGGGATGTTCCCCAACCTTCCAACCGCTCCTTTGAGAGCGGGATCAAGCACACTTGGGCCATGCGCTGCTTCCCTTTCCCATATTCCCAGCAATCCCACTCCACACAAACCAGTCCAGCCCTCTGCTCCCAGGGGAGAAACACAGAAAGACTACAAAGATATTCTGCAACTGGCAGGGGAGAAAGAGACAACAAGAAAAAGGATGTGCTGTAAACACTTATGTCCGGCATGACAGAGGAAGTTTGCATTTCATTTTCCAAATTCTCAGGAACAAAGTCAAATCAGAACTTATTCCACCACCACTTGCATTCACCCTTTGCCACCTCTGAGGGCCAAGACAGAGGAGACAACAGTTTTAAAGTTGCCACAGGGTATACAGTTACTCTAAGAAGAATCAGAATTCAAACTCTACAGCAGGATCAAAAGCCACTGAACTCATGGCAGCCACGCATGATGGGAGGGGGTTTTTATATTGGAACATACCTTTTCACATAGAATGCAACATACAGAATCTATCAGATCAGATCCATATTTAAATTCAGTAAGTAAATGTGCTGGAATAAGTCAGACATCTTATCACAAGCCTAGGCAACTGTGCAGCGATGCATACGAGGCAGATGGCACATCTGACTTCCCTAGCAATTATTCTCCAATGCAAATACATAGCAGTGATGAGCACTGCAGAAGTAAAACCAGTGATTCTCAACAAAGCACCCAAAGCCACTCACTATGAAGCCATCCTGTTATTGCTAAGATAACATCTGATCTGCTTATTTTTGTTTCTGAGTTGTTGCTGGGTTGTTTGTTTGGTTGTTTTTAATTCTGGACATGAGATACATGCATCCTCTTCTTAATTCCCCAAAATCACCAACTCCTGATTTCATCACTCCTGTTCAACACTGACCCCTCCACACTTCTCTCCTGCCCTGCTACTCCATCAAGAAAAACAAAACCCCTACAGATTCAAACTTCTAAAAACAGAATTAGGAGCTCTGTATTCCTGGACTCCTGGGAGAGGAGAGTTCCTCCCCACACAGAAATGCCAAGCCCTAGATACATCAGCATTACAGCTTTGCTAGTTAGAGAATGACCACAGATACAGCACTTCCCTTACAGGAAAGTTACCTCTGGAAGCTCGCAGGCTGAGAGCAGTGCTTGGGGGAAGAAACCATTCTCACCCTTGCTGGCTAAAGCACAGCAAGTAGAAACAGCATCAGAGGGGAAAACCTTGCTCAGCATCCTCTTCCAAAGGCTACCTACATCCCAAGAGTGGCTAGAAGCTGCTCACCCTTTCCTGACGCAGCACTGAAGCTGACCACAGAGGTTTGCAGAGAAGTCACCAATACTGTCAGAAGCTGACAGATGCCAACAGCTACTAAAACAGTTCAAGGTGATTCTGAAATCCTCCCCCTCTGTCTGTGAACAGCAACAGCCATGCATTTTTTTCTGTACATAAAGGGGCACATCAGGTGTGCACTTAGAAAAAAAAAAAGATAAAAATGCAACCCAATTTTTCCAGACACCGTAACATTACATTACCCAGTTGGATGAAGTTGTCTAAATGGGAATTTATAGGATTAACTTCTAGCTTAAAACTGCTGTAAAATCAGTGCCATCACAAAGCCATTGAGACAGGGGAAAGAAAGTCTGAAATTCAGCAGAGTATGGAGGACAGAGGACACTCCCAGCTCCCATGGGACAATTAGCTGCAAATAGCTTTACCCACCACTAACCAGCCTCTCCTAGCAAAGCTGGCAAGAAGGAGACAAGATGTGGTGAGCCATGGAGAGAAATTCACTCTTTTCTAATCTGCCTCCTCAGGTGACTGGCCTGTCCAGGTTCATTTTAAGTGACTTGGACAGAGGCATAGCTACTTAATGTTACTGCTGCATGGGCTGCATCTGTGATGACCAGGCAACTGCATGCTCCGAGGCAATCAGCTCAGCAGCCTCCAATAGCATCCATGTCATACTTTGTAACCTGGGGAGGGAACGCTGGGCCGGCAAGGTCAGCTTTTAAGGTATTATCTCATCTCCTACTCGAAGCCTTACTGCTGCACTACATAACATGTTACAGTCATTTTCTTTGTAGAACCAGAGAGACCTTTTTCTACCTTTTTGCCACAGAGTTGACTGGGGCCAGATGTACAACATACCCACGCAGAGAGGAACATTTTCAGGTTAAACAAAAAATTAGAGGCTGTGACACCATCCCTCTATGCTCTTGGTCGCTCTCCATTATACAATGCCCTCAAATAGCTGATCCTTTCAATATCATCAGACTCCCAGGGACTGTGACTGTACGACAGTAACAGCCATATTCCTATCATTTCAGTCCAGAGATAGACTTGAGCGTGGGGAGACAAACATCCAGATACTCTATGGATTAAAGGACATTAAATGCTGCACGTAAGTTATTTCCCTCTTCAGATTTCCTTTAAATTATGCCCCTCAGGGGCTATAAAGATGTGGTCACACTCAGATATAGCACAGTTCCTGGGCAACTTGCCTATACACTGCATTTTCCCTGGACACAGCTTGCTCTGTTGCCTTCCCGGACATGTTCCTTACACAACCACAAACAAAAGCCCCATCGAGGTTGAGCTGATTTTCAAAGACTAGAGAGAACCTGGCTATACGCAAGTACATCCAGTCCCCTGCCTCTTCCTAGAGGTGGAAGACTCAGAGGTGAGACTCCTGGAGGCTGGCTGCAACTCACTGCTTTAGCTGGCAGATTTTCAACTCTAAAACCTTCCTGGGGAATTGCTTCTCTGAAAACATGTGCAGTTGCTCTCTCCCAAAGTAGTCCATGAGGGAGGAAAAAAAGAAAAAAAAAAAAAACCAAACCACCAACAAACACCTTTTCAAAAGGGTATTTCCAGTCCAAGCTCTATCATATTTTGCAGTTATTCTAAATAAGTGTTTTAATCTCTCTCATCACAGTGTCAAACGGCTTTCAGAGTCCCAAGTGTTCTGGTAGGTTGTAATGTCTTGGCAGGAAACCACTGTTCCACCACAAGAAAGCAAACCACAAGAGGTTTGGGAAGAAGCAAGAACAGCACATACAACACACACACCCCACTTCAAGCAAACAGATGGGCAAGTCAGCACACACAACTCAAACACAACACTATTCTCTACAACACCTCAATTCTCCAGGGCCTCAGCGAGTGCAATCAGTCACAAGCTCTAAAAGAGAGAAAAGCTTCTTCCCCCAGCCCTGGCTGTTCAGTAACACACAGCAGCTTTGTTAGGCAGATAGCTAGCCGCAGTCCTATGCTAGGAGAGCTCTACCGTGCAATGGTTAAGTACAATTTCTCTCAGAGGCTGTACTATTCTCTTGATTCTGCAGACAGCCGAACTTGTACATTCACTGCTGCTTTACATCCTTGGTTTCCTCAGTTTTAGCCTGCAAACCCTGTGAAAACTAGTCACAGCAGTGGCCCTTCAGAATCAGCAAGTCTGACTTGCAACTTCCTATTGAACCCCAGCCTTCAATACTTTGAACAATGTAACACTCTTGAAGCAGCTAAGACCAAATCACAAACACCTCCTGAGGAATTTACTGCTCCCACCAGCCATTGCTGGAAGTGCTCAAAGACATCCTTTGAGCTGCTGGAAAATGAAACTGGCATTTCTGCTCTAGAAGGAGCAGGCAAGAGCTCATCTCCATCGCTGCAAACATAAGCCAATTAAACAGGAGGGGAGGAGGGATGAAGGGTTGTTGTCTTAAGTCAGAACATGATTATTAGATGTTTTAGCTAACAGTAGAAACTGGGTAGAGAAAGGCACTGACATTTGGGGGGGGAGGTGTTTTGAAAGTTATTTTAATTATGAGTTGAGGGAAAAAAACAACCCACCCCTCCTTTATGCACAAGAAGAAAAGAACCCTAATCCCACAACTGCAAACTGCAAAAGTTCATCTCCCAGCCTGCTACCAGCAAACAGGCAAACAAGCTGACAGAGAACAAGGCAGATTTCTAGCTGGATTCTGTCAAATTGTTAGAAACCAGCCAGCTCAGAATGCTTTTGTTATGCCAAACCAGCTAGTCACGTTGAACTTTATTTTCTGACCAGCTTGTGCATGTTTAAGAACCTCCCCTTCGAACTGCCTCATGTCCCAAGGAGACAGACAAATAAAAGTACAACAGATGCCTGAATGATTGGGAGGTGTTCTTCCCCTTGCCCCACATTTCCAAAACACAACCCATTCAGCAATCTAAACTGATTGTAGAGACCTGAGCAGAACACAAAGAAAAACATCTTCCCACACCACCAAACTGGTTAGAAACACTGACTTCGGTAGCAATGCTTTCCCGATCATTTTACAGCAAGACCGAATCACTTCTGCCCTAGGTGCAGAGACAGCCAGCCAGCTGCTGCACACGTGCCACTTAAGGTTTACAGCACAACCATACCAATGGCAGTATTAAGGGCTTCAAAATTGCTCCACTGGACCAGAGCAGACTTGAAGCCCATTTTGGGGGGGGGACAATGGTGAAAAAAAAAGCCTGAAGTTGGTCTTTGTGGAATACCTTCACCCTAAGAAAAGCTCCCCCGAAAGCCTATTGTTTAGTACTTAGTCAATATCCTAAAAGTGTGAGAGTTTGTTTTTTCCAAAAGCACCATATAAATACAAACCTGTAGTATTAGAAACCTGAAAAACGCAAACATTTCTAGAGAAATCTCTGGTCCCTTTCAGGGAGGCTGCTAGGCTTTTAGACTCAAGGGTAACTTCCAGCAAGTTTAAGTTCAAAAGAACAGTTAACTATTATGTTAAAAAAGCCAAGTCTCTTTTAGTGGGATGTATGCTTTATCACATTTTCATCGACTGTTGTCTTTTTCTTGCAGGACAGGAAATAGACATTTCTATTCATCCTATTAGCCTTTGCCCTATTATTGATCAATACCTTCTATTTTTCACTTTAATGGAGGTAAACAGTCTCCTCTCTAGGGAAGCCTGCCTATGTCTTCAACAATAACTCCTGTTTGAGCCCCTTACACTGCAAAAACAGTTTCAAACTTTCTGTAAGCAGGAACCATCTTCAGTATTTCCTCTACATTTCCCACTCCTCCTCCTCTTGACAGCTTCACAGTGTTCCAGGCAGCTTTGATAGAGCTGTCTCTGAAACCACTCCAGTCCCTTTTCTGGAGCACAATTCATCAGAATTCAGTCACTCACATGTTCTTCCAAAGCCCTCTTTCCACTACGCGTTGCAGTTCCCAAGATAGAATTAGCCTTTGCGGTGCAACTGAAATTTCAAAGCACTGTGAGCATCCAAACAAGACCCATCACAACTCAGCTGCACTACAGGAGCACACAGGGCCCGTAACAGCCTCCTCACCTACCACATCAGCACACGTACATACACACGGTGTCTGCCCGTTAGTCCATTCAGCCTGAACCAGAGGAGGCACAGCAAACACAAACCCAGTGCCCACCACCCTGCTTGGGTCTACCGTGCTCCCAGCCCAGCTGCGGCCGAACACACCCTCGGAGACAGTGACACCCACCCAGCACCACTGAGAAGTGTGACAGCACCAGGGGCAGGGATGGGGCATGGGGAGGCCGGGTGGGCTGCAGCAGGGACATGCTGAGGGGAGGGGGGGAATTATGTGGGCGGCGCGGGGGGCTGCATGGGAGCTCGTGGAGAGGCGCGGGATGGTGCGTGTGTGTGCATGGAGGCCAGGCAGGAGGACAGCGGGTAGTGGGGAGAGGCCGGGGGTGGCCGCCTGCGTCGAGGGGCAGTGGCGGGGGCTGCACGGAGGGGAAGGGAGGCAGCACACCGGGAGAATGGGTAGGGGGGCTGGGGGGGCCCCACCGCGGGGATCGTGCAAGCCACGCCGGGGAACGGGAGGAGGAAGGATTAGGGGGGCTGGGCGGGGGGGCGGAGGTCGCGACCACGCCAAGCCGAAACGGTGCGTAAGGCCTTTGTGGGGGTCTCGGCGAGCACCCCCCCCGCCCCCCCGCCAGCGCGGCCCCTCAGGCCCGCCCCGCGCCCCGGCCCCCCTGCCCCCGCCACGTCTTACCTCCCGGCGGGCGGGCGGGCGGGGCGGGGCTAGGCTGGGCTGGGCTGGGCTCGGCCCGGCCCGTGAGGGTGAGGAGGGGTCAGGTCGGGTCGGATCCACTCGGGTCGGGCCCTGCCCCGCTGCCCCGCGGGCGGGCGGGCGCCGGCACCGGCGCGGGGGCGCTGCGGGCCTCAGGAGCCCATGGCGACGCCGGGCCCACCCCGGCCCTCCGCGCCTGCGCATGGTACGGCACGCCCCGCCCACTCCGCGCGCGGGCGGGGGCGGGGCAGCGGGAGAGCTGGGTGACGTAACCGCCCAGCTCTTAAAGGGGCGGCGCCGGCGCTCGGCCGGTGTGGGTGGCTGGGCTCGATTGCTGCAGCGACCCGCGTTTCCCTGAGCCGGGCGGCTGGGGTTTCCAGCGCCCCAGCAGCTCTTCCCCCTCCCGGGGCCGGTTAAGGGCTGCGCTGTGCCCAGGAAGATCCCCCCAGGCAGATTTCCACCTCTACCTCTGAGACGGTTTCCCAAAAACTCCAAGGAAAAACATATGTGTGGGTGCTGGAAACCAAAACTGTACCTCGACTGAACCTGGAACAAGAGATTTTTCAATCTAGAAACAAAATAACCAAAACCCCCTAAAACCAAAACCTGGGAAAAAAAAAAAAAAAAAGCAAACCCAATCCTAAACCCTGAAAACCTTTAATATGCAAGCAAACTGCGGGGGGGGGCAAGGGGAACTGTGTTAGCAAGAGGAGGAGATACCTCATCTGAGACATACCTGATGAGACCTTCTGCTTCCTCACAGAGGCACTCGCCCTCTTCTTTTGCAACATGCACGTGTGGGGCTGCTATCTCCCAAAATGGTGGTGCATTTCCCTCCTGCCCTGAAAGAGCTACAGTCGAGGCCCTGCTGCCTCTGCCCACCGCAGCGAGGCCCAGTACTCTGTGGAGCCAAGGCAATACAGGGGGGGGGGCAGGTGCTGTCTTCCATGTAGGCAACATTCAAAACAGTAATGAGAAGGAAAAAAAGTCCAGTTTCACTCCGATGCCTCAAAAAACACACTCAAAACCGAGGCAGGACCAACACAGGACAGAGGCAACGGGACAATCCCCTACACCCCTGAACTTCCCTCCTCTTTCTCCTTCCTTGCCATCTTCTCTCCTCTGAGGAGCTGGAAGCCCCACACAGCGGGCAAACAAAGGAGAAGCTCTTCCTGCTCAGTTGGCAGAGAACAAGCTTGGAAGCCATTTGCAGTCACCAAGATCCACCATTTATTCCCAGCAGGTGGTTCTGAAAAATCAATTTCAAGAGTTTTTACGCAGCCTGCAAGAAACAGGCTTCTCATCTGGATAATGCAGGGAAGCGTAACTACAGGAGCAGCGATTTAAAAATAAATCAGTATTAAAATTTAGTCATTTACTGCTAGGACAGGTTAGGCAACCAAAGGAGGAGAAACCCAAACAAACCACACTACCGCAGGCACTTTAGAGGGAGGTTCAGCATGTTTGCATCAGGCACCGTGCTGCTGCCAGGTGCTCAGGGCTGCTGCGCTGACCCCTCTCCTTCCCCTTCCTCCATGATTTAAGTTTGAGGATAGAAGAAAGCAAGAAAACATAAAACCCAGGGTCCACCTCTGTTGAACTCTGTGCACACCCAAAGCCAACAACAGCATGGAAAGGCCCCATCCCTCTCCTGAAGGCCAGACGCCTGGGACACCAGCGGCTCAAACCCAGGAACTGAGAGATCCTGAATCAGATTTCACATAGCTTTTGCTGTTCCAAGGCTGCAACTGCAGAGATCAGCTCAGATTTATTTTTAGGCACTCCAGCCCTGTGCCTTTTTTCCAGTAATTCTGATCAAACTCGTTCCTGGAACTCAGGAACAGGTTCAGCCACAAGACAGTGCTTCCTGCGGGTAAGATGTCACTCCCAGCAAGGATGCCAGGGAAGGAAGAAATGACAGATGCTGGCGTCACTTTATCATTTTCTACTTTATTACTTCAAATTAACAACCACGATAAAGCTCAAAAAAGTCCAATATTTACACAGGAAAAAAGTACAAAATCCCCCCCAAAGTTCTTCAGGTTTTTTTTTGTTTTTTTTAAATTACAAAGTAATAAAAAGTTTTGCTCTTTAATTAAAAAAAAGAGAGACAGTAAGAGGGGTAAATAAATTAGGAAAAAAATAGGGAGGAAAAATAACGTGTTAAATAGAAAGGATAAAAACAAACAAAACAAAGACTAACCCCACCCTCCCCACCCTGCCAACAACCCATCGGCTCCACACTACAGTGACAGTGTGTCTGCTACAGGCCATAGGTCGCAGTGGTAATCATTGTGTTTCAAAGCCCCAAGTGCCACAAAGCAGCTTGAGTATTCCTAAATTATATTTAAAAACAACTAAGGGGGGGGGAGGGGGGGAGATGGGTGGGATCTGGCAGGAAGGGATTGTGCATGTACGGTGGATCTTACTTGAGGTTACATGAGGGAAGGAGAGAGCAAGAGCCATGGCTCTGAAAGAACACCAAACTCCAGTTTCTGTGCACCCCTCTCTTCTCCTCAAGTCCCACACTCTCTCCGCAGGAATTAAAACAAGTTTTAATTAAAAAAATAAAAAATAGAAAAACACGCACAGCCAGACGAAAAAAAAAGACCCCGCTGCAGGAATGGGAAGTGTATTTCTCCCCGTATTTCAGCTCCAGCCTTCCCACCCTCCATTGGGCGCAGGTACCTCTCCATAGAGGTCCCTTGGCTTATGAGGGCCACGCAGATCATGGAAGTCTGGCACTTCTCCCAACAGGCAAAAAAAACCCACAGAGAAGCCACCCAAGAAAAGGAAGCCCAAGTCAATGATTAGACTGTTGCCACAATTCCCCTCACAGCTTAAAATTCATTTAATGCTTGAGAAAATAAATTCTGTTATAGTAATAAAAATCAGACTTCTACCATCAAGCATGGCTGGAATCTGATTCCCTCCTGGCCCACAAGGCTCCTGAAAAAAAAATAAAAATAATAATAAAAAAAAATAATCCCCCACCACCCTACCCTGCCCTCAGAAGAAAAGGAGGGCAAAGTCAAAATTTATATGGCTAGAAACCACATGATTTGAAAGTAATAATAAAAAAACAAAGCAGGAGAAGAGAACCCAGAAGAAGGTGGGGGGGGGAGAGAGAAAAAAAACAAAACCAGGAGCAGAGTCAGGAGAAGGAAGTGGGGGTGACCGGTGCAGGCAGCAGTAGGGCCAAGGTGGGGCTGGGGGCAGTGGAGGTGTTCTCACACGGCTCCCACGTCGTCAACTTCTTGGAGGTGCTCACGTTGGGGGACACAGGCAGCCCTCTCTGAAACGGCTCACACCAGCGTGGGGGCACAGCTCGACTCCTCGTCGTTGGCAAAAAGAAATTGTCAGGTTTTTTTTGTTGGTTTTTTGTCTTTTTTAGTTTTTTGTTTGTTTTTTGGGTTTTTTGTTTTTTAAAAGAAAAATACAGTGAAGACACTATGAAGAGAATTAGAAAGAGAGAAAAATGGAAGAGATGTTAGGGGAAAAGGCTTTTCCCAGCACTTCCAATGCCAACTGGAGTGTAACAAATCAAATCAGCCCTTTCTTCCACACTCCTGCCACCCCTCGGAATTACCTTGTCCAGCTACTGTTGTTTCCTCTACAAGAGGCACTCACTAGCTGTGCAAAGTCTCACATACTCAGCACCCTCCTCCCCAACACTATCACACTGCCAGAAAGGCATTCATTAGGAACTACCAAAATGGCTCCCTGGCCCAGCACCTTCTGCACCCACCCCACCCTCTTGGAGAAATGGAAGCTACCTTCACACCTAAGATAATCCATCCCCTCAAGGTTTTGGCTGCCAACCCTCTGAAGCAAAAAAAAAATAAATCTCAAAGTAAAGCAAAGGGAAAGGAAACATACCAATTCGACACAGCAACATCAAAGCCTTAATCTAATCCCTAATGCCAGCAATTCCCTCCTTGAGGGATCCCAGGCATGAGGGCATGCTCACCTAAGCAAACACTGGTCCAGTGGCAATTGCTCCTCACTTCCCAAGGTGATCAAATGGCACACTTGTCTAAGAGAAAAGAAAGAAGAGGTAAGGGATGGAGAGGAGGAAAAAGGCACAGAGGACACCAAAACAGAGAAGCTGTGTGTTCCTCTCAGGACATCCTCCTTCCCAACTCCCTCCCAAGAGTTTACTGTTCCACTTCTTCAAATCTCTGCAGTCTGGAAGACAACCAGATGAAGGCTTACTCCAAGCAAAGCAGAGCTAAGATGACAGTACTAAGCATGGCCTCCAGAAAACACATAACTGAAGAGTGAAGGTGTAACTTGGTACCGTTCCCCTCACCACACTAGAAGCTTCAGGTTCATGTCAGCTCCAGCAGATCAGGTAAAAACTGCTGTGGGGCCTGTAGTCCTTCCAGGACAAGCAGACCAAGGCCACGAACATCGCAGCAGGGACTCACCTGTGATGCTGAAATCCGTGACACTTCTTGCCGCCCTGTGAGGTCAGATGAGGAGACGTTGGCAGGAGCTCCTCGGTGTAACCTCATGCTGACCTTCCGCTCCCTGTCCACTCTTGAGATTGCTCTGGGGGACGTGTTTCCTGTTGGGGCAGAGAAATGTGAGACAAGAGTCAACAATCCAGCCAACAACAGGGGCGGCATGCTCCTCCAGCTCTCCCACCCCACTCACCGGACTGTTGGATTCGGGAGGTGGGGGTGGAGGCCATGGGCTCAGTGACATTGCGAAGACGGTTGGCAGTGGCTCCAGCAGGCGGGCCAGGGGGCAGCGCTCGCGTGGCTGACCCCCGGAGTTGCCCCATCCTCTCTTCTCGCTCATGCTCTCGCCGCTCCCGATCCATATCCTCGGGGTTCCGGGCTGCTCCCTGAGGAGGAGAGAAACCCCCATGCCACGCATGGCTGTCAGGCAGGAGAGACCGTAGCAGCCCCATACAGAAGAAAAACTGTGCGCCATCACGCCAACAAAGCAGAGCTCCATCCCCAAAACATGTTCTCTCCCCACCAAGGGCCTCATTCTCTTCCATGAAAAAACAGGGAAGAAAGCAAACGGTGCTACAGCTATTACTGCAATCCACGTCTGTATCCAACCTCCAAATCTAGTTCTCTCCTGAAAAAAAATTATTTCTACCTACCTATAGATCTATTGACACACATGTTCCAACAGACACACTCACTAACACAACAGCAGCTACACCTCCCCAATTAGCACCATGAAACAACTCTGCCCCTTTTCACTCTGCCTGCTCCCCTTTCTCAAGTTGCTCCCCAGGGGCAAGTACAAATGGCAGGCAGTTTCCAACTTTCCTCCCCCATCCCCATGATACAAATGAACCCCTGTCCCTCCAGCCATTTTGCCACAGACACTTACAAATTTAAGCATGTTCCAGTCAAAGACGTAGTCGTAGGAGAAGCCTTGGCGGTGGAAGAGGTTGCGGAAGAGCTGCCGTAGGTATGAGTAGTCAGGTTTATCATCAAACCTCAGTGAACGGCAGAAGTTGAGGTATGTCGAGAACTCAGCTGGAGAGAGCAGAGAACACTTGGTTGTTGAACACCATCCAACCCCCCTGGTGTCACCGCAACCTTTCAGCGGCAGCGTGCTGGACCAGGATGGCACAAACACAGAGCTATGTAACAAGAATGGAGGCTGCCAGTTGCAATACTTTGGCCAAGATCACCCCCTTCCTGGTTTTACCAGGGGAAATGCTCATGCATCTCTCTCTTTCTGGCTCCTTCTCCAAGCAAAAGGTAGCAAGTCACAGAGCCTGCTGATGGACAGTAACAATGCACGTCTTAAAAATAGGTGGAGGTGAGCTTTGGGAAGCTCAGCTCAGACCACAGGTCCTTCTAGCTCAGTAGCCTGTCTTTAGCAGTGGCCAGTAGACGGCTACAGAGGAGAAAGCTTTAAGTATCTGGCTGTGTGAAGAACGACACCATTTTGGTTTGAAGCTAGCAGGAGCCAGCTTTGTTTCTCTTCCAATACAAGAACTACGGCCACCAAATAATCAGCTCCCATCCAAATTTCTGGATGCATAGCGAGTGTGTAGATTTCTATCACCTTTCAAATCACCTTTTTTCTAGGATCCAGCAAATTCATTGCTTGTATAGAAATCATCTCACCTCTGATCACCCTTTTGGCCTTTTCCTGGACCTTTTTACAGTTCTGCCCAATCTTTTCTGAAATAGTGGGATGGACCAGAGCTGCAGAGTGCATGCAGGGTACAAGTGGGCCATGGGTTTATGCACACTGTTTGGGCTTCCTTTTCTTTCCTAGTAATTCCTAATACCTCATCTGCTTTCCTCAGTAGCCACTAAACACAAAGTTGATGCTTTCACAGAACCACCTACTGTAACTGCTCATTGATGCATGGCACTAGTCAGCTCAGAGCCTAGTATTCTGCATATGACAGAAGGACCAGGCCTTCTCTTTTCTCTCACAGACATTACTCCATGCTTACCTACAAAGAACTGCATTTGCCACTTCATTGTCTGGTTATTTCTGAAATTCATCACACTTGGCCCTCATCCTCATTATCCGGTAAAAACTGAGGATCATCAGCACACCTTCTCACCTCGCTGCCCACCTTGCTTCCAGACTGTTCCTGAGGTCCTGAAGAAGATCCCTCTCAGCACTCTCATGCCCTTACTAAGACAAGGCTCTACTCTCCACAAAAACATTTCCCACTTCTGAACCAGAACTGTATCACCACTGGTCTCTTATCCTTCTCATCACTAGTGTCAGCAGCACATCCTGGTCTGGGGGTACTGGTCATTGCCCTTCAGGACTCAATGCTCCATGGGGTTTCAGCAGGAAAGCAAGCCACACATCAGACAAGACAGCCATCAAGATCAGAGCACTTACAAGGGTACCCTTTGCAGAGCACCTCAATGGGCGTTGACATCTTTTTCTCGCTGATCCTCTCGTACTTTTGGCGCTTGGTGGCAGCCTTAAGGCCCTGCCAGGGCAGCGAACCCAGGTTGAAATACATGAGCACATAGCCCAGGCTCTCCAGGTCATCACGGCGACTTTGTTCTGTGAGAAAAGTTACAAAGGGGCAAGGAGTGAGTAGCAACCAAAACTGCTTTGGCAACCCCACAGCTTTGGAGGTGCACAAGGAACAAAAGAAACAACGCCTCTCTGTTCTTCAGTAGATTTCTATGGATAGACAAACTTGCAGAAGACATTCCAGCACAAATTCCTGCGGGGATGTTCATATTGCAAGAGTTAAAGCACTCCTCTCCCCACACAGCCCAACCCACTTCATAAATGAATAATTACTCTGACTACCTCCTCACTTGGGCAAGCCCTAATTCACACAAGAATTCAACAGCTCAAGAAGTGCTGCAGTGACACTGCCTGCTCCCGGAGGAAGGGCACCTACACTTCTCCACCCAGATTTATACTTCACCCAGGGGATTAGTCATGATGGAAGTACTCATGAAAAGACAAAGCTAAAAGAGGTAAGCCCAACACTACCCTTTCAAACTCATCTTCTAATTAACCTGCTGATACTCTTTACACAAGGCAGAAATGAGGAACTAGCGACCCCTTCTTGTGGTAAACAACTTTGTTCATAGTTTAGAGAAGCCTAATGTGTATTACTGTACAAAGATCTTTCTGGATTGGTAGCATTTTTCAAGCTGTGGAGGAAAGAGGCATGAATACAGAAGTACACTTTGAACCAAAGTTTCCCCTCCAAACAGGGGATGACTGTGTAACTGGTGTAACTACCAACTCTACTCAGTTGCCCTCAATATGACATGCTAAGGGCCCGCTTTTAGATGCTTACTTACAAGAAAAAAAATTGTTTCCCCAAACAAAAACATTCCACATTGAACTTGTTCTCTGGAATGGACAACCCATTTTAAGTTTCAAGTTAGCTCAAGATGCAGCTGAAGCAGAATTGCAGCAACTGAAAATGTTGACTGGTTATCTTGTGAAACTCCTCCCAGCTCCTCCAACATGCTTACAAATTCATCTCTAAGTTCTGCCAAGAAGCTCTTGCCCTTATTCTCCCAAATAAAATATAACAGACACTTTGGAGAAAGTAATTTACATCTTGAAGAGGACAACAACTTATATAGGTAACAGACAGCCAAAATATGGCTTGAGGGAGAGCACAGGGTAAAGACTAAAGAGATTCATCTATTACATTGATTTACAACTATAGCACATTTTGCTGGATTCAGTGCTATGCCATGGAGGATGCTGCAGATTATGTATTGGCCTGTGGGTTAATTCTCAGTATCAGTTACATGCTACCACCTGCCCCATTCAAAGACCAGCAGATTATTACAGCTACCCCTTCCTCCACTAGCTGAACTGAACCCTGATGAAGGAGTAGCTGTAGCAGGTCACAGATCTACATGTCCAGATGTACAGACACAAGCTGTGGGTCACCACAGATCCTTCTTCCTCCTGCATTTCTCTTATAACCTCCTAGTAGTTTTGAGAACTAGGGTGCTTCCTAAGTTAAAAATATCCGGGGGGAGGGCGGGGAAACAAACATTGTGGTTGCAAAAGAAAAGGAGGGTCTCATCGCTCCATAACCAGGAGGAGAGAGCCTTTGGGTCAAAGCATGTGAAATGCCAAGACAGGAGTAGAGGAGAAAGCAGCCCTGCAGATCCCCTAAGTGTCTTATTTTCAGCATGCAGAAATAACGTAATTTTTTGAGCCTCACTAACTTACTGCCTCAAGTTGCCCGCTTTAAAGGGGCTAATACTTCCTAATCTTATCAGGCTGCTGCCAAAGATAACTACACGACTGGCTGTGAGATATTTAGATGCTATGCAGGGTGCAGCAAAAAGAAACCCGGTTTTGCATTTGGCCTAAGGTTAGGATACACGTACTCTCAGAGGGCCATGATTACACACTACACATATCAAGTAAATAAAACTAAACAATATTTGATAATGACCTACATCCCGAGACAGGAGGCGTGTGGAAATGGAGTCAGAACACACATCCAGGACCTGAAAGCACAGGAGACATGGGTAACATCAATCCTGCAATTTGCCAGCCATTGACTTATGTATTCTGTAGCTTTAAAGCCTGTAACTGCAGGTTCCTCATCTACAGCATGGTGGTACCCCTCAGAGGAGTACAGAAATGCAAAGCAGGAACCCGAGAAACCTACTGAAGAAGCAAATCAGGCTTTTAGGAATAAATTGGGATCTTGTCTCCAAAATCTTGCTTGAACTCCACACTGCTTAGGGCAGGCTGGACCATACACCTTCACTTGGGTGGAGCACAGCAGCTTTGAGCACAGCTACCAACCCCATCCAGAACAGGATATGTTCTGTGTAGGCACAGTCCTAGTGATTTGAGGAAGGCCAAAGTTACAGACTTGAGGTTAGGGAGCCTTAAGTCGGTGGGGGAAGCTATAAGCCCTTACCAGAGGCAATGAGAGGCGTTACAAAGTCAAACTGGACAGCTCACTAGCATCCATTAGGTGCATGCAAACACACCTTAACTGTGCTTTAACACAGCAACATGATCAAGGAAAAACAATTGCAAGCATTACACCTAACTACTAAAATACTGCATGATAAATCTCTGATTTCATTGCATCCCTGATGTCCAATACCTATGGTATATGTGGTCACTATAGCCCACTTAAACAATTTCAGTGAGATTCAAATTATTACAATTCTGAAGCACCGACATGGTAAGTCACAGCTGTCAAGGTACCTCAAAACATTGTAGCTGTCTTTCACCTGCAACCCTAACTACAAGATCCTGAATTAAACCTTGGATGATGCTGAAGAGAACAACAGTTCCTACAGCCCATTTGTTTGTTTCATCTTCAGTTACTACTACACATCTCCAAATTTATTTTTTTTTTTGCCTGGCTTTATATAACAATTTCAAGATACTAGATAACATCAGACAACAAAACTGGAGTAATTAAGAGTTAGAAGAAAAAAAAAATCACCTCTACACACCAAATAAACATTATTCAATATCATTGCTTTCCTCTTTTAGAAGCTTGACAATCATTTAATAACTCTCACAGCATTCCTGGGACACAGGAAAAAAAGAAAAAAAAATAATCTCACTTCATCGTTTGAAAAGAGAAACACAGTGACATGAATGCATGCCTAGGGTGAGTCAGTCCAGAAGCTGTACAGTCATGACCTATGACACCACATCACACTCCCTTCTCCATTTCATTTCAGCTTTTCAGCTCTCCTACAACACACAGGGGACTGCTACTTTTATAAGACACTCATCCTTTCCTCCCTCACTCACAAAACCCCATCCAACAGAAAACAGAGGATTGCCTTCCCACACAACCCAGCAGACCTCTCAAACTCAACACACCCTGCAAGCAATCTCCTGCCAGTTCCGTCCTGCTCCCAGGGAGGTTCCCAGCCAGCCCACCCCCTCACTCCCTTCCCAAAGCACGGTCCTCAGCAGCAGTGTCCAGGGTGAGCAGGACTGTGAGTTACCTGGGGAAGACATGCTTGGGCAAAGACAGGAGACTGAGGGGACTGGTTACCTTGGACACAGAGTTCATGAAAAAACATGTTTCTTTGCAGCCTAAAGGGCCTCCTGCTCCCCCAGGACAGTGCTTCCCTCCACCCCAGTACTATCCAAAGTGATGCTGTTCCCATGCAGGACTCCCTAGGAATCATCTGTCTTCACTGGAGCCAGCTCAGCTGCAAGCAGTCTTAACCAAGCAATGTTTTCCTGACTACATATTTAGATCTGAATTTCCACATGCTGGGACTACACTTCCCCTTCCTCTCCCCACTGCATGTCAACAGCATTTAAAAACACACAGAAGTCTGGAATGGGCGACAAAGGGCAAGATGAGAAGAACTTTATGATCTGCACAGCCTACGCTGATGCCATCTAGGATGTGCATTTGAGGAGGAACTGCCCCCTGCCTCCTGTTATCCAGACAGAGCCCACCAGGCTTCTTGCAAGGCTGTCTCCTGGGCACCCCTGGGCATCTTCTATTTCAGACTTTACAAGCTCCTGAGGGTGCAAGGGACTCTTATTCCCAGAGCATGTGAAAATTGACTGGAATGCGTGAACCAAAGTCTGCACAATCCAATGACTCCTCCAACAGTAAGTCTCCAGCTGTGGAAACCCTCCCCAATCTTGCCTCCAACTTTTTCCCCGCAGTCACTGGGAAAAGAATGTGTTTCCTCCAGACATCGGAATGCCCAATCCTTAGCTTGCACATTCAAATAAAAGGCATTTATTCATTTGCTATTCCTGTCACATGAATACCCCAGCACCTGGTTCCTTTCCTCTCCCTAAACCACATTAATGTAACATTAAGACAGAGAATTTAGTCTCTGAAAAATCAAAAAATTCAGAGTGATGGTTCACACGGCAACGCTGCTAACTCACAAACATGTCTGTCATACACCCTGTAGCAAGGTCTTGAGAAACTGGAACTCCAGCTGCAACCCTGACACCCCCATCCCCTGTCCTCTGTGTAAAACAAGTAACATTTATGCCATTCAGGGGAATGAGCTGCAACGCGGAGATAATACACCCAAGACCTGTTGCACAGAGTAACTCACACCCAGACCTTGCCAAAGCAAAGGGCATGAAGAGGGTGACGGCTGTGCTCAGACTGATGGCATATGCAATTTGACCTTGGATTAGTGTTCAGACATTGTTTCTTTATCCTGATACACAAGCCAAGCACCAGTAGTAAAGGGCTAAGTCGGGACGGAATGAATAATAACATCCTTTAAAAAAAAGCCAACTCCACAACCAGACATTTAGCCTCTCGTGATCTGTTCATACAGAGCAGGCACACACAAAAGAATCGACAGACATAGTAGTGAGAATTATTTTGTGCATGTCTCCTTGTGGCAGTTACCATGGCTGTGGAAATCTTGACTGAGAATTCAATGGAGAGTCAGTTATATATAAGCAGGTCAAGCCAAAATACAGAAGGCCAACTCGGAAAGCTCTACAAGAACTATTTTTACTACACGGAAGAGGTCAAGAGATCACAGCCCACTCTCAATGCACAACACTCCCCATTTTGATATAAATAAAGCATTTTCAGTCTACAGTTATACAGTTATTAAGCAAGGAAGATGGTGGCAAACTGCTTTAATTTCTGCAGGTTCTAGTCTTGACTCCAGATTTCTGAGAAACCATCTGCAAGAGGGGAGACTAGGAAGCTTTCCCTAGGAAGAATGAGGACACAAAATCCTGTGGAAGCTGCTAGTTTAAAAGGTTTGAGTTTCTTGCTCTTATTTTCCAATTCCCATCTTACGCATTTCAGAAGGTCTCCCAGAAATACAGAGCTACAAGCACAGCAGCTACTTTCCTAGCTCTGCAGGCAGGGCAGCTTCAGTGTTTCTGCTCTTCAGATTTGCCAATCAGTAGTGGAACAAAGTCCACCTGCTCAGAATGAACCCTATGGTAACTATGAAAGCTTTGCACTTGTGGACAGGCAAAGTTTAGCTGAAGTCTGCAGGGGAAAGAGGTCACACACCAAAGAGAATTTTCCATTCAGGGAACGAAAGAGAGAACTGCAAGAGGTTTTCACTGTTCCTCACAGCAACCAGGTGTTGTGCATCAGGGGCTCATTCCTAGGACAAGAGTTTGGGTGACTTCAGGTGGTTTAAGCACTGTGGGTACTAACCCACACAAGATTTTTACAAAACTTGGGATGATGGCTATCACCAGTGTAATAATACTCGGCTGAACTCAGGACTCTTTCCCAGTCTAGTTTTCATCCCACAGTACTAGCCATAGACACTAAAGGCAGAGCCCTACCTCCCTAAAGCTGTCTCAGTCTCCCTCAGTGGTGAACAGGGCAGTGTGGTTCACAGACGCACACATAATCTGAAGACCCATGACAGCCAATCCTCAATCACAAAACCTGGTTGTCCAGGCATCATGAAGCTTCCCCTCATTTCAGCTTCTTGTACATTTCCAGCACATGACTGTCCCCATTCTCAGTGGTGGGTAACAGGAATATCACCATATTGCGGTGTGCCTGTATCCTCCAGCTCCGACACCTACAGAGTAAGGCACTCAGGAGCCAACAAGAAAGGTTTCAATGGCACATATCCCTAAAGGCTCAATGCCTGTGAATGTCTCCTTTATGTATCTAATCAGCCTGCAAAAATTGCGCAAGGCCAGAATCAGTAGCAGCAGAGTCGGAGAGGTCACCACCTTGATGCTAAACAGGGCCCCCCACTGTCCTAAGCAGTGCACAAACACGTACTGGTAGACAGTTTCTGCCTTTAGGAGCTCAGAGTGCCACAAAAGGCAGGACAGGTAACACAGGCGTAACAGTTAAAAGTTATTTGCCCGAGGCAGGTCAGCAGCTGAGCCAGGCACAGAACCCAGCCCCCTCCTTCTGGGGACACATGACCTTCCCTGGAAAGCCCCACCAAGGGGCAACAGTAGGCTCACCAATTCCCAGGTGGGTGTTGATAGAGGCGTAACGGGCTGTGCCAGTCAGATTCTTGTTTTCCCGGTAAGGGATGTGCTGGTGGGTCCGGGCGTCTCGGTACTTCTTGGCCAAACCAAAATCAATGATGTATACTAGGTTGCCTTTTTTGCCGAGGCCCATAAGGAAGTTGTCTGGCTTTACATCCCGATGAATGAAGTTCTTGGAATGAATGTACTCAATACGGCTGATCTAGAATGGGGAATAAATAAATAGTGAGACAAGCAAGAAGGAAACTTGCCATAACTGCATCTGTTAAAAACAGTACCCTTTCCAGGACAATGGCCTGTGAGAGTACAGAGAATATTGAGATGACAGCCAAGGAATAGACACCCTCTGGAGACAGAATGAGATGGAGACTGAATTCAACCCTGCGCACCAGCTCAGTCCTCCATCTAGGGAGGTCACTGTCAGCAGCACAAGGAAGGAGGAGAAGCAGATTTGTACAGACCAAAACTTCGAGCTTCAGCACTGACACTAGCCAACTTTCAAACTTAACCAGGTTGGGAAAGGAGAGGGTCCAGAACAGCTAAGGGTCTTAAAGCCAGGACACGGGCAGTTCAGTTGAGACAGGTAGTGATGCCAATCATTCATCATGCAGACAAAAGCATCTATGCATGCAACACTAACACAGGGTGAGCAGCAGGAGAAGGAAGGAGAGATGGAGATCAGGAAAAGCCAGTGGTGTCTAGGTTCCAGACCCCCATCTTTACTAAGATATAGAAACCTGGCAACCACTTGCTGCTAAATGAAAAAAGCCTGGGATATAGCAGTTCTTGAGCAGAGGCGATGGGGGGATGGGGGAAGGGGGGTGCGGGGAGAAAAAAAAAGAAAGGCATGGAAAAGAAGAGTAGGCATAAATGCTTCAGAGGAAACTCACCATCTGGTCTGCCAGGAGCAGAACTGTCTTGAGACTAAATTTGCGGGAACAGAAGTTGAAGAGATCTTCCAGGCTGGGCCCCAAGAGCTCCATCACCATCACATTATAGTCCCCCTCTGCTCCACACCACTTAATGGAGGGGATACCCACTGGGGAAAGAGAAAGATTAAGCTCACAGAACAGAGGAAAACTGCTGCATCCCCTGCTGAGAAGATCATATGTAACACCAAATCATTTCCTTTCTAAGGCCTTCCAGAATAATTTCCTTCTTCAACCACTCCTCCAGCCCCATCCTTTCCTCCCCATCTCACCTCCTCCCTGCATCATCTTGTAGAACTTGCTTTCAATGTGGAGCTGGGGGTGCTTGGTTTTGACACATTCCAGTTTGATGGCCACCTCTTCACCAGTCGCAATATTGGCTCCTGCATAGAAATGAGGGTGAAATGAAGATTGTGCAAGCTTCCACTGAAGCTAAACAGTTTTTACAAGGCCTGTACAGATGCCAAAACCTTAAGATTTGCCCTGAAATTTATTCTCTGTGACAGAAATGAGATTCAGCTGCTTCAACCTCATACAGTTTCCAGCACTGCCATTTACAAAGGCAAGCCCAGAGGAAGGCACAGGAATAGGAAACCAGCTCTGATCTTGCAGCTAGGCTCGAACAACAGTCCTACAGTACGTTACCTGCCTTGTTATCTCAAAAAATGGCAGACTTTGGGAGGTCAATCTGTATGTATCAGCAGTACCTAAACTGAGTGGAAGTTTTAGCTTATTATATACCTAGCCCCTGAACCCAAGCCAGCCCCCCAGACAGTGATATGGAATACCTCTTGCCAAACAAAATCACTGGTTACCTCAGGTACATCGTTTCAACAGAGCCAATTAGCTCAGGAGGAGACATTGTTAACATTCCCAGCTACCTCTGGTTTCTCCATAGCCCTGACCTGCTCAATACAGACAATTCCCAATCTCCAGCTTCTCCCTCTCCTGGTAGCTTTAATAATACCTTTACCTTTTGCCAACACATAAACATTTGCTATATCCTAAATTAGAAGCATGAAGAAATGAACTGAATCCAGTACTGAATTAAGCTACTCTGATGCCGTTGTTGAAGGTATCGCTAGATAGTTTGCAATGACACAAAACCACCACCCCCCACGCACTCCTTTCTGAAAAGAACGGAGCTACGAGCCACAAAAGCCAGCACTCTGGTCCCAAAGTGCACTCTCAAAGGAAGAACAGGCTGGTCTATCTCTTGTACTAGCTGAGAGGATTCCAGATGTTTCACATCATCCTAAAATGGAAAGAATTAAGATCTGTACACAGGTCACGGGAATGACACTCAAGACTTGCTTCTCTCTTCTCCCCTTCCATGCCTGCCTCACACACAGAGACAAGCCCTTCCTCGTATCTGGAACTATTAAAAGTTCCACTCAAACACAAATCAGAGAGCAGCTCTGATCACAAATGACTTATGAACACTGTCATAAAATAAACTGCTCCAGAATATGCATGTCAAACATGAGCTGGAGTCAAAGGTGATGTTTTGTAGATATCCCATAGCTAGCCTTGGTAGCTCTGGTTAATTCGTTCCTTCTGATCCCTGTGATAAGACTTTCAGAGTCCACAAGGACAGCTGTGGATACACCTCTCTATCCAACCTCTTTCACACACTGCCTCCAGAGCCAGGGACCAAAGAGAAAAAGGAAATGTTTACACAACTGGATTCCTTCCCCTCTTGGATCCTAAAGAGATCCATCTCCCATTCTGTACAAGCCAGAACTCTTCAAAGTTAGCCAAGAGCTGCCTGCTAGCAAAAAGACGTCATCTAGATACTATAGCACCGGGTCGAGACAGACAAGCTGCTAGGAATTTGTAAGAGAGGAACACAAACGATTGGGGCCTAGAGGGATTGATTTACTAAGAAAGATTAAAAGAGCTAAATATGTAACATAGACAAGAGATACAGCTAAGAAGGGTGGGGAGGAAGAATGGGACATGACAACAGTCTGCAAATATTTGAAGGCTGTAAACACTAAGGAGGGAGAGGAATTATTTAGGGTGCTCCGAGGGAGGAGAAGGAAGAGCAATGGGATGAATTTAATGAAGGTTTTTACTCAAGATCCAGGAGAAGGGAAAGGGAAAAAGCCATCCTGAGAGCTAGAGCCATTTGTCCAATGGTTACTTTGGAAAGATGCTGTCATTTTCCAACTTAAAGCTGCTCACCAGCAAAACAAGCCTCTACATTTCCTTTACTCCCCCACAGGGCCCTTCTTACAAGCATTAGGAGTGCAAGAAGGAAAAGGGGCTCAGATCACAGTAAGAACATGGCCCTGAACTAGTATCTACCTTTTACATCAGTGTTCAATCACTAGCCTTCATTCAGCATGGACCCAGGACATCCAAAAAGATGAGTGCTTCCTCCCCTTCTTTCTTTCCCCTGCCTTTGACAAGACTTTCCTCCAAATCCTCTGCAGCAGCCTCGTCTGTTCCCTAAGGGATTTTTTACCTCTCCTAATCTACCTGCTGACCCACAAACACTGAGGAGCACTCATGAGACTTCTGGCAGTATTAGCATTTCGAATGAGCCCTACCCCCAGAAGCTGAACAGTGGAAAGATGAATGAGTTCTCATCTCCACATTACCCTGCATGTTTAGGAAGATGATGAAGCATCCATCCACCAGGCTGTCTGCAGATGGGGAGTGTTATCTGCCAGCATATAAAGCAGGAAAAGGGAAAGGAGGTGCAAGTATCAAGAAAACTTAGATTCTGCAAAATGTGAATATGCCATTCAAATGGTCAACATGATCTTCAGCCCCACACTCTACATAGCCCAAACACAGGTGTTAGTCTCTTAGAAGAAACAAAACCCTGTGGCCTGGAACAGCAAAAGTAGGACCAATCAGACCTAATGGCGAGCCAGTCTTTGCTGAGGGTGTCTCTGACTGAACACTTCAGGCTCACCCCACCCTCTCCCCAAAACCCACTATGTCTTTAGGTTGCTCCCTCTACCATTTCTTGGCTAAAGATCTACCCAGACTGAGACCACCACAAGTGAGGAAGGAATTCAAGGGCAAGAGTCTTTCTGATCCTTTGTTCCACACTTCAACCACCACCTTTTTTAAAGATACAAGTACAAACGCAACAGTTCTCTGCTCCCTTTCCAGACTGGAAAGCATCACGTTTCAGACAAATGAAGTAGAGCCTGCCTAGCTTCAGCCACTTGAGAGACGTATGTAGGATTGGGGATAATTTCTAACATCCACCTCCAGTCTCGCTCTGCTGTGGGGGCTGCACAAATTCAACTCATTCATCACGAGCTGTTTGAAACAAGCCCCGGGGACAGAGGATGTCACCGGCTAAACAGGATCCTTTCCGCGTGGAAGCCTTTTGCTGCATGTCTGATACAATAAACGCCACCCTCCTTGCGCACCGGGCAAGCCAACAGGCACAGCCCTTCGCTCTCCCCACCGCCGGCTCCCCTCTCAACAGCCTGGCGCGGGAAGAATGGAGGGCTGCGAACAGATGGAAGAAGTCAGACAGGGCGAGAGAGAGTTAACAGGCCAGGAAACAAAGGGAAGGCACTCCCCGCCCAGCAAGGGAGGAGCCTGCCACCAGGAACTGTCCCCAGCCAGCCCAGGTCCCAGCATGCTTTGTCTGCCCAGCTCCTCTCCACCACCAGTGTGCATCCCAGCCCGGAGATTCCTACCACGTTCAGCAACCCTGCCTTGCCTCTTGGCCAACACCTCTGACAAAGCACCTCTCCTCCGGCAGCCCAAAGGTCTCTGCAGTTCCTCTGCAAACTGGGGTTTGCTCTTCTGAGTGAGCATTTTTAAAGGCAAATGGGCTAGCCAAGGCCCATGGACAGCCTGATCTCATTTCTCACCTTCCCAAGCCAACATGGGGCGAACATCCCCCTTTAGCACATCTATCCCCCGAGGCAGGGCATGGAAGCAAGGCATTGTGCTTTAAGACCCAGCTAAGGATTAACAGATATCCATCCTTTGTGTTTGCCCACGTAGAAATTAGAGTTTCCTTCTGGCAGGAAAGCCCCAAAACAAATTCCAAGGAGCACAGCGTGCAGTAGCTGCTGGTTACAGAGCAGGTGAACAAACTAACATCCTGAAAAAGAGAAGCTGAGGATAAACCGTAGAGACCATGCTCACCTACAGAGACAGAAAAGGCTTTTCTGTCCCTGCTCTGTCTCCACACCATCATGGAGAGAGAACTGGGAGGTGAATCTGGTGCAGGAGAGAAGTCCTCATGAATGAGTTTCTCTGTCTGCAGAGCAGACCATGAGAAGACAGGATGAGCACAAGCATCCTCCAGACGCAGCATCAGAGACTACATGCCTGATCCCTCCAGGCTGGGGAGTCACCCAGGCTCCAAGAAGTCTCGCTATCACTGCTTCAAAACACACTGGCTTGCACCTCAATGAACATCACAAGGGCTTTGATACTGCGTTCAAGTAACTTGGCTGAACTCGGCAGCTGGAGGCATTCTGCTGCCCTCGCCACGCTAGGGCACTGGGGCTTCCTCTGCCCCTCATGTTGTTTGGTTACAGGCAAGGCAGACACAACCCTTTCACCACAGCCTGTTTGCCACGTCCCCTTTGCACAGGTGAACGATCTCTTACATCGTACAGAGAAATACAGTATCAGGCCTTTCCAATCAGTACCTCCCTTCTTTCTCCACATACACGCCAATGTTTTGCTCTTTCTCCACATGTACCCCAATGTTTTGCAATATCCTGGCAATTTATACTGTACTAGAGAGGGTCTGGAAGGCTTCAAGCCCCACCATAGGTGGAAAATGCTGTGTCTGGGCTAACACCTCTCAATCTCTTGCACCTGGGAATTAAAAGCACTGTCAAGAGACACTAAGGCTGGAGGGCCACAGAGGAGTGGCATACAGGAGTAGGCTGCTGTAAAGGAAGCATGCGGTGGGACTGGGATCCCAGATCCATTATTTATCATCTTTGTTCATGCCCTGGATAAAGGTGGCAACAAAACCTGTTACTGATTATTCCCACAGGATACTTAATCAAGAGAGGCTGCCAACACCAATCAAGAGAGAATAATAAAGCAAGAGGGAACTGGAAATAAAAGCAAGAGGTAGAAAACAGAAGGTGATTTACAAACACGGGGAAAAGTAATCTGGATTAGAGGTATTCAACAAAAGGAACCCAGGGAGGGATGAGAAGATGTTGCACATCCTAGAAGAGATCTCCCACAATACAGCTGACAGTGCGCTAAGGCCAATTTTGCTACCCGATACAGTGTTGATGATGGGGGAAGCCAAGGAGACCCAAAGCAGTCTGTGCAGAGGCATCACATTACAGATCACTCAAGGGTAGCCCTTCACTGCCAGGCACTGGACTTCTAATGCTGTGTAGGCTTCAAGCTGCTCAGCAGATGGACAAAATGGGAAGAACTGAACGAGCAGCAAGAGTGAGGAATGGTGGATGTACTGGGAAGCAAAACACAACTCAGCTGAGCAAATTAAGAGTCAAGGAGCACATGATGACCATCTGTAAATACCCAAAGGGTGCAAACACCAAGAAGGGAGAGGGCAATCATTCTACTGGCCTGCAAGACTACAGCAAAACAGGCAGTGGTGAGAACTAGACAACAGGTAAAGCCACGCCAGCTTCCATGGAGGGATCGATCAGGCTACTGGGTAGTCTCAACACTCTGGCCCCACATGGTTTGAACCAATAAAAACATCATCAGACAAAGCATTAGGGAACGTATCTACACATCAGCATGCTGGCTTGGAAGAACTTCTCCCCAAGTGACCTGCCACGGTAACAGGAAACCCAGTGCCTCATGAGCTCTGTCCATTGAGCTCCCAGCTCAGGTCTTTCCAGATATTAACTCTAAATCCCATTACAGATCTAATAGATCTGGGCCCCAGGACTTTTAACTGGGCTACCCTCCCTGACCTGTTTTAGACCTCCTGGTCTCAGACTCTCTTTCACAGGTGCTGGACCACCTCTTCCACTACCAATCTTCCCAAAACTTTACTTCTACCCTGAAGGAACAGCTATCTCCTCCCTTTCCACCATCTACTCTGTAAACAGTTTATACCCACACACCCAAGCTCAAGAAAAGGAAGCAAGAGAGCTGCAATAAGGGTGTATGACAAATATGCCCTGAACAGTCCAAATCTAAACCAGTCTAATCAACCACCACTGTGTCTCTCATATCTGCAAGGCAAAGCTGAGCTCATCCCACTTTCTCTGTCATCAGAAGACTGGCAGCAGCTAGCAGCATCCCTTGAAGCTCTTTTTCTCTCCACCACTTCCAACCTTACATGGCACACACAAATATCAACAGGCAAGAAAAACAGCCCCAAAACAATGACGCAAGTGAGAACAACAACCTTACAGGTGGAAGGACAGAGACTCATGCTCACCTAGGTAAATGTCTCCAAATGAACCGCTGCCAATCTTTCTGCCCAGACGGTATTTGTTCCCCACTCGAAGCTCCATGGTTCAGTCGTGCTGAGAAAAGAAGCACAGAAAGCGCAGCGTCAGAGCAGAAACAGGAAGTGAATCATGTAAGACAGTACAGTAGAGACCTCCCCACTAGAGGCTGGGTACAGTTTTTAATCTTGAAATACTTCATCTTCTACAAGGCCTCTGTCACCTCTCCTGGTCTCTTGAATATCCAGGGACAGTACAAGCTAAAAATGCTGCAGGAACGTGACCCTTTCAAGCATGTTTTCCATGTTCCCATCATGGGAATGAAGGAGGATGGAATCTCTTCCCCACTGTTTCTGTTCAGACGCTGATTTGGGGGGGACACAGGAAATCCCTCCTAAGAAGGTTTCGGTGGGTGATGACACTACTGTGACAAGAGATGGTACTGCTCCTTGTAAACTACAGTGCCTGGCACCCAGACAGCGGTAGCCTCGTGAGACACCAGAAGGGACAGGCACAATAAACCCCGTGAGAAGGAGCACTCTCTAGTCCAGCCCCAGACTAGCACCTCAGTGGCAGTGAAGCACAGGACCCAAGGGCTCTGAGAGCCAGACAGACTGCCAGGAGCAAGCCACTCCGTCAGTCACCCCTAGGCGGGGGCTGGCACAAGGGACAGGGAGGAGACATCTTGTCGAACTGAACCCTGCAAGGCACGCAATGACTAGAACACCACTTGCTTATCTTCATATGCTTCTGCTGATGGGATCACAGCCTCCTTTGGTCTACCTGAGCCTCTCACTCTCTGCTGCCTACCTAGGTGTGCCGGCTGTTTGTTTTTAGCAGGTCAGGCCTTTCCTCATCCCTTTACCTGAGGTGATTAGCTAACCCTTTGACCTGCTATACCCCATGAACAAGCCCAGGCTTAGCCTACTCACCTTCCACAGAAAACCAACTCGATTGAAGGATCACAGCCACAGAGTTTGTTCTCCCTGCCAACCTCAACTTCTGCTGCAAACATCTTGGCCAAACATAGTTCCAGAAGCTCCCCCTTCAACAGCCCCGTTTCCCTCACCCGTTCCATGGCCACCAACTTAATTCTAACTGCAGCTCTTCCTGAGACAGCCAACGTGTCTCCTTTTAGAGGGTTTTGCCACAATCCTACTTTATGCAATGCCACATTATTAGCGTACAAAATGCAGACACAGAGCCTGTTGGGGACAGGAAAGGTGAGGAATGATTCATGTTTTCACAAGTAGGTGAGAGGAACTTTCCCTTGCTGGAGCTCAGTAGGAAAGAAGCATCACTGAAGGAAAGACAGGAGGAATGGCCTTGTGAGACACAAGCACAAAAAAAATAATCCCAGCTACAGGACTCTGGGCATACAATAAACCTAGAGCTGCTTCTCCTGCCCCAGGAGATGGGATTACAGAAAGAGGAATGGACGGGCTGCAGAGACATACAGGGAAATAATCCTATCAAGGTATTCAGGGGACATTGTGAACCCTGAAAGCAGAGCTCCAGTCACCAGAAACCACACACAAAACACTCGGAGGTGGAGTCCCCTCACCTAGTATTTACTTATGCATGTGGGTTTCTGTGCATCTCAAGTCTACAAAACCCTGTGGCTATTTCTGACTTTCTTACTACAAGGAATGTAGGCAGAGCCTTGGGAACCAAACCAGGAGGCAGGCGTACCTGGGTGAGGGCACAGCAAACAGACATGATTTTTATCCGCTGCCTGCTGTTCTGTATAACCACATTAACATACATCTGACTTGCTTACACTCCTACTCCAATAAACGATCAAAGGTCTGTGTCCCTGGGAACCCGTCACACCACTGCCAGGAAGACAGCTCTTGAACCTCCTTCCTTCATGGCCGTGTTTGCCCAGGCCTGCAAACCCTGAGCACTTCCACTCGAGTTCAACTCCCAGCCGGGGCAAGCACAGCCAAGCAAGCCACAGAGGCAGGGCAACAGGTCCCGGTGGGGTCTCCTCCACACCAGGGCACAGCACTTACTGCACTAAAACACCGCAGTTCCATGCCTAAATTTGGTCCCACCCTTCTGGGACAGGCAGGAGCCAGGTTAAGAAGGGCTTCTCACACAAAGAGGCAACAGCCCTTCTAGCTGATTAAGCAACAGGCTCCAGAGGGGAATCTAAAAAATGCTCCGGGGTGAGGGGGTGGAAGCTGGAAGCAGGATAATGGAGTGAAAAATCATGGTCTCGCACAGCTGTCATTTTGCCTTATCTCCCCCCCAGCACACACACAAGTGTGCTTAGAAAACCTGGGTGGAGGATAGCCACAGAGCAACAGCCTGGATTCATGGTAAGGGGGCAGGAAACACATCCCACCCCCTAACAACTGCTCCAGGAGTTCAAACATCTACCACATTTGCTTCTACTTCACACACATACCCCCATCATCTACAGTTTCCGCCCTTATCATCTGATCTACGGTCTACTATTACAAGACAGAAAATGTTACATATAAAATTTGTATGATTATATATGAAATCTGTATTACTCTCTATATATTATTTATATGTGTAAAATTTTGAAGCCACCCCTCCCTCCTGCCCGCCAACCCCCCCAGCAGGCTTAACCCCCCCTGCACCGCCACCCTTCTTGCGCTCTCCAGCCAAGGCAGCATTCCCAGGGGCTGCAGGGCAATCATTTAGTTAAACCATTTAGTTTTCCATAAGGGATTAACACACATACAACCTCAAAGCGAGTGTGTGCTCTGCATGAGCGTTTGCATACGTGAATATCCAACATTACACAGACACCTACAATATACTACAGAGCCTCATAATAAAATAGCAAAAAAAAAAAAAAAAATACTATCCAGCCACCAGTGCTGCTTCCCCACACACACCATTTTGCACCAATCCCCTTTTATATAATATAAAATACCCACGTACAGGCACAAAGGCCATTATATAAACACACGATAAGAGTTGATATCATGCTACTGTGCCAGCATTGATGGCGACCAAAGATGCAGGGACCACCTCGGGGTGGGGGGTCAGGAGGGCCACTTCGGCCCCCCCTGAGGGGATCGGGAGTGAAAAGATGCCCTGGCTAGCAAAGGCCAGGCAAAAGCAAACCCACGGCTCCATAATGGAGGCTGCCGAGCCCAGCACCACTCCAGCTTTCAGTGGAGGTGTGGGGAGCAGGAGCTGCTTTGCCCATAGACCATAAAGGCTTTACATGGCTTTTTGTGCGTGTGTGTGAAGGGAATAAAGAAAGAGGCTGGCAAAACAATAATTTGAACTGGCTTAAAAATAGGAAGGAAAAAAAAAAAAAAAGATAAAAATTACGTTTTGATTGAAATGCAAAACATCAAACCCCTCCAGACCCTTTCACACTTACAAAAAGGAGAGCAGCAAAAGCGATTGGGGGGGGGGGGGGGGGGGGGGGGGGGGAGGAGAAACCCCACGCACAGAACATTTGGACTACATATGAAGAAATAGCCACAACAGGAAAACGGGGGGAGGGGGGAACACAAAAAAAATAATAATAAATATGTCCCTTACACCCCCACCCCCTACAGGCAAAACACTACGCGAAAACAGCGTTACCCGGGCTGTTATTTTTCCGGGTAGGTAACAAAAAGCAGCCGCCCCCGGGAACGGCGCTGAACTTCCCCTCGCCCCCCCCCCGCCGCGGCCACCGACCCCCGCCTCTACCGCCCCCCGCCCCGCACAAAGGGAAACACCGAGCCCCACACACACCCCCCCCCCGCCAGAGGCAGACCCCCTGATACAAGCGACGTGGGGCGCTGGGGAGGGAGACAAGGAGCATCAGTAAGCGGCAAGGATGGGGGGTTAAATCACTCAGGGGGCGGCCCCCCGCGGGGACCCCCGCGCCCCCCCGCCAGGAACGGCACAGTCCGGCGCGGCACCCCATCCCCGTTCGCCTCAGCGCCGCCGGCAGACAGGGCCCCGGCAGGGGGAGAAGGGGGAGAAGGGGGAGCCCCCCCCAAATCCGCCGCCGCTGGGGGGGGGAGACCCCCTCCCCGCGCCCCCACAAAGGGGATTTTGTCCCCCCCGGCCCCGGCCCGGCGCATCGCGCCCTGCCCTCCCCTCCCCTCCCCCGCCCCCTCCCCCTCCCTCCGCGCACACAAAGAGCCGGAGGGGCCGCCTTTCCCCCGGGGTTTGCGCCCCAAGATGGAGGCGGGCGCCCCCCATACCCACCCTGACGAGAAGGGGGCCGTGTGAGGCTGCTGCTCCGCCAGCTGTCAGGGGGCCAGGCGGCCGCGGCGGGAAGGATGACGGAGGATTGGGGAGGGCTGGTGGCGGCCGTGCCCGGCGCGTCCCTCCTTCGCTCGACTCGGCTCAGCGCGGCGCGGCGCTGCCTGCCGCCTCCCGCCCGCTCGCCGTCCCCTCCAGCCGGCGTGTGCTCGGCACAGCCCGGCGCTCACCCAGTTTCCATTGAGCCCCAGAGCCAAACCCACTGATGTCACCCAGCGCAGCCCCGGCCCTCCTCCTCCTCCTCCTCCTCCTCCGCCCGCCGTTAAAGGCGCAATCGCCCGCCGCCGTTCCCGCCGCCCTGCAGCCCGGCGGCCCCCGTCAGCCCCGGCGAGGGGGAGACCTCCCCGCAAGCACACGGGGTGGGTTTTGGTTTTGGGGGCCGTGTCCCCTCAGCGGCCGCCGGGCTCCCGGCTGAAGTTTTCTCCTCAGTGGGGTGTTGAGGGGGAGTGGGGCAGCAGCCCACCTGTGGCACCCCACAGCGGCGGGGGGGGGCAGTGGGGCAGCCCCAGTATGGTGCTATTGCCACCACAGTAGGGTCATCGCCCCTCGGCCCCGCTTGGCGATCCTCATGCAGGGGCATCGGGTCCCGCCACGATGGCAGCAGATGGCAAGCAGGGGTCCAGCAGGATGGGTCGTGAGGTGTCAGAGTCGCCCCAGCCACACAGAGAGGGTCAGGGCTCCTCAGCCCGCGCCCCTCGGGAGCAGGGGCACCCCGTTGGTGAAGCACCTGCACATACAGGCGAACGTTGGCACGCACATAAACCTTGATGTGGATGGATGGAGGTCCACAGGGCACCCAGGAGACAAGCACAAAGCTGGGGATACCCCTCAGACCATGGGGCGTTTGGGGGCCAGACAGCCACCGCGTGCTGCAGTGAGTCCCAGATCAGCTCAGAGAGGGCCAGCTGAGTCGGGGGGAGGCAGCCAGGGTGTACCAGACCTGCAGGGAGTGTAGGAACAAAGCCCAGGCTGGGGAAGTGTTTGGGGGCTCCTGGGAGGCATGTGTTTGAGGCTGGATAAGCAAAGATGGAGTGAGGTGCCATTGTGAGCATTGGGAGCCGAAGCGGTGGTGGAGTCAAGAGTCCACAACCTCTCTGGAGGTCTTGGAGTTTCCTTCTCTGGGGACTTTTAAAACCTGCCTGGACATGATTCAGTGCAACGCACTCTAGGTGAACCTGCTTTAGCAGGGAGGTTGGACTAGATGATCTCCAGACACCCCTTCCAACCCTGAGCATTCGGTGATTCTTTGAGTGTGGAGGGAGGCTGGAGCCAATGTAGGTTGAGAGGGAAAGGAACAGCAGTAGGTCCTGTGGAACAAGAGCCAGATGCTGCCAAGCTTTGCAGGCACCAGGGTGCTTTGTTGGGGAGAGGCTGCTTCAGCACAGTCATCCCAAAGTCAAGAACTCCAGTTCCTGCAGCTGAGCTAAGAGTGGAGGAGATAAGCATGGTGAGGGAGAGTTCGAGAGCCCTCATACCAGGCCAGCCCTGTGATGCGTCTAGGCTGGGACTCGCATGTCAGCTTTCGAGTACACAACACAAGCACCGGCTGTTGGCACAGA
The DNA here is from genome assembly GCF_017639655.2 of Falco naumanni. NCBI lineage: Eukaryota > Metazoa > Chordata > Aves > Falconiformes > Falconidae > Falco > Falco naumanni. The sequence continues at coordinate 35,073,595 of NC_054058.1, forward strand.
GGCCGGGTTGCAGCTTGCCCCCACTGTGTGGTGCAGAAAGGTTCAAGTTGTACCAAGATGGTGGGCCTCAACGCTCTGAATCCCGCTGCCAGCCAGTGCCCACGCTGAGTTGATGGGCCACTGAGACCTGGGAATAGTCCCTGGTTTATGCAAACCTTCGGGAACCGCTGCTGTTTCCCTCTCTCACTGCTGGGCCAGCTTTATCACAGAACTTTGTCTCCCTTCCGAGAAGTTAGAATTTAATTGAGTTTTTTGTAGTAATGACATTTCCTTACACATGCTTCATTGAATCTCTGTAGCTTCACAACTTATGTAACAGCAAACAGATGGGAAGGTAGGTAATAAAGTTACCTTAAATAAAGCCACTGCCAAATCCAGATGGGGGCTTGCCCTCCTACCCTGGGTGGGTGCATGTCAGCCGAGAGGGAATTTGCTGGAGCCCAACACTGCTCACAACTTTGCTGTGAGTGGCAGGCCCATGCAGGCACTGGGCGAGATGGGCCGTGACAGAGAGGGCTCCTGGAAGGATGGATCTGAATCAGATCCCAGGAGAGGCAGCTCTCAGTGTGGCCAGTGGGAGCTGAGTTTGGGGTGACCCTGCCTGGCAGGCAGATGCAGGCTCTGGGGGGACGGTAGCCTCACCAGCTCTCCCCCTGTTGCTGGCTGAGGCAGCAGGAGGGAATTTAAAGAAATCCCAAACATAGACACAGCCCTTGGGGATGAAACCAGAAAATGTGTACGGACACTTCGGCTACCTTTATTTTAATCATTTAGGACTTAAAATAAGAACTCTTTAATTAGAAACATTCCCTTAATTGAATTGTAATCAAGCTTTTAGTGCTGTTAGCCTGGCTAACCATGTGATCTAGTAACACCCACCTTCCTCTCTCCAAGCATTGCCTAGTTACACCTCTTACGGAGTGATTTGTATTAGGGAGCCTGGGCCAGGGGCTGTTGGTTTTAGCTATGCGTGTAGCAGCCAGTATGGCGGGGACCCCATCACCACCAGGACTGTCAGTGTTCCAGTGGTACAGGAGGTAACTCCTGCCTCAGTGTCTAAAAACATTAGGTGTTAACACACAACACCAGCAGCAGGACCCTAGCTAGAGAGTGGTTGGGGTTGGGTAGGGTTGGGAAGGGAAGGGAAGAAGTTTGAGGGACAGGCAGAATCCATGCTCACAATCTGTGCTGGGTCATCTCCATTCCTCTCCAGTTACCAAACTGGTGTGCAGCAGTAGCCACAAGGACCTTTTCCTCTCCGTGCACCTCTTCAAAAATTATCATCCCCTCAGGTCTAGCCTTGTATTAGACCCCAGAATACAACAACAAAGGCACCCTAAGACTTTGTTTAAACAACAGCACCTGGAAGGCTGTGTAACTTCCCAGACCCAGCAGGGAGACACAGCTGCACTCAAAACCCCATGCCAGGATGAGACCCCAGGAGGCCTTACTTCATTCGTTCTCCCTGGTTTGCCTGGGAAGGATCTTCGCATGTAGAGCACGGAAGGGAGTTGAGGCTCCAGCCAAGACTCTTAGCTCAGCAGCTGGAGGACCTGCACCTGGGATACCTCATGTCTACCTCTCACAGGGTTCAGACATAGCCAAAACATCCCTAGATGATCCAGGGAGTGCTGCTGCTGATGGCAGGCAAGCAGAAGATGGGCTACATGGTGTGGTTCTGCTTTCAAACCCTTTGGCTGCTGTCCTGTTGGAGTGGGAAGGTCCTTGGGCAGTCCCCAGTGCTCACGATGCAGCACTGTAGAGGGAACCCATGGCAATGTGTCTTGAGCTGAGTCTTGTGGGCTGATGTATCCAGGGGGGATACCTCATGAGCACCCAGGTCTAGCTAGAGCTAGAGCTACCCTTTTTAGTCACTGCTGGGTGGCCTTCCAGAGCCGTGGTATATGATACTCATAGCACCTAGTAAAACTCACGGGAAAGCTGAGCTCCAGTGTCCTAGCAGACCTCAGAGAACTGCCAGGTCACATTTGGCAGCCTTGCCTGATCTGCAATGAGCAGAATCCCATTTCACCCACTATCTGGAGAGGGACATACCGCTTTGAAGACCAAAGCCAGAGAGACTTGCCTGTGGTAGGAAAGCATGAAGGATCAGTGAAAGAGCAGCAAAAACTTCAGCTCTGTGCTGAAGTTCTACTTCTGCAAGGCCAGTGAAGGCAAGAAAAGATGAGAAGTGAGAACAAATTCATTTCCACCTACAATTCAAGAGTAGAGGTTCCTGAGGAGGCAGGTACCTGTGTCTTGACACATCCAACAGACCAGAACAGAGTTGTTCAAAACATTAACAGTTTATCCAGAGCATGCAGCCCCCACTCAAAAAACAATGATTAATGTTATCAGGGTCTTTTTTACAGGTCATAGTCTAGTTTCTCAGTACTTCCCAAGTAATAATAGATTTGACTTTTAAATATTCATACCAAGCAATAAAGTAGCATTGTACAGAAGACCCAGTATTACTGGAGGGAAGGTCAAATGCAGCCTGCAAGGTGGGCATGCTGATCTGAGCGCTTTACCAGAGCGCTCTGCATTTTAAAGCCTTTTCTACAGTCAAGTGCAAGTCCCCATTCTCATGCAGCAGGGAGCAATAAATACTGCTGCAAATGAGACATTAGGATCCCAGGATAGCACAAGGCTAAAAACAAAGCAAAATGCCAAAATAAATAAAACATAGCTAATAGCTACCTCTGAAAAGGTTGCCGTCAGTGACTCGCTCAACATCAGGTAGGAAATTGGCGGCAGGGGCAGGGATCTAGGCCAACACACAACTGTCTCAGCAATGAGTCATTCTTTTTTCTTCACACTTTTTTTGGGGAAAAAAAAAAAAAAAAAAGGATAATGCTGACTCTCTGCAACGAGCCTTCTTCATGACACAGCCCAGACTCATCTAGAGTACCATCTAACCTGTGTGCTGCAGGTGTCCTGTGGAAAATAAATATGTGGCCACATAATTAAAGACTCAACCATAATTCATATGCATGAGGACACTGAAGGGCAGTTGTACATCCAGCCTTGGTGCTGTCATTTCTCAATGATGAGAAATGTGTATTCTGATATAACAGGCAGCAGCAATGGCCTGTCATCCTCAGTGAGGAGCAGAGCTGGCAAGAGGTGAGATGTGCTGTCGGGTGGCATTTGGGATAACAGCACAGGAGCAGTAAGGCTTGGGAGGAAGACTTGGGAGAAGACATTTGTTTGGGTACTGGAGAAATCTGTGATCCCATAAACACAAGCTGATACAGCTCTCCTCCCGGCTGCCCTTGTCCCCTCCAAGCTTTCCCACTTTTGGCTTCCCTTCTTCAGGCTTGTCACAAAGCCCTGGACTCCACCTCAGCCATTGCCCCCTCCTAGGTCCACCTCACCTACCCTTCCCTGTCTCTTCCCCATCACACCCCTGGAACCAGTCTCCTGCCCAGGACATTACCAGTCTGGCTCAGCTGAGTGTCCTTGGCCATTCAGTCCTAGCCTTCCCACCACATGCTGTCTCCCTACACACAAGCTGCTCCCTGTCACCAGTCCAAGCCTTCTTGGGCAGTCAGTCAGTGGCCACTCCCCTCCATCCCCAATCCCCATCCATCATCAGAATCCCCCAATCCCCAGGCAAACAGATTGAGAGCTGCCTGCCTCCCCCCCATGCCCGCTGCTCACCCCACTGCCAATCACCCCTCCTCTGTTCTTCCCATTCCCCACCTCTGATCACCCTGCCTCTGCTCTTCTCATTCCCAGTCTCACTGCTCCAGCCGGCCCTGCTTTCTGCTCCCAGTTCCCCTGATCAACCAGCCCAGTCACTCCAGCAGCTCCCAGGCAATAACCCCTTGCACAGCCAGGCCCAGCATCTCCCTGCTGCTCCCAGTCTCATCTGCCTCCCAAGTCTCATTTGCTTTCCCCCAGATTTTTGGTCCTTTCCCTTTGAATTTCACCCCTTCCCTATTCAAATCAGGGGCTTTCCTCCACTTGGCTTCCCAGAAGCCAAAAGAGAGGTGGATGGGAACACAGGCAGAGGGGAGTATCAAGGGATTCAGCCCAGTGCCCGCCACAGAGCAGCAGGTTGTGGCCCTAGAAGGGAAACCTCCCAGTTTCCTTCAGCTCTGCTCCTCCACGGGAAAGCCCATACACCGTCACGCCAGCCAAGGGAGGGTTGGGCAGGTTTGCAGAGGCTGAAATCTTTGTAGCTGTGAAGCTGTGACTTCCTTCCACGTTTAACAAAACCATGTAATTTGTCCACGCCAGTGGGGGAGAGCAGCGGTGTTTCATGAAGCTGGCAAAACACAGCCTCCATGACACAAAACCTGACATCCTGCCCAAAGCCAAGCCCTCGCTTGAAAGCCCAGAAGATCCACAGCTTTCATCCCCCAGGCTGTATATATACTTCCTCCAGCCCAGAAAACCTAGTGGTAGACCAACATTTTTAAAAAGAACTAAATAAATGTGCCCAATTCAAGCTAAGACTGTCACTTTCTATGGAAAATTTCTGCTCCAGTGGTGAAAATCTGACAAAGTTATAAGCAAAGTTATGAGTGAAAACAGGGTCTTAAAAGGGGAGGTGTCGGCAACCTTAATAATAGCAGTTGCTTTGGCCACACCTGTAATTAAGGGCTTTTATTGCTTTTTTCCATATACTGCACCTTTTTTATCCTCATGGTATTCCCAGCTTCTGTCAGTTTGTGGCCAACTCTCTTTATTACACGCATGCTGGCTTGCTTTGGTAAATTAAAAAAAAAAAAAAAAAAAAAAAAAAAGAAGACCTAATGGAGAAAAAAACTCCAAACAGGAATATTCAGGGGCATCCTCAGAGCTGTATCAGGCCAGGGCAGATGCAGCAAAAGACCACACAGTACAGGACCAAGTTTCCTTGGAAGGAGCTGGACTCAGGGCTGAATCAGCAGGATCTTGCTTGAAGACGTGTAACCTTGTCCTCCTTACCTGCACACTGAGTGCTCCATGGACACCAAGGCATCAGAGTGCCTAGGAGGTGGTGGAAGAACCTGGCCCAGCACCCTGGGCAAGATGCAGGGATGCAGGGGAGGCATCACCTCTGCCTTGCCAAGTCTTGTGGATTCCTCCTCACCTTGAAAGCAGCACAGATCCCTCTAAGAAACTCCAACCCTTGTATTTTTGGAGAAAAGTAGCTGAACTGGTCCCTTTTTCTGTTTAAGCTTTTGGCCCATGGCCACATCCTGTGGCAGAGCCATCAGGTGGGGCAGCCCTGTCTCATCTTTCTGGAGGGATGGAATCAGGCTGCACTGCTCCCCTCTCCCTTTCTGCATGGAACTGGGAACGTTTTTTTGCAGCAGTGTGAACTTCTCAAAGCCTCTAGTGAGAGGATGTACAGCCCAAGGAGAGGAGAAACACCCTGGGGCTCAAGCACGCAGCCCTCTGTCTTAGGAACAGTGGGAGCAAAGAAATGGGAAGTGAGAAGCCACATTCACCCCTCTGTAAAGATCTGCAGGGCAGGCCAAATGAAATAAAGGTCTTGGCAGGCAGGAGGCAAGTCACCTGTGAAATGACTTGTGTTTGGGAGGCTGGCTGGAGGAGAGGCTGGATGCAGAAGTACAGGTCAGAGGAGGTACTCCATGACTAGAGAAAGGCAAATACTGCATTCTTCAAAAAAGGCCAAAAGGTTGATCCTGGGAACTACAGGCTGGTCAGACTTGATTGGGCCCTGGAGCAGGTCCTCTTGGAACACATTTCTGTGGACATGAAGGAGAAGGAGGTGACTGGCAACTGTCAGTGTGAATTTACAAAGGGTTAATCAGGCCTGAACAACCTGATTGCCACCTTCAATAAAATTACTGGACTTGTTGGTGAGGGGAGAGTAGTGGAAGTTGTTTATCTCAAATTCAGCCAAGTTTTCAGCACTGTCTCCCACAACTTTCTGATATCCACGTAAAGGTGCTGTGGTCTCAACAGGTAGACAAGCAGGTAAAAAATTGTTTGGCTGGCCAGGCTCACAGAGTAGTTGTTAATGTGTTGTACTCTATCTAGAGGCTGGTACCAAGTGGGGTGCCTCAGGGGGCTGTCCTGGGACCTGTCCTGTTTAACGCAGTTATTGATGACCTGGAGGAGGTGATGGAGTGCACTTCTACCAAGCTTGCAGATAACACCTGGTTGAAGGGGGAATAAGTCAACATGCCTGAGGGCAGGGCTGCCATCAGAGGGACATAAGCAGGCTGAAGAGATGGGCCTGCAGGGATATTGTGAGTTCAGCAAGGGCAAATGCACAGCCCTGCACCTGGGAAGGATGAGGCCATGGCCACAGTAGCGGCTGGGGACCTGCCAGATGGTGAACAGCTCTGTGAGAGAAGACCTGGGAGCTTTGGTAAAAGACAGAGCCAAGCTCTTCACAGCGGTGCACAGTGGGAGGATGAGAGACAATCAGTGTAAGTTGAAACAAGCAAAAGAAGTCCACCTTGGATACAAGGAAGATCTTTCTGTTTCCAAAACACAGTCAAGCATGGGGAAAAGTTGCTCAGAGAGGCTGTGCAGCCTCCATCCTTAGAGGTTTACAAAACCAGATAAAGCTCTGAGCGACTTCATTTGCTGACCCTGCTTTGAACAGGAGGCCAGACTAGAGCTGTCCTGAGGTCTCTTCCAACCTGAATTATCCTACGATCCTGTGGTGTGCAGTGCCCCATTTGTGTATTGCATGTGCCAGGTACGTTTGTGCCCCACGAGTCCATGGCAAGGATGAGCCGCAAGCCTGTGTCTCATGTGAAGGGTGTAGCTGAAAGGGGATGAGTTATCACACACACACACACACACACACACACACACACACACACGATGGGTGATGGGTGATGGGTGAGGAGCACACCGTGGCAGGGTAGCAGCTGGGGCAGTAGCTCTGAACACCCATGACAAGTGTGCCGGTTTTGCACATGCTGGTGAGCTCACCAAGCATCACACGTGTGTAAAGTGTGCTTGCAAGGAGCTTGTGATGTAAGTGTGCCGTGGGAGCTTGCGCACGTGTTCCAGGGGAGTGAACTTGTGGTCATAGCGAAATGCCTGTGCAGCATGCAGATACTGCGCGCATGGGCAGGGGGAGAGTGGTGTTTGTGTGGGCTTGTGATTCACAGCGGCGCAAACTGGTGGTAGCTAAAAAGCCTCCCACATACGAGCATCTCCCATGCGGACTCAGGGGGTGGAGGGACGGGACATAGCACAGGCGGTTATGAAACCAGCTTGCCCAGTCAGGATAATTCATGTACTACTGTAGGAGGGACGGGACAGATAAACAACGCACAGGGAGATGGGAGGGTAGGGAGAATGGCTTAAAATGCAGCTTCCCAGCATGCCCTGGTGGATTAGTTCAGCATCTCAGCCCAGCTCCTCTTTAATTCTTATGCAAGGGGTTTCTCTGGAAGGGACAGTCTGTCCTCGCCAGCTGAACACCAGGCACAGGGCACCGATTAACAAAAGGCCATCTCACCACCCGTCCCACGCAGCGAAGGGTGAGAGGCAGCTGGGGACTTGTTCACTGTGAGGACTGAGGTCGTGGATTTTTGTTTCTGCCTTGCATCATGCTGCTGCTCATCAGGGACTGCAGGACATGCTCGTTTGAGCCTGCCATGGTCTCTTACTCACTTCTGGATGTGATTTGAACATGCTGATTTGTATCTGTAAGGACTCATGTAGACTATTTGAGGGAAGCACTGTGGCCTGATGGCTCCCAGTTCCTACATCTGGATGTTTGGAGGCCAGGGGTATTCAAGTTGGGAATATGCACTGCACTTGGTCCGTCAGAGCTGCCGTTTGGAGTCATAGACAGTGGTATGAAGGTGATGGGCATTCTGTACATATCTAGGGAAGTGCAATGTCCTGGCCACAGCTTTACTGCAGCTGTGAGTGCAGAATGGGCAGAGAGCTAGTCTAGGAACCACTCCCAGTTCCCTTGTCACTTGCTATGTACCCAGCTGTGCAGAGAGGTGACGGGTTAAACCCACAGTGGCAGGTTAAATTCCTTCTGCCACTGACTGTTTCGTGATCTTGGGCAAGTCACTTTGCTTTGCTGTCAGCCAGTTCTGTCCCGCTTTGCTTGCTTTCTGGCTGAGAACAGAAGCTGCCCTTTGTCTTACAACTGCAGCAGCAAGCACAACGGGGCCACGGAAGACCTGAGGGGTCTGGAGACTTTTCCATGGGACAAATCATCAAATAATTACAAGGACTCAGAAAATCTCATGTTTTTCACAAATTGCTCTTGCATTTTAACAGCTGACAATGCATTTTGAGCTCACAAGACCATCTGACCGCTGCAGGGTAGCTGTGTCTCAAACAGAGCAGCAGGGAGCATGCAGCTTCATCCAGTCAGTACAACTCCACCAACACACCTTGTACCTCTTCTGCAGCAACTTCTGCCGGCTGCTTTCACCCTGACTTTCCTCTTCTACTGACCTCAGACCACTCTGTCCCATTGGCACCTACTGGCTTGCCAAGCACTGCTGACTCCTTGGGCACTCCAGGACTCCCAGTTACTAAAACCTTGGCACACTGGGTGCAGCCATTCACCCTGTGTCTGCAGCTTTCCGCTCCAGAGATGGTTTTCATCACATCTCTTCCCCGCCTTTCCCACAGCCTTGTGCAGTGCTGGATGGGTCACATAAGTTTCTCTATTCAAGGCAGCCTGGTTGCTAGTGAGCACAACACTGTATCCTGGAGAGCAAAAGGCACATGGTGTAACCCAGCAGCCCGGAGCTAAATGATGGCTCTGCTTTGCTTACATTTAATCGATTCCTTCTGTGTCGTACCAAGTGTTCTGCTACAGGTCTACATTGCCTGTCATGTGCTTGCACCCACTCTCCAACTGATTCATTATTTTATCCCTGAGAGAATCACGTGCAGGCTGCAGGTCATACATACCTCCAAAGTCTTCTCTGGAGTTCCTGTGTCAGCTCATCCTCCTCTGTTCAATACCCCGGGAGTGCTGCACAGGCCTGTGTTGGGTCCCTGGCAGACATACAGAGAATGTTGCTGGGTGAGCATCTAATCACCTGTCAGGAGCAATTTCAAGCTCCTTATTCTCTCAGTTGCATGGCTTCTGTAACGAGGCTTTGTATCATACAGGCCTTCAGCTGACTCTTTCAGTGACTATAGTGCTGGGACATTCAAACAACTCTATCAATGCACTACAGCCAGGCACCCAAATATTACCAAGTCCCAGGTTTTAAGACATGCTATTTCAAATCTGGGGCCAGCACCAAAATAATCCTGCTAATTTCAGAGGCCAAAAAAAACTCTTAAAGCTCAAATATCCAGTGTCTCATTGACTATTTCAGGATGGTGTTTGTGACCATTTTGAACTTCTTTGCAGGCATCAGCATACTGAAATCATATTGCTCTACTTTTCCTCTTTCCATACTGACCTGACTTGGGTAGCATGTCACCTGGGGTCTGTGTGCCCAGGCTGTCCAGAGAGCAGAGGCATTTCCCCCACTAAATGCTTTCTTCTGGAGGTGACATAGTCAAAGGTAAGCAATATGCTGTGGTCCACTGATTGCTTTGCTGGTGTTGCTTTCCCCAGGAACTGCAAGAAGCCTGGGAGCCAAGACTGCACAGTTTACAAGCCAGGCTGTCATTATCTAATGTCCCCAGGGGGTATGAAAAGGTTGATTGCCAGAAGAGCTCTCAAGGCATTGCAAACCCTGTACCTGAGAGTCCTCACGCTGGACATTTCTCCACTTCCATGCAGCTTCACTGCCTCTCTCCTGCCGGGGAGTGTGCTGGCCGGCTGCCTGTGGCAGGGGAGGGGTGGCAGCGCCCTGCTACAGCCACAGGTTGTGTGTGCCCCATCCAGGGACTGAACAACAGGAAAAGGGGAGCAAATCTCATATATTGAGTACGTGCAACCAGGCAGGGCTCTGAGAAAACTGAAGGGCAGGCAGGCAGCAAGGTGACAACCAGAAGGACCCAGATCTGAACCAGTTCTCCGCCTTACTTCCCAGAGCTGGCACAGCTTTGCAGGCTTCTCCCCAGGAAGAAACCGAAGTGGTAGCACGTATCTGAACTGCTTCCAGAGTCAGCAGCCACTCTGTGAAAGCCATGGCCTGGCTGTCAGGCAGGATGACTTTTACTGCAGGTTAGGGGTGCAGTGTTGGTGGTGAGTGCCGGTCCTCTCAGAGCCTGCCTTCCCTCGAGAGTAAACGCTTCCACGCCAGAGCCCCAGCCCAGCCCCAGCCCAGCCCAGCCCCAACCCCGGCCCCGGCCCCGGCCCCGGCCCCGGCCCCAGCCCAGCCCCAGCCCAGCCCCAGCCCAGCCCAGCCCCAACCCCGGCCCCGGCCCCGGCCCCAGCCCAGCCCCAGCCCAGCCCCACCCCAGCCCCAGCCCAGCCCAGCCCCAACCCCAACCCCAACCCCAACCCCGGCCCCGGCCCCAGCCCAGCCCCAGCCCAGCCCAGCCCAGCCCCAACCCCAACCCCGGCCCCGGCCCCGGCCCCAGCCCCAGCTCAGCCCCAGCCCCAGACCCGGCCCCAGCTCCGGCCCCGGCTCAGCCCCGGCCCCAGCCCCGGCCCAGCCCCAGCCCGGCCCCATCTCGGCGCCGGCCCCAGCCCCGGCCCCGGCCCCATCTCGGCCCCGGCCCCAGCCCCGGCCCCTGCCCCATCTCAGCCCCAGCCCAGCCCGCTATGTCACGGCAGCGCCGGAGCTGGAGGCAGCGCTGGGCCAGCCCGGGGAGCCGGTGCCGGTGCCGGTGCCGGCGGGGCTGCCACCTCGCTTTCATCTCTAGGTGGTGCTCTGAGGCCGGGCAACGGCCGGGCTGCTCCGGTGCGCGCCGTGCCGCTCAGCCGCCCTGCGCTGCGTCCTGCCGGCGGGGACACGCCGGGGCTGGGGAAGGCAGGGCCCCCGCTCTGCTGACCGCGGCAGGAGGAGAAGCATCTGTAGCCCTTCCTAGAACTGGCTACCGCCTCAGGTCCTCCTGGTGTGACAGCCCCCGGCCGTGGGATACCGTGCCACGGGCGGCTGCTTCGACAGACTGTCTCCCCTGCCTCCCCATCCCTCTGCTGTCCCCCTTTAGCTGCCCCAGGGGGGCTGCCCCAGCCGGCCCTACACCACCCCATGCTCTCAGCATCCCGGCCGGCTGCCTTCCCTTCTCTCCCCCGCCTGCGCAGCCAGCAATAGTCTGTCCCGGCTCTGCGGATTTAGCACAGGGCCAGAGCCTGCGGGGTTTTCCGATAGTGGCACTCCATTAGGTCCCAGCTCTTACCATGGGCAATGGCAAAAGTCCCATTGACTTCACGGGGCCAAGAGCAAGCCTTTAATGGCCTGGGAAGGTGAGGCTTTTTTTTCCCTGGGTTTTCTTTTTCGTGACGTTGAAAACCATGGCCACTTTATATTGTCTGTCCAAAAGCTAGGAGAGCTCTCAGGCCCTCCTGCAAAGGTGAAGAAGGGCTGCTAAAGCTCAAAATAGCAGAGGAGTCATTTTGCTGCTCAGAGGCAATGAGCCTGCATGCAACTGCTGGGGCAGTGCCATATGCCATGCTCCGCTCCTGGGCAAAACCTGGACAAAATGGAGCTGGTTGAAAAGGAACGCATTTGTTCAGCAGCAGGGACATTTATTTTCAACACCATTTCCTGATCATGGAAATCCAAACCCATTTTCTCCCTGTTTGAAATTATTGTTGTGTTTCTTGAAATTATTTTTAGTTGCAGTGTGTATCAAAATGTTTTGCTGAGCAAGTTTTGGGTGAGTTGAAAGGTGCCAATGACAGTTTCTTTTCAAAAGGGTTGTCCAAAAGTGTCACCAAAAATAAAATATGAAACAAGTTTCTCAAGTGTCATTTAAAACAACAACAATATTCATTTGAAAGCTGGCAAGACTGACAGCAGCGTAGTTGTCATGGGGTGGAGGATCTGAACCATTGCCTGGATCTTATTCATAGGGAAAAAGTCCTTCCTCTCCCCATTATCTTTCTGGTATTTGAATAGTTTTCAATAATGAGCCAAACAAGAAGTTCAGAAGTAGGACAGGAAAGAAATATAGGTTGTGGGCAGATAAAGAAGCAGAAGCAGTGTCTTCCTCCTGAAAAGCAAGCTGCCAGCCCCTTGGGATTAGGGGGAGGTCTTGGGAAAACAGCCCCTCCATCAGACCCTGGAGGAAGGACGAGCCCAGGGCCGTCGTGCCCTGGTGTGCAATAGAGGTGTCTTCTTGGAGAGCACAGGCCTAGACGGTGTCACCGACCTGAAAGGTGATGTTCCACATATTGTATGCAAAAGCCAAAATAGCAGTTGTGGTTACAGTTGTGAATGGCTTGGAGAGCTGATTTGCAGATTGCTTAAAAATGTCCAGTCTTCTTTATAGCAAACAGCCTTCCAAGGTGGATTCTCCTGGTGGTCTTTCACAGGCTGCATAAAGGAGTCCCCGGCATACAACCAGAGGCACTTACTGAGATAGATGCTGCCGTCACATGGCATTTGTGCGCATGTCATTGGGTGTTTATGGGATGAAGTTGTGGTGTAGGATGGGTTATGCCCCCATGTGTGGCATATGCATGTAGGTACATGCAGTGGGTACTTGGGCACGAATACCCTGTAATTTGAGCATACAGAAGTACCTTGCAGAAGGATGTGTGTACTGCTGTGTATCAGCAAAGCCTGTGGGCATGCGTGCAGCTTGCAGAGGCAGGAGAGCACTTTTTATTAGGAGGAGTGACTGCACCGGGCAGTCAGATGGGCTGTGTGTACCCAAGGAACATGCCATTTTGGTAACATAAGCACAGATGCAGGAGGAGCAGCTGATGGACAGAGGTTTACCCCTCACCTCTGTTCTCCCACACTCTGGCTGTTCCTCTCCTCCCCTCTGCCCTGTCTCCTCAGCCTCTCCTCACCTGGGTCCTCCTCAGCTCTCTCCCCTCTCTAACGATGTGACAGTGTTGCCAGCTTTCTCCCAGTTTTATTGGGAACAGCAGGGGTTTAGCTGGGTTTTCCTCAGTGCCTTGGTGTCTTCTCCACCATGTTGCCAAACATGACATGAAAAGGGCCAGCAGGCTGAAGCATATGGAGTGGGCTGGGATACCAGCATGGCCGCGTGATGCTTCTTCCCTTAACCTCATTGCAACCTTTTTCCAATTTTCCCCCCAAGGGCCCCACCAGCTGAAGCAAGGGGTGGCAGTGCTGGCCTGTGTGCCACCTCAACACCCCAGCTGTGCTCGCCCATGGCCCTAGTGTATTTCAGCTGCCCCATACTTGCCTGGCTTTGCTGGGCACTCTCTCCTCGGAGGTGAGCCTTCCAAGAGCTAACAGGCTGTGGGCACTTCACCCCCACCAAGCACTGCCATCCACCTCTGAGGGATGCTGTACTTCAGTGGGAGCGTACCCAGCCACGCGGGTTCCCCCCTGTCCTGGAGGCCACCACCCCAGCCTGTGTCCTGGATGCCCGTGTCCTCGCACACAGAGTCCTCTCTCGGTCCATTAGTTTGTTTCCACTGCCATGGCCAGTGGCAGGCACCCGGCTCTGAAAGCTGTATTAAAAGCCAGGTCAATACCAGCCCCTGCTTATTCCCTCTGGGGGAAAATAAATAAATAACAAAAGGAGGGAGGGACTTCATTAATTAGCAGTGGGGAGGAGAGGTGGGACAGGGACACACGTGGAAAAATGAGGCTGTGTATCAAGTCATACATGGGAAAAGCCAGGAGACACCAGGACTCATGAGCTCCTGTCCCCAGTCTGTACCTGAGGGGAGGAGAGGGAGGTGTCAGGAGTGATGCCTTTCCTTTCTCCCCCCACCCTCCCCTGATGCTCTGCTCCTCAGTTGTCACCTGTTTGCTCTTCTCTCATCCTCTCATCAGCTCCTCTTCCCCTCTTGACAAGGCTTCCCAAAGGTGTCAGATCACTGCTTGGGCACAGAGCAAACCTGTGCAGGGCAGCTGTCCCCCCACAGAACCTATGTGCTGTAACAAGAAATGGCCGTGTCTGGGTCTAGACCAGTCTTGTTAGTCTATCCCCACTTTTTCGCAAATGCACTCCCTTATTACCTCATTTTCTCTTCTTTTTCGCTTCCTCCTCCTCCGCCCGCCTGCTGTGCCTGCTTCTTCCTCTCACTCCTGCTATTTCCTTCCTTCCCCTTCTGCTTCTTCTCCGCTTCCTCTTGCTTCTTGAACCAATTCCAAATTGATACTGAGATGCTGTGTTTCTGCTTTGTAGATCAGGGGTTGGGTGGGACATCATTTCTTCAGCCATTCCCTCCACAGCACAACTGTTGGATGCCCTGAGCAGCTTCCTGAGCTACCTGTTTGTCTTCCTGTCCTTGTACCATCTACAGTTTTCAAGGAGTAATTCTGCTGCTCCTAAAGGAAAAGGCTCATCAGGTTTTTGTGTCTTCTGTGAAATGACAGCCAAGTGATGTTACGGGTTTAGCTCTGGTTGATGTCCTCCCTCATTTCCCTTAGTTCTTACTTGCCTCTAGAAAAAAAAGGAGGCTTAGCGTTTTTTGGTTTTGGAGGGGTTTTTGAGCCTTATATCTAGAGCAATGTCTTACACATCTTTGTCTCTTCATCAAGCGTATTTATAACCCTTCCCTGAGCAAAACTCTTGTTATCTCCAGACCGAGCGGGATTGTTTGATCCAGGTAATTTTAGAGCAAATGTTTCCCTACCTACCTACATTCTGTATGATCTTCTCCCTGAGCAAACTCTGTGAGCTTCTTATTTTAGGTCTTTACCAGAGAGGCCTAGAACAAGGGAGTGCTCTTGGTGGAGCTCCTGGGCACCAACACCATACAAACAGCAAACACCAGCACTAGTAACTGTCGTTGGTTTCTATACCTTGGGATCTCTCCTTTGCTTCCACACCTCCCCCTAGATATTAGACTTTATTAAAAATAAATAGTTACAAATTCAGTTTTACAGCTGATGGCAGCAGGGAGAAGAATGGAGGAGGTGAAAGGAGCAAGTTGAGGGTCTGCTGTCCAGTCAGGTCACTTGTCTGTCATCCTGGCCACACTGTGCCAGGGAGCAGGCTGAGTGTGCAAGCACAGGGCCCTGCCTCCTCTGCCAGGAATCTCAGGAGAGGAGCAGGGTGTATTTTTCATGAAGACTGGGAGAACTGGGTCTGAGTCCGTGGAGCTGAGCTGCTTCTGGAGACGACATATGCCAAAAGCCAAGGAGAATGCTGAGTAGGCTATGCGGAGTGTCCTTGTCTCCTAGCTTGGCATTTGCAGTGGAAGAATATGGATTTCAGTTCTCGTTCTGTTTTATATACAAAGAAAGAGTCATGTGCAACAAGAAATAAACATGCAAGTAAACCCCTTCCTTAAGATCCTTCCCCACTCCCTCCAGGAGTCCCGATCTCTCCCATCCATCCTCATCTGGTCAGGTCTTGGGCATTGCTTCTCTCCTAGTGATGGTCATGACTCTGGACAGCCACGGGGCCTACCCATGTCGAGAGGGGACAGAAAGTCTGCTGTTGTCTCCGCAGCAGAAACACTCGCTGCGGGTCCCAGCCTGCCCGTTGAGGGCAGGGACTCCTGTCACCTCTCCAGAGATGAGAAACCAGGCGTGCTGCTCTCCTGTCTCCGGGCGGGAAGGGGGTCCTAGCACAAGCTGCACATACGGGAGGAGTGGTGTACCCTCACTCCTTTTCCAGGCAGTATGACTTCATGGGGAAGGGAGTATATCAGAGCAGCTCCAGGCCTTGATGTACGCAGGGGCTGAGAGGCAGTCACAGGAGGCATTTTTTGGTGGGCAAGGGACTTATCCAGCTACATACGGGTGCAGAACAGAGAAGGAGATGGTGGGTGACAGGTGTGGAATGGGGAGGCTGGAGGGGTTAGATGGCCGACTCCCTGCGGTATGAGATTGCATCTAGGGGCAGAGTTGCCTGGAGCCGCTCCAGGTCCAGGTGGCTTCCAAAATCCATCATCTGGATGACACCTGCCTCCTCCTTCGTGTTGCCCCCTAACACCACACCCACTTCATCATCATCTTCATCTTCATCTTGACTGACAAGAGCCAGCTCATTCTCGTAGCAGAAGGCACTAGGAGGTGGAGGAGAAGGTAGGATAGTCATCTTGCTTTCTTGCAGCTCCCGGGCTGAGCAGCAGGGCGTGCCAGCTACCTCGTAGGTCTTGTGAAAGCGTGAATAATCCACTTTGTAGTGGTTCTTCTCCTCAAACACAACTGGTTCAAAACGATGACCCCAAAGGATTTCACTAGCAAGGTAAGAACTTCGTGCCTGTGTGGTCATGGCTGTGGCTTCCACCATCCCCTCCAGGATAACAACAATCTCAAAGTTCTCTGTCTCCAGCTCCTCCTTGCCAATCCCGTAGAGTGGGCTCTCCTCATCAATCTCATGAACGATAATAATGGGTGAGACCAAAAATATACGATCAAGGCCCACGTCGTAGCCCACATTTAGGTCCCGCTGGTCCAGGGGGAGGTATTCCCCTTCCTCCGTCATGTAGGGCTTGATAAGCTGGGCTCGGACATGGGCCTCTACGATGTGGCTCCTCCTCAGGTTGCCCACCCGCCACATGAGGCACAGTTTGCCATCCCGCACAGAGATGACTGCATGGTGACTGAAGAGGAGGGTCTGGGCCCGCTTCTTGGGCCTTGCCATCTTGGCCATGATAGTGCCAATCATGAAGGAGTCAATAACACAGCCCACGATGGACTGGACCACAACTGCCATGATAGCCAGTGGGCATTCCTCAGTCACACAGCGGAAGCCATACCCAATGGTTGTCTGTGTCTCCACTGAGAAAAGAAAAGCCCCTAGGAAGCTGTTCACATGCATGATGCAGGGCTTGAGGAGAGAGGGACCACCTCCCACTGCCGGTGTACTGAGGTCACCATGGAAGAAAGCAATGCACCAGAAGAGGAACCCAAAGAAGAGCCAGGAGACCAGGAAGGCGGCAGAGAAGATCATAAGCATGTACCGCCAGCGCGTGTCCACACAGGTGGTGAAGATGTCAGCCATGTAGCGCTGAGACTTGTTGCTCAGGTTGGCAAAGTAGACGTTGCACTGGCCGTTCTTCTTCACAAAACGGTTGCGGTGCTTCCTTCGTGGGGCATGGCCCTTCCCATTCCGGCTGTGCCCATTCATGCTGCCCAGTGCAGAAACCTTGTGCCCATCCTCTTCAGTCGAGACAATGCTGTATCTGGAAGAGAAGAAACAGGCACTTCCAGCAGAAATACATGAATAATAACAACTACTGAGACAGCAAGGGCAGGAGACACATGGGTGGTTCATGGGGCTATGGTAGCATGGTGTTAACTATCACAACAGTATGGTTCCCTGGTTATTGCACCATGGTGCCACCCTGACCAAATTGGTGGAGCTTGGGTGCAATATTTGCTGAGTCTTACTGCCAGGAGGTTGTATCTAGCAAAGTCCTGGCAGGGCAGCAAAGCAGGAGAAGTTTGTTGTGCTGTGCTACCTTTTAGACTTTGTGGTGAGGAGGGACCCAAGGTTTCAAAGCCTGACAGCAGCTGGGCCAGCTGGAAAGCCTGGGAGCAAACACTGGCATTCTGGCCACATTTTGGCCCTAACATTATATAAGGCTGGGAGTTTCTGTTTTCTCCTCTGCTTTCCTCACTGATTTCATGGTGTGCTGGTGACAATGTTTATACACTTCCTGTGCTCAGGACAATTCTGTTGCCACAGCAACACATGTGGCTCCTGCATCCAAAGCCAAAGGTGTAATTTGGAGATCAACAGCCAAAGTGCTGGCAGATTTCCTGGCAGAAGCTCCACACACACTTTCTGGGAGACATTTGCCCCTCCAGCTCTCCTCCCTCACAGGCAACACTGCCGCTGCCCCTCATGTACTGCTGGGACAGTTGCAGATACTCCTTAAAGATGCAACGGCAGAAGATGCTCTAACTACCGAGGAAATCAAGCCAGCGCACAAACCCACCAAAACCACTCTGCCCTTGTGGTCATCAAGCCACAGCCTCCCAGGAGACCCCTCAGGCTGGCAGTGTCTCTCCCACCCCGTAATGTTGACAAGTCAGCTGGAGCCCTCCAACACAGGCTCCGTAACCCCCATCCTCGTCTCACAGTGAGGGAAGCATTGGTGGCTGGAGTTGTGATTCCTGGAGACGTGGGGCTTCTGCAGTGCTGCTGGAATCTGTAATTTCTGGTCCTGCACCATACAGCACTTTGCTTCTCTGTGATACTCCTCTAAGCACTGCCCCCACGTATGGCATGTTTGGGACTGGAGAAGGAGAGAGGAGCCATACCTTTGAGCAGGAAAGCCCCTGGCAGGTAATTTGAGAAAAATATACAAAGGGCAGGCTGAAAGGCCAGATGAGGAGGACCAGGCCACCTGGGGCATCAGCAGTCCTTGAGAGGAGGATTACTCACCGGTTGACTCGGACGCTGCCCATGGCTCGCTGTATCATCAGGTGTCAGGGGGCTGCGGGAGCTGGGAGGGCACGGGATCTCATGCAGCAGCACTCACATGGGACTGGGCAGCTCCGGGTTTCACCTCTGGCGAGCTGGGACCCATGCTGCCATTGTGATTGCTCCTGGGCGCGCGCCTTGCAGAGAAGGATGAAGCAAAACCCAGTCAGAGCCTCCCTTGACAGCAGCCGTCTCAGTCCCAGAGCAGGGGCTGCAGGGCTCCCGGCCTTTTGCTCGGGAGAGGTCTGGAGGTGTCCATGGGGCACCGCGCCGCAGCCTGGCTCGGGCAGGTGAGGAGCTGACAGCCACAGAGTGGGTTGCACGACCTGCAGCCCCCGCGCTCCCCAGCATCTACTGCTGGGAGAGGTGCAGGGCCAGCCCGTCCCTGCTCACCAGATCAAGGGCACAACGGCTGAGCAGCTTGCAGGGCCCTTGCCCTGAGCCATTATATTAATATAGCTTACACTAGGACAAGAGCTCAGCCGGGCTAAATACCTTGCACACAAGGACTAACAAAGCACAGACATGCACAGCAGCCCTCAAGGGTCTTCATCAGCCCAGCCTGACCCAGAGGAGACTTATTTCCAGGGGGTGCAGAACACCCCACTGTTTTGAAGAGAAGAAAAGCTATCAGTAGAGCCAAAAAGGAGAACTGGTGGAAAGGAAGGGCTTAGGGATAGCCAAGGAGAAGCTGGTTAGAGCAAACAAACCTTGCGATGTGCGCTGTGTACAGCATCCAAGGAGCGGCTCAGCAGCAGAGCCCTGGGGAGGATGTCCAGCAGATGTTACGTCCTGACCCGGTCCTCCCCAAACTGAAGAATGGGGAAACTGAAGACTCAAGAGCCAACCTATCCTGCCTGCCCAGAGCTGCTGGGAAGTGAAATGCAGTGAGGGGGTAATGACTCACAGATTAGGAAGGGCTTTGTACACCCATGCTAATCCTGCACTGTAACCTTTGGATTACAGCAGCCAGCGCAGAGCGCAGGGTGCAGACAAAGCCAGCTAGTTTACTTCCCCCCAGCCTCACCGATGAGCAACCAGTGGTTGCCATACCTGGGACAAATCCAAGGATTTTGGGGACAAATCCAAGGTTTAGAGCTGCTTGCAAGTGGTCATGCACGGACAGGAGAGAGAAACACCAAGTGATGTTGTCTGGGATGGAAAAGCTGGTGAGATCCATCCTTGTCTCATCATCAGTGTTGCAGAACAGGGCTTCATGTGGCTAAGCGTGACCACCACCAGCTTTCCTCAGCTAGGAGCACAGATGAGAAAGCAGCAAGTAAGTAGCTCCAGACATCACCTCTGATGCGCAAGCACTGCTGCTGTCGTGTCTGGGATGGAGGTTAAACAGCAGTCTCTCCTTCAGAGACCAAGCTTACTGAAGCAGTTTAAGTTCTGTGGCAACACAAATATGGTTGTTCAGACCAAGGATATTGTGGGACCAGGAGAAGGTAGCAACCTTGTAGTCCGCAACTCACCATATAGATGTAAAAGTGAACAGCTGCCCAAAAATTCCCACCAGTAAAAAGCATTTAAGCACGGAACTGTGCGAGCACCCACCCTCCTCCTCAACTGCCCTACAGCATCCAAGCCTTTAAGGAGGGTCAGTTTGGCCAGATACAGGAAATTATGATGTGCATCTGGGTAAACCTAGAGCAGAAACTGGGGTTAGTAACCTAAGTTCATCAGAAATGTTGAGGGATGACTAGACGCTGAAGAAAGGTCGCTTCACGCCCACAGATGGTCCTGCTAGGATAAAGCTGAGACATACCTTCAGTGATTACATGGTGAATTTGGACTGCAGGATGCCACAGGTCTTTAAGAGGTGAGAAAGGCAGGCAGGTATACCTGTCCATGCTGGCTCCAGCCAGGAGAGGAAGGGCATCCTCTCCAACTGGTACCTTCTTTAGTTAGCCTGGACAAGCCAAGCTCATCCTTGGCCAGCACTGACACTGATAGCAGAGGAAAGTCACTACCACAGCTCACATGTATGGGTACTTCACAACTTCTTAAAGGCTTCTGACCACCGCCCCCTTTCCCCAGCTGCAGGAACTGGTGCACAATTTCTAGAGGCTTTGAATTTCTGACCCAGGTACTGGCCAGCTCCAAAAGAAGAGGAAGGAGGACCTGAAGAGCTTCTGCTCACTGAAATCATGTGCAGCAGGACCTGGATCTCTGCTACACACCTTCCCCACCTCACTGAGAAGGGGCAAAGGAAGCAGACGAAATGCAAGGGCTTTGCTTATCTCTGGTTCTGGGTGGTACAGCCGTGGGAAGGGATGGATACACTGTTTAAGAGTGCTGCATCCTATGCTGCTGTGCTTCCTCCTGGCTCCCACACGGGACCTCAAGTCAGCCAGAGCTGTGGCACACACAGCCTCCTGCGCAGAGCCCACCATGGCTGGACCTTGCAGCTAAGAACATGGGGAAGGTTTGCTGCTGGGTCCACAGGGCCAGAACAGAGCATCGGCAGCTAATACTACATCACTACCTGCAATTTGTGCATAATCACAAGAAAAGTATTTCCATGAAGAGAAAAGGCTACAAATCTGAACGCACACATTCGATCATGTGAGAGCAAAAGGGTTTAGTATAGGATGTAGTGGGAGATCCGTGGTCTTGGTCCACACACCCATCCGTAGGACCCACACAGAACTGAGTTCATCGCTCTTTTTCTGCTTCAGCTTTGGAAATTTTGCCAATAGATTTAAGGACCTCAGCAACAAAATGCAGCAACTCCACTCCAGAGGCAGGCTGTCTGATGGACAAGTTTGGGCCAGCTATGATCTCGTGGAGGTTCTGCAAGGCAAAGTTTGTGTTGTGCTTCACTGCCCCCAGGTCAGTTGTTTGGCCCACTGTCAGGTTTTCATTCTCCATCTTGGAGCTCTCCAGCTCTCCCTGGAGAATAGAGATCTCCTGCTTCAGTTCTCCACGTTGCTTTCTGCCACCAGAGCCTGCTGGGTCATTAGCTGGAGACTCCACCCAGTCTACTAGACAAAGGATTGTAGCTTTTGGGCTTCCCTCTCCTCTTTGGCCAGGCTGGCCTTCAACTGCCTCTCCAGCCTCTGCTCCACATGCTCCTAACCATCTTCCTGAGCATGGTGTTCTCCTTGAGCACATTTCAGGTCAGCTGCAGTGACAGGGACTCCCTGTCCCCAGTGGCCTCCTTGTGCATCATGTGGGGCTCTGCTTCCCTGGTGTGCTCTGGGTACCCCAGAGAAGGGCCACTGGCGTGGGCTTCTGAGGTAGAGGCATCCGTCCCAAAGTGTGTGCCCACACTATGCTAGAAAGAGTCATAGGAGCCACATGGTGCCTTACTGGCAGTTTGGAGAACTTGCAACCTTTGATGCACAGGAAGGCGTCAGGTCCAGCTGTGGTCCTTATCTTTGGACAAGCTTCCAGGCATTTCTGTCTCTTTGTAGAATGGTTCCTGAAAATTCTGAACTTTCTCCTCCGAGATCCAGTGCATGCTTGGGCAACCTCTTGGCATAATTCTGGTTTTTACTCTTTCACCATCTAAGAGTGCCTGGGATTTAGGGAAAATGGGATGGATTCCCCTAGATCCTCCACCCGAGTGTCACTCGAGCTGTCATAGTTCTTGCACTGGGGTAGAGGATATGCTGAGTGGCAGAGATAGCTGGATTCATCATCATTATCATTGTCATCATCATCTTCCAAGCCCTGAGATACTGGGCAGACTCCCTCCATTGTCCCAGAAGTGCCAAGCAGCCATGACACTTTTCAGGTTTTTGGGCTGCAGCAAGTGGGAGGATCTAGATTATCCTCCTGGAGCCTGGGTCATGCAGGCAGGTGATACTGACAAGCAGCCTGCCGACTTCTATTGCCTCAGTGACACTCATGGGGGAAGAGGCAGACACTGAAATCCCCCCATTTAGATCACGAGGGTGTTCGGGAGGGAGCAGAGGACCAGGCATCTCTGTGTCTTTGCTATGGGGAGAACAGGAATCATCAGGGTCTGTGATGTCATCCTGTGACTTCACTGCCTGCTGTGAGGTCATGACCAGGGGAGAGGAACCGATCAATTGCAAAAGTGCTTTTTTGACAGCAGGAGGATAAGCTGGATCTTTGTGGCTGCAGAGCCAACACCAGCTCAGGGGTGCTGCCAGTGGGCAGGGAGGAGCTCATGAAGCCACGTGAGACCTCCAGCATGCAGGAGGGACAAGGACCAGCTGGCCCTAGGCAGGCAGCATGGGGCAGAGGGGACAACCCTGCCCCACAGGCTGCCGAGATATCTCCAGCAGCAAGGTCAAGCTGCCTGCTGGCGTTTTGGTGCCAGGGCTCACCCTGGGCAGAGGCAGGAGATGTCACCAGTGCTTTGGCCAGAGGCATTGCCCCAAGTCGTCTGGCCATTGAGGGGTCCATGCTGTGGTGCTGCTGATCTGATTCATCCCCTGCTGCCAGCTGGTGCAGGGAAGTGTTAGTAATACCAAGCACCACAAACTCAGAATGGCACGAGCCAGGAGACGAACGAAAATAAACCCACTTACCACTTCCACCCCAACACACCCCCACAGCGCGCAGTGCCACCATGGGAAAGACAGACAGGCAGGCAAGAAGCCCTAGGCTGGGGACTGCCATTGCATTGGGTCAGCATTCACATTAGCCCCCTGGAGATGTCACACTGGGATGTGATGTAGCCACTGTCCCTCCTCAGTAGCTGGTGGCCCAGAGCCACCACCGACGTTCCTGCCTGCAAAAATGGATGCCAGCAGCTTGGCAAGGTCAGGAGCAGTGCCAAGAGCCCAAACCCTATGGAAACTCAGTTCAAACAGCTGTGAAATTGTCCCCTTGCTACCTGAAAACCTGAAACACAAATGGGATGAAGGGGGAAGGCCCAAACAGACAGCTGCCTGTCACATGGATGAGGGGGAGGAAAGCCTGGTCGAGGACAGAGATGTGAATCCCGGAGTATGCCCGAGGACCTTCTTGGAGCCTTGCTCTGCCTCCTGGAACCCACATGTGGAGGGAGAATCTGGGGGGTCAGTGGTGACTCCTGGGGAGTGGGATGGCACCATGCTGGTGGGTGCAGCATGGGGCACTCTGGGAGATGCTAGGCAGGAGACTGGTTCGGAAAGATGCTTCTCCATCCCTCTGCTGCCATGTCCTGAGCATACATGAACACCCATGTATTTCATGGCCTGAAGAAGCCCCCCAGTGCTTTGGGAAGCTGCTGCAGCGTGGACATCACAGCCGCTGTCTTGCATCACTGAAGGTGTCAGCCAGGTGGATCTCCAGAGGCTAACAGCCACCTCCAGCCCTGCAGCCTGGGCTGCCTTTCCCTCCTTCCCAACTGCTTTCCCCCTCCTGCGCCCTAGACTGAGTGATGCCAGGACACTGCTGCCGTGCTGCAGTCATCCCTGCCTTCCCAAGTGACACTGCGCTCCAGCAGCACAAGCCCTTGCACCAGCCCACGCTGCCACCCCGGCACTGCTCTGACCCTGAGCAGATGCGTGGGGCCAGGCTGCCGCTGTCGCTTTCCGAGGGATCTGTGGGCTAATAATGTCAGGGCACGTGGTGCTGATGCAATGCCTCCATTGCTCCATCCTCAGTACACGGTGCAGTGCCTCGCACATCCCAGGCTTTCTCCAGTCTCTGCCAAGGCAGATCATAGATTGTCAATCCTTTAAATTTGCAGTGGAAGAATCTGATGAAACAGAACAGAAAAGTCCACACTGAAGCACTCCCCCACTTCTCTTTTTATAACAACCGTATCTGGTGCTCTGGGATGTACACCGTGAACGACAACGATGGAAAAATCCCAGGGTATTTTTACACTCTTAGTCTTTGCTTTATCTGGAGTTGTCTGGCAAATGCTTCCCTCCTGTCTGTGGTCAATACCGAAGCCGCTGGCTGTGCTGTGCTTCTTGCCTTTATTCTTCTTACCAGCTGCGTAGCACCGCCTGGTTTTGAGATCAGCGTCCACAGACCCATCCTGCTGGCTCGGGCATGGTGACAACACAGCAGACGTCTTCTCACCTCTTGCGAATTCAGGGTGGAAACACCTGCAGCAGAAAGAGGACCCCTTTGGCTTTTTGCGGAGCCTTGCAGACCCATGGCATTCGTTTTGTCCTCTCCATCCTCTTTGTAGCTCTTTCTCTTCTCCTCTTCCTCACAAACATTCCTGGGGTTCATGCTGGGGCTTGTAGGGCAGCTTGGTGCTGTGGGGCTGTCTTGTCACAAGAGGCAATGGCTGAGCTCTCACTCCTCCACGCTGGCAGGGCTGGGTGCTAGGCGCTGTACGAGCACACGCGAAGGCACAGTCACCATGCAGGAGAGTTTTACCATATTAAAAAGGCAAGTGACATATGGAAGGTGAGGGGAGGAAGCTGTAATCAACTCTATACCATTTTTATATACACACTTCTGCCTTTTCGTTCAATAATTATAAATAGATTGAGTAAGTGCCAACAGTCCCCATCTGCCCCGCAAGGCATGATCCGCTGACCAGTTTCTCTCTCCAAATGAGGATTTTATTAACGTGCCTCTGCCCGGTTTATATTTTGGGGTGGAGTGAGAAGGGGGATTTTTTCCCCCCCTGTGAAGCTCTGGAGACTGGGGATGGGTAATATCAAAACAAAACAAAATGATTTGAAGTTAAACCATCTCAGTGTGTGACTCAGAGCTATTCATAGCTCCCTGAAGCCAGCTGCAGCAACGGAGCCAGAAGGATTCTGCCCGTATTATTATTCCAATTACCATCTGAATTAAAAGTTTGAGCACTGATCAGCCCACATACTGACGGGAGGGGGAGAGAAGAAAGCAAAGAGAGAAGGAGAGAAAGAGAGAGAGGGAGAAAAACCAGATAAAAATGGGATCCACACAAAGTTCCCCAGGATGGCAACGTCAGGAAGTGGCATGGAAAGGTGACAGCATCACCTCCTGCCTGCTCCGGCACCAGCCGGGCAACCCTTGCTCTGGCTGCACCATCTGGGTGACAGTACCGCAAGAGTGGCCACCCGCTCCCCAGGATCCCGGCCAGCAGCTGGGGTACCTCATGGCAGGGCTGGTGGGACTGGTACGGATGCTCACCCACTCTCCTCTGGCCAAAATGGAGCTGGGGGAACAAGTGACAGGGGCTGAGGAGCAGCTGAGCCGGAACGTAAGGAGAGGACATTGCTGGGGTGGTGGCTGTGGAGAAGTCCGTGCTTTTTCTTGTCAGGTGAGGTAGGTGTGTGTTATTCTTTGTGGCTGGCATCACAGGGAAAATTAAATGTTCAAAAGGCCCCTGGCCTTGCTTGGGTGGTGGTCTTGGCCAAAAAGGAGCTGGACTTTTGTGGCAGCCAGGGCGCAGACCACGTCCCACCAGCTCCCAAGGAAGCACTGGCCCTGACACACGCCCCAGCAGCCATCCTGCCAAAACTGTGGCCTAGACCCTGAAGGGCTGGTGCAAAACCCACAAGACCTGAAAAGTAGAAGACGCTGGGGTGTCCCCAAGGTCCCCGTGTCCTAGGCAGTTGTGGTGCACTCAGGTCACCTCCTCCAGCTTCCCAGCACGACTTCATCAGCAAAAAGAACATCTCCGCTAACCCCCCTACACCAGGAGGTCCCTTTGCTGAGCACCCTGCCCTGTGGGAGCCTTGCCGAAAGGCCATGCCCAGCAGCATCCCCACGCTTCAGCGTCTCTCCAGCACAGAGCTCCTCCTGAGCCTGTGCCAGCCTGGCCAGGAGGGCTGCCCGTGTGGGGCCTCTCAGCGGCTTCTGGCGAGTTGGGAACAAGGATCATTATCAACACACAGGAACAGGGGGGCAAGGGTGGCTAACATCACCTGCCTGCCCACGGCAGTTGTGCTCCTGACAGGGCAGGAACAGTCTGCTGGTGCCTCTATAAAGCACCCAGCAAGGCAGGCGCCTGCAAATGGGTTGTGTATGATGATAACAACAGCGACAGCAGCAAAGGGTGAGCAATACTCAGGGCAAAGCCTGCTCTGCACCAAACCCCCAAGAGAGGCTACAGCTGCTGCTCTACACCCGGCTGCTGCACGAGCTTCCAGCATGGCCTGGCTGCTCAGCACTAGTCCATCGGCAATAGGGGAAAAAAAAATTTCCCCCAAAGCCCCTTGTCACTACTCTAAAAAGGAGCCCAGTGGAGCCACCAGCCTCCTGAGGGCATCCCAGCTTCGCCCCTTTCAGGTATGCCTGCTAGGCACCAGAAACAGCAGAGGGAGCATCCCAGGTAAGCTGCAAAATTGCACTCCTGAGGAGAGCAGATCAACTATTTCACTACAAGTCTGCTGACTTGTATTGCTGTAGCTTGCTCAGTCTGGTTAAAAAAACGCATCTGAAAGATGTCAAGCCCTAGTGCTTCCTGCTGCCTGTGGTATGGGAGGACCGTCCCCCTCTCCTTCCCCTGTCCCCGGGCTCTGCAACTTGGCCGGGGCTGCCCGTGCAGATGGGCTCAGGCACAGGGGGAGAGCAGTGTGAAGTGGGACATGGCAGCTGCATTTGCGCACTGCTACACCTGCAATATCCCCCCTGCTGTCATTATGAGTTGCTGTTGTACCCCTGCTCGTCTGGGCTGCGGCGCTTGCCCCTGCTGGTGCCCTGCCTGCTCACCTGCCTCTCGCCTGCTGGCACTCAGCGCTGCCCACAGCTGCTCTCTGGTTGCCTTCACCCAGACACAAGGCTCTTTTTGTGTGATGGGAGCGATGGGGGCAGGGGGAGGAGAAGAATTCTAGGGCCGCTGGGTCTAGTCCTATGGCAGGCACCACCTCTATGTAATGCCATTGAACTTTGTGGAGGGGTGAAGCGCCGGCCTGTCCAGCCTCTGGGATCCCTGGTGCTCTTCAGCCTATGCACTCGCTATGCTGCTGGCAGGGCCACTCCGTACAGCTCTCATGGGGCTATAGGACTGGTTTGCTCTTCTCTACAGCAGAGTCACTTTTGACATCCTTTTTCTATAAGACTCTTTCAGCTGACCCCTCTGCATCAGTACCCAAGCAGGCTGCCAGCAAATGCCATGGCCCAGCGCAGAAAGGCAGCAGGAGAGAGGAGAAGGGAGAGCAAAGATGAAGGCAGGAGAGGGAGAACAGGCAATGGAGGTGCAGGCTGGATGAGACTGGCAGCTCATTGCACCGGTGCTGGCACCACTTGCCTGGGAGAAAGAGAGGGAGGGAGGGAAGGTGGGAAGAAGGGAGGCAGGAAAGGTGTTAGGGTCTTTTCTCCGAGCCTTTCACAGGGGACAGAGTGGGGGATGCTGACTCCCTCATTTTCACACAGCACCAGGCTCCCTCTGAAGTGTTTCGGGAGAAATGTTGCCATAGAAATAAAACAGCCGTCCAGATTGAGAGGGGCAAGCCCGCCACCATGGTGGCAGGGGCTGGCACAGGCACAGGCAGAGTGCTGGCAGGAGCCCCCAGCCGACGGCATGGGGCTGTGCCAGGCTGGAGGGTACCTTGTCCTCCATCCTCCACTCCCTCATCTCCAGCGAGAGCAGCGGTGGTGCTGGCGTGCCAGCATGGCTGGCGCTAGCCCCAGGTGGCACCTCCTCCCCACATACACTAGTGGGTGAATGCCAAAACTGCCCCTGCAGGCAAGCTGTCTGCCACCAGGCTCCCAAGGGGATAGGCATGGGGGTGCATGGGTCTCTGGGGCAGTCAGGACAGGGTCACACTGCAGCCAGCTCCCATCCCTCATCTGCCCAGGCCACAGCACCACCTTCACTGCTGGAGAATAAACCTAAGAGGTCTGAAAGCAAGAACCAGCTCAAAGGCAGCCCCTGCCCATCCCGAGTCCTCACTGTGGGAGGATCAGCTTGTCCCACGATCAGGGGCTTCAAGACCAACTGTACTCAGTAAAGCCACCTTGTCTGGGGAGGAAAACCAATGCCAATGCCTCCGGGGGCTCCATCTGAGGTCCCTCCACCCTGATGAGGGGCACAGGAGCAGCGCCATCGAGGAACATGAATTTAGCCTGACACGGTTTCGCAGTGCTGCAAGGCAAGCACAGACAGCTTCACTCGGTCCTCACCATTCACAGAAAAACGAGCACCAGCGGGAGGCCGGGGAGCCACGCGTGTGAGTAAGGGATCGATCGCTAAGACAGAGCACCCATCTATTGATCTCCAGCTGTGCTGTCAGGTTAAGCCAACCCAGTCCAGTAACGAGACAGGACAGTGGGAACTTGCTGAGGGCAGATTGCAATTAACCACTCTGCTCTGCGTCTGCACTGATGTCAGCGTGCAGCAGTCGCAGGTATCTATCACCATGTCCTTTTCACCCTCGCTGGCACCCTCCTGCTGGCAATAGCAACCCAAGAACACAGCTGACCCCAGGGTGGTGGCTGGCAACCAAGCGCGGGGTGGCTGAGTGGCCAGAGGGACCAGTGGGAGACCCATCCTGCCAGGTAACTCTGTCCTTCCTCAGCCACCTCCTTGCTTCCTGGCTTTCCTTACAAACTGCAGCGGGCAGCCGCGAGGGGCAAGGACCACTGGCAGTCCCCTGCCAGCACTGCACATCATGGTGCTCTGCCTTGGCACCGAGGAGGGGGAGAGATGGAAGAGAAGAAAGGTGGCAAAGAGGCAGTTCCACTTCCCTCCAGATCCGCTCTCCAGCTTTCTCCAGCTTATCCCGTTCATGGCCACCCTCACCATCCCTCCTCTTCCCCACCACCCCCATCCCCACCAGGCTCACTTTTCCCTCCCAGGACATGTATTCCCCCTGTGCTTATTATGTGGCTACAAACAGGGATGGCCACATGCCGGGGTGACTCAGGCATCTGTGGATGCCACTTCCGATGGTGAAAGGAGAGGAGAACGTCCCCAAGTCTTCAGCAAGATGTGGTCCCCATGCACCCCCCATCCCCTCCTGGGCTCTGGGCGACCCCAAGCCCTGGGTCCTTCTCCACACCTCCCACCTCCTGCAAACACCTGTTCCTGAGAAGCTGAGGAGGGCACAGAGCAGAGGCTGAGGGCAGTTAGTCTTGGAGCCATGTCACCTCCACCACACGTCTCCTATGTGTGCTGTCACCATCTGCCCTTTGCAGCACACACCCCGAAGGGAGGAAGGGGCGAAGGGAGAGGCCCCGGAGCCACCATTTGCTTTGCTACGGATGAAGTCAAGGATGGGTGGTGGAGATGAGAGACTCCAGGCTCTTGGCAGAGCAATTTGGTTGTCTCCAGGCAATTTGCCCAAGAAGGAGGGCATCAGGGGCTGAAGGTAGTACCAGGGATGTCCGAGGTGACCTGCCCGCACCACGCAAACCTACCCGCATGCTCCCACCCCAGAAGGGATGCTGGCCTTGCCAAAAGAGGGCAAAACCAGAGTTTCTATGGCATTCTGCTCATGGCTTCATCCTGAGCTCCTTCACCCAAACCCAGTATCCAGAAGGCCCTTTGCACTGTGCCTGTCTGGGAGACGTTGGATCACCACCAGCAGGATCAGCCACACTGAGGCTAGAAGAGCTGGAAGACAAGGGGGAGGGGGGCAGGTCTGGAGCCTGAAAAGCTCCACGGGCAGCAGGAGAGCCAACACAGCTGCTTCAGCCCCAGCTGCACCGAGGTGCTTGGAGAACAGATCTCCAGCGCCATTCTTCTCTGGGAACCGGCCAGGACCATTGCCCGTGTGGAGCAGGAGAAACAAAAGGTGAGCGAGACCCAGCCCCAGACAAGAAGGCACTAAGGAAACACAGAGAGCCGAAAAAACGAAGAAGTTACCTGCAAAGCGACCGAAGCCAGGGTGGCGAGGGGCAGGAGGGGAAGCTGGGGAGGTGTACGGGCAGGCACCCACCCCTGCCCCGTGGCCCGCGGCCACCCCGCTCGCCCTATTGCATACGCTGTGCCCACGGGCAACTTTATTATTCACTGGCACGCTCACATGAAGCCACGCATCTCTCTCTGAGTTATATTTATAGCTGTTCCTCGGAGCGAGCGCGGATGAAATGGTACCTTATTTTCCTAAGGAAAAGAACCCTTCCCGGTCTCACGCTGGTGAGGGGAGCAGCACCCCGGCACCGCCTCTTACCCGGGTCCTGCCGAGGGATGCTCCAGCCCTGCCGAGGCAACATCAGAGGAAGGGGAAAGCAGCCAGTTTCTCCATCTCACCATGAAATGTCTCAGCCGGACCGGAGGAAGGTCTCTCTGCAGCCCTCACTCGCCTCTGGCTTGGGGTTTTTTCCACCCGCTTCTCTCCCCCCCCCTCCCCCCCCCCCCCCCCCCCCCGCCCCCAAGAAGCTACTTCTCTGCCATGACCTGCTCCTCTCCTGACTCCTCTCCTGCCCACGCCAGCACTCTGCTCCTGCCTCTGCCTCTCCTCAGAATTTTTTGCTCCCAGGAGCGTCCATCCCACGGAGCACTGATGCGCCTTCGTGGCTCAGCGACGGGTTCAGATCTCCCCTCTCCTGCCTGGCTCCCTCCTTCCCTGGCGTTAATTGCCCGTGCCTCTCTCTGCCCCCCTGCTCTAGTCCCCAAATCCCCCCTCTCCCTTCCACTCTTCCTCCCTTTGCGCTCCACTCCCTCTCCCTGGCTGCCTCTCCCCCTCGCTGATTGCTATGCAGTCTGTAGCTGAGAAGTCAGTAACTCTGTGGTAGGATCCAACAGCTTTCCGCTACTTTAGCCCATCCTCGCGTGTGAGCTCAGAGCTGCGGAGCCACCATGGGGGAGATGACAGCACAACCATTGGCAGTGGCAAGGGGACGGCACGGCTGCTGGGTGCCCCTGGGGAGGCAAATCCTTCCACTGGGCTGGCGCAAGGAGCTGAAATATCCATAGTGAGGGGTTTTTTTTCCCACCTGGATTTGGGTTTGCTGGACTGACACCTTGCCCTGAGGAAGGACCAGGCTCTCCCAGCTTGTGCAGAGCATTTGCAGTGGGGCATCATCTCTGCATCCACAGCTCAGCCTCCCCACCCTGCAGTGCTGGGGCTGTCCTGCCGGGATAAACGATGCCAGGGACAGGAGCGCAGGCAAGGAGGGACCAGCTCTTGGTGCTCCAGGATGGTGAGCAGCCACCTGCCAGGAAACCTGTCTCAGAAACCTCTCCCTGGGTCTCCACGGCCAGCAGCATCTCAGGGGCTTGGAAGAGGTCACTTCTTGGTGGCAAGGCGAGGGACCAGGGGACCCTGCAGCAGTGAAGCCAGAGGCTTAAAAGAGCCCTGACCCCACAGGCAGTGGCTGTAGGCCATGAGCTCCTGGGGATGGCCCTGTGCCAGGCTGGTAGGGTCTATGGGTTTCCATCTTGGTGTCTCATCTGCCATCCCCAGCATTAAGGCCTGTGTTGGAAAGTAAAAAAAACATTTAAAAAACCACTTTTTGAGTGTGCCCTGGGCCCCAATCCTGCAACAATCATTACCCTCCCTCCCAAAATCATCCCAAGATCCCATGGCATATGAGCTGCCCCTGCCCCCCCCCCCCCCCCCCCCCCCCCTCCGCAACACACTGTGGGGACCAGCATCCCTCCACTGGCATTGGCAAACATCACCGTAGGTGGGGCGCAGCCTGCTCTCACCTGGCAAAAGCCACCCCAGGGGAAGCAGAGGGTATTTTTTAGTAGCTCTCCATGCAGATGAGCAGCTGCAAATGGAGAGGTTTGCTTTCCCAAAAGCCTGTCCTCAGAGCCCATGGGGGTCCCCAAGAGCTACCAGCTGGGAGCGCACAGATGCGTCATGGCAAAACATGCTGCCCTCTGGCACCCGTGACAGCCTTTCCCCTTGGTGCAGTAAAGGGATGAAGATGCTGCTGTGACATCCTTGCTCCCTTCCTGGGGTGGGCTAAGACACCAGGCACCTGCACACTTTCTGCAGCCACCTTGACTTCATGTTTGGGTTTCAACCCTGCTCTGCCTTTTGCTCCCCCATCGCCAGCTTGTCCCTGGGGCCCTTGCTGTGTGTTCCCTCCACCTGGGCAGCAAGAGAATGAATAGCTGCACATTGTGCATTGGCACGCAGCACCCCTGGGCAGCAGCCTAGAGGCAGCAGGCACAGCCAGGGCCATCAGCAGGACATGGGGACATTGCATCAAGGATGCCACCGGCCCCTCACTGTCTTTGTGCCCCCAGTATGCCATGCCACCTGGCCCGCCCCAGAGCCCCGCCAGCCCCGGCAGCGGGGTGGCTCACACTCTCACCAACCCCCGCCCGTCTCCACCCAGGCACCGTCTTTAATAAGAAGCGTGGAATATTTTAGCACCTATGGGAAAAGCCACCACAGGACGTGCGGTGGCAGCCGTTGCCAGGAGACGCTCCCCCCCCCCCCCCCCCCCCCCCCGCAACACACTGTGGGGACCAGCATCCCTCCACTGGCATTGGCAAACATCACCGTAGTGGGCGCAGCCTGCTCTCACCTGGCAAAGCCACCCCAGGGGAAGCAGAGGGTATTTTTTAGTAGCTCTCCATGCAGATGAGCAGCTGCAAATGGAGAGGTTTGCTTTCCCAAAAGCCCTGTCCTCAGAGCCCATGGGGGTCCCAAGAGCTACCAGCTGGGAGCTGCACAGATGCGTCATGGCAAAACATGCTGGCCCTCTGGCACCGTGACAGGCCTTTCCCCTTGGTGCAGTAAAGGGATGAAGATGCTGCTGTGACACCTTGCTCCTTCCTGGGGTGGGCAAAGACACCAGGCACCTGCACACTTCTGCAGCCACCTTGACTTCATGTTGGGTTTCACCCTGCCTGCCTTTTGCTCCCCATCGCCAGCTTTCCCTGGGCCCTTGCTGTGTTTCCCTCCACCTGGGCAGCAAGAGAATGAATAGCTGCACATTGTGCATGGCACCAGCACCCTGGCACAGCCTAGAGGCAGCAGGCACAGCCAGGGCCATCAGCAGGGACATGGGGACATTGCATCAAGGATGCCACCGGCCCCTCACTGTCTTTGTGCCCCCAGTATGCCATGCCCTGGCCGCCCCAAGCCCGCCAGCCCCGGCAGCGGGGTGGCTCACACTCACCACCCCCGCCCGTCTCCACCAGCACCGTCTTTAATAAGAAGCGTGGAATATTTTAGCACCTATGGAAAAGCCACCACAGACGGCGGTGGCAGCCGTTGCCAGGGAGACGCTCCCAAAAATAGCCCCACTCCGCCAACCTTTCCCGATGCTGCTGTGGGGATGAGGGAGGCAGAGGGATGGAGGGATGGATGGAGGGATGGAGAAAAGAAGGGAAAGAGAGATGGGAGGGTGGATGGAGAAATGTTTGGAGGAATGGATGGAGGGGTGGATGGAGGAATGGGTGGAGGGATGGAAGGATGGAGGGATAGATGGAGAGGGATGGAGAGGGATGGAGGGGGACATAGGAGCTCTTGGGAAGGCAACATCCTGCCTGGGGATGAAGACAAGAGCAACCCCCATCCCAGCAGCCCCTGTTTGAGCACCTACGGCCCCATTTTCCTGCAACACCAGCTAAGCCAGCCCAAACCCTCAAGCCCTCTCTGCACTGGGCAGGTATGACTTTTAGTCTTTAAACCAGACAACATTGTTTTGGTCTCCTTAGTACCTGCTGGGCTTCCTCTGCCATCCCCCTCCGACCATCTCACCTCTGTCCCCAGTGCTCCAGGACTGCCCCGGACGAGCTGTCCTGGTCGTAGGAGCAGAGGTGGTAAGAAATGGAGGTAGCCTGTGGTACTCAACTCCACCACGTTTCCCAGCCCCTCCAGGAACATTGAATCACTTCCCTCTCTGGGGCTGCTCTGGGATGACTCTCCAGGGCTGCCCGGCCTCCCAGGGGGTCTGGATGGGGCCTGAGCCATAGCCTGCGGTGGTAATAGAGGGGGACCCCTGGCCAAGCACCTCCAGGGGCAAAAGCACAGAAGCCTTCCCGGTGGCAGGAAAGAAATGCTTTAGGGGGAAGGAGACGCCCTTTGCACCCCTTCTCAGGCCATCGCCATCGCCTTCGCAGGGCAGGTGGGGGCAGGGAAGGGCACTCAGCGGAGCTGCTGCTGCTGCCTGGCCCAGCGGCTCTGCAGGAGAAGGAGCCTCCCAGGCCAGTGGAGGCAGAGGGAAACACAGAAATAGAACTAGAAGGGTGTGTGTGTGTGTGTATGTGTGTGATTAAAAGAAACCAAACAACCCCAAATTCTCATTTTTAATGCCAAATCCTAGCTTGCTTGCTTCCCTGTCACCCTGGCGACATTCCTTGCTGTCGCCATGGAAATGGGAGGCATGGAGAGAGCATCACCATGCGGGCCGTGGCAGCACCCCGCATTATTTTGGGAGGCAGGGAGACACCCGGTGCAAGGCGCTTCATGTTGTGGCAGGGAGGGAGGAGGGAAGGGTTATTTTTACTTGCTCCCACTTAGTGTGCCAGTTTTTCCTTCTCTAAGTGACTGAGTGCCCCTTGCCCTCCCAGAAGCTTTTCCATGACCCTCCCATGTGCCACACAGGGGTGTCCCATGAGGACAACCCAGCCCCACCACTGTGTCCCAGCTGAGCTCAGTTGATCTGCTCCCATGAAGTCTCTCTGACAGTCACCTCAGCTGGTGGTTCCTGGTGCCACAGCAGGAGATAATGCCATGGCTTGGGGCTCATCAGCTCTTCTTGGGAAGGCGCAAGATGAAGAGACTAAATTTTTGCTACCCACAATATTCTTACCTCTCCACAGGAGGCATCATCCCCTAGGTGGAACAAGAAGCTGCCAAGAGGAGCAGAGGGACAAGAGGATGATGAGGACTCTCAGACATTGCATCACAGGGGCTTGGAAGGGGATCTGTCAGAAGAAAGGACCCTAAATCTGCTCCTTCCCCCAAAACCTCCCATCTCTGCTCTATGGCTCAAACCTCTCTCTGCCCACCTGCAAAAGGACCTGGGATGCCAGGGACCTGCTGGGCCCACCGAGGCCGGGGCTTGGCTTTCACCAGCACCCGCATGGCCTTGCAGGGCCCTGCTGAAATCCCAAGTGGCTCCGCTCTGAGGGCTGGAACCTTGGTTTCAGCCAGCCCCTGCCCTGCCACTCCTTTGCCGATGCTCTCCTTTGGTCTAACCTGCTCCTCTCCCACCGCACCAACCTCCGCCTCAGTGCCCTGGCCAGGGCAGGCAGGGCCCCACCTGTTTTGCAAGGCTGAGCGGGTGTTTTCCAGCCTGGCCTGGGAACGCGGCTGGAAAAGCCCAGTGTGGCAGGTGCTGGAGTGGCAGAGGGGAAAACACAGCATCCAGCCTAACAAACGGGCAGGGAGGAAATGTATGCAAATGTATTCAGAAAGGAATCCGGTGATGCTAATAGACTTGTTAGTCCTCTCAGGAAGCACCAGGAATAATATTTTTACACTTTAATCATTAAGGATTTTACTCCAAGGGAGCCCGTAAAGACGGAGGGAGACGCGGAGGAGACGGCCACGAGTGACGGCGGGGGTCAGGCAGGGCAGCAGGCAGAGCCAGCCCGGGGGCTAGAGCAGGTGGGGTTATCCAACCCTGGAGTAACCAAATTAGACCAGTGGCCAGATGTGATTTGCTCAGGGACAAGGTGACAAATTAGTACATCCATTTGGTTGTATTAAAGCTACTTTATATTAGCAATTGGATAATGAATGGCCCTGTCCCGACACGGAGGTCCCCCGCCGCAGCCATGAGACCTCCCTGCATAACTGCTGCTGCAGGGACAAGGTTTATCCCAACCAGGCTGGTCACCCAGGGCTGTTTCTGAATATATTAAAACTTTATAACCATCACTACTAAGCTCCTTTGTGTCAAATCTATAAAACCAGCAGCATCTATGTGCTTCTTTTGTCAACTCATGCATTATGTTGTTTGTAATCCTTTTGCAGTAATCCAGAGTTAATATTTTCAGCAAAGCTTCTTTCAAACCAGCTCTTGGAAGGATCTTTCCTTTCCTCCAGGGCTGGACTCTGGGATCTGTGCTGCTCCAGACAGGACCCCCAAAGGCAGGGGTGCCTGGTGGGGGGATGCCGGGGAACGGCTGCGGCTGCGTATGACCCGCTGTGGACTCGGGGTGTGACATCCAGCCACAGTGGCCCGATAACTCGGATCTCCTCGCTTCTTCCTTTGCTCCAGGAAGCAAGGCGGAGCGCCTGGGAGAGGTGCTGGATGTGGGCCGGGGCCGGGAAGGGCAGAGGGCAGGAGGCGGCCGGCTGGGAGCAGGGCAGAGGTAGCGCATCCACGGGGAATGTCCCTGGGAAGCCGCCCTGCAGCAGCGCGCATCCCCGCGGCCAGAGGCCGGGGATCCCTTTCCCTTTCGCCTTTCCCCCTTTAACAACACTTCCGCCTGTAACTCGAGACAAGTTGGGGAAGGAAAAAAGAGGAAGGGAAAAAAAAAGAAAAAGGGAAAACCAGCGCAGTTATTCCCGCCTCCGCCTCCTCCTCTCTCCCCTCCCCGGGCAGCCAGGAGCCACGTCACCGTCACCCCGGCTGGCTGCGGGCTGCTCGGCAGGCTCAGCCCGGGGCTCTCGGGCCACCAACCCCAACTTTCTGCCTGGGGCAGGGAGAGGAAGGGCCTGGCCAGGGGAGAGAGAACGTCTACCTTGGGGAGAAGTAAGCAAGGGAGACACGCAGCCCGAGCGCCTGGCAGGGGACAGGCGCTCGCAGCCAGGGCAGAGCGAGCCTCAACTTCCCTTTGCCAGAAGAGAGGCTCCGTGCTCGGGCAGAAAGGACGGTTAAGCCTGAAGAGCACGTTTGCTCAGGCGAGGCTTGGAGGGGGAAAGACTTTGCCTTTGCCCGCCCTGCCCGCAGGAAGAGCGCCCTGCTCCCTTTGCTCCAGAGGAGCCCCTCTGGCACCATGAACATCTTCCGCATCCTGGGGGATGTCTCCCACTTGCTGGCCATCATCATCCTCCTGATGAAGATCCTGAAGTCAAAGTCCTGCTCTGGTGAGTGCTCCCACGCCCCGGGGAAGGAGGGGGACACTTCTGGGAGGGTGACTTAGCAAGGGATGCAAGCGAAGTGGGTTCCAAAAAGGCTAGCGATAGCCCACAGAAGCTGGCAGCCCTCCCCCATGGGCTCTTTGAGAGAAGTCATCCTCCTCCTCCAGGAGGTCTCCCTGCCTGGAGAAGAGGGCTGTGTTGGAAGGATGTGATGTGGCAAGGCACATGGCCTCAGGCAGGTGTTGGTCTTGGGATGATGAAGCGGAGAGGGCAGCAAGGCCAGAGGGAGGTGGAGAATGAGCACAAGAAGTTGTGGTGGCACCAAACCCAACAGCCTGGAGAGAAAGCTGCTTTAGGCTGGAGGTCCTGCCAGTGAGTGGGCAGGTACCAGAGGCTGCCCCGACCCTGGGCAAGGAAAACAGGGCAGCAGCTTCCTGCAGGAGGGTTTTGCTCGGAGTTCATGCTTTCCTCCCTGAGAGACTTTGGAGCTGGGCTGCAGCCCGTGTTGTCACAGGTAGAGAAATCGGTGGGTCTGACTGCACCTCCCTGCCAGCAGTGACTAAGCTCCATCAGCATCCCTGGGCTGGTCCCCAGTCCTGCAGCTCTTCCCTTGTGCAGCTGATGTCACATCA
Organism: Falco naumanni; assembly: GCF_017639655.2. NCBI lineage: Eukaryota > Metazoa > Chordata > Aves > Falconiformes > Falconidae > Falco > Falco naumanni. Next base: position 35,111,321 of record NC_054058.1, read on the forward strand.
CACAAGCCCTGGCAAGGTGGGCAGGTGAAGGGGCCCAGCGAGGGAAAAGCATTTTGATGACAGTAGGGGCTGAATTGGCCAAAGCAGTGAACATGCCCACCAAGTGCCGGTCCCTGTGGCCTGAGGCAGGGCTCAGGGGTGTCTGCAGGAACTGCCCTGTTACTTGGGAGACTCCAGCCAGTCCCGGGGTAGGTCTAGAGCTACCACAGCACCAACACATCAGACCTGGCTCACAAAGCAGCATGCATAACTACAGCCGTTTCCAAAGAAGGCATAATGGGAAACCACCATCCTAAGGGTCCTTCCCCTCATCTGCTTTACCTTCCTTTCTTCTCCCTGCCACGCAGGTATCTCTGGGAAGAGTCAGATTCTTTTTGCCCTTGTCTTCACAACCCGCTATCTGGACCTGTTCACAACCTTCATCTCTGTCTATAACACTGTAATGAAGGTAAGGAGAGGGCAGTGCAGAAGCAGAGGTTCCTCTCAGCGCACCCTGGTTTCCTGGGGAGGTGAGGGTACGTGGTGGCTAAGTCAGTTTTTCAGCCAGCAAAGATGGATAAAGATGCTTCCTTTGGTGTCACTGGCCTTCCGCTGGCCAAAAATCCTCCTCACCACAATCAGTGAGCAAGCTGAGTCCACCACATTTAGTACCACCACAACCAGAATGAGACACCATGAATCAAGCCTGGGTATCCTTGCACAGCAGGAACATGAACAGACAGCCACAACCAAGCCAACCTCTTCACACCAAGCCCTAGAGGGCTGGAACAGGTGTGATCCTCATGGTGGGGCAATCTTTAGTTGACCACTGGAGTATCCTCAGCAGAAGTCAACTCACAAGCCAGCACAGAAAAAGTATTCACCACTGTCTTGCTCTGGCACAGCTCCACCAGAACTGGGTTAACAGAACTTGACTTTGGCAAAGCCACCCCCTCTTCAAGCACAGGAGGTGCAATTGCAGGTAAGGTCTTGGTGTCTCCCTTCCCTCCTCCAGGTGATTTTTTTGATGTGTGCCTACATCACCGTGTACATGATCTATGTGAAATTCCGGAAGACGTTTGACAGCGAGAATGACTCCTTTCGCCTCGAGTTCCTGCTGGTCCCTGTCACAGGCTTGTCATTTCTGGAGAACCACAGCTTCACACCCTTGGAGGTAAGGAAACCTGAGGCAGGAAAGGGGAGGGGAAGCAGCAGCCTGACAGCAGGCAGCAAAGTGAGCAGCATGTTGAATAGCTGAGATGTTTAACAGCAGAAGCAGACAGGAAAGGCAAAGTTGGCAGGCCTTGAAGACTGGACCATCCATAGAGCAGCGCAGTGCTGTCTCCTCTCAGTCGCGGCACAGCAGGCTCATTTTCCCCAACTCCAGCAGCGCTGCTCATGCTGCTCGTACATCAGTGCTCTGCCAAATGAAAAGCTTTGGGTCTTAACGTGTATTACTCAGCACCAAGACCCTTCACTGCCTTCATTTTGCACTCACAGATACTCTGGACCTTCTCCATCTACCTGGAGGCCGTGGCTATCCTTCCTCAGCTCTTCATGATCAGCAAGACAGGGGAAGCAGAGACCATCACGACGCACTACCTTTTCTTCCTGGGCCTCTACCGTGCTCTCTACATTGCCAACTGGGTCTGGCGCTACTACACGGAGAATTTCTATGATCAGATCGCTGTAGTTTCCGGGGTGGTACAAACCATCTTCTACTGTGACTTCTTCTATCTCTACGTTACCAAAGGTAGGTAAATGAGTTGGTATAAATCTGAAACGTTTGTTCGGCACTCTTGTAATGTACAGTGGAGCTACAGCTTGCCATGCGTTAATCCTTACATGACTTTATTCTTTGCTGTATTTGTGATGCATATTGTCTACCTAAAATCCAGTTTAAAAAACCTATCTGTTGAATGCCGTTGGGCATCTCTGCTCACAAGGATCTAGACGTTTGTGTGAAACAAAGTAGAAATTAAACCAGAGCTAAGCCTGGTTTAACCCCACCTTGGGAAGTTAACAACTGAGGTATACTCATTTCTACATACGTTTTGAAAGATTATGAATCATGCAAAGAAACTTTAAGGGGGGGGGGAATAGCTGTAGGCAGACAATGTACCTGAGAAAGCAACTGCAGAGATACAGAGATATTATTAAGTCTGCTTTTTTCTTTTGATGGAAAAGATGTAACGTTCTCAAGAACAGATTCTGTAGGAAGATGGGCATCTGCAGACAAGACATCCCTTTGTTTCCCAAAATCAGAGGCCCCTTCCACTTCAGTGCTGTGCTTTGGTAAATGGCTGCATACCGGAGCTAACAAGTGCATCAAGGGCATAAAATCTGGTAGAACATGCTATGGTATGCTGAGGCTGAAGTATGCTTTAAAACACTTTTCTGTTGAGGCGGATGGAATTTGACGAAATCCAGCTGAGTGAACAAATATTTTCTTCCTTTTTCAAATTCCCAAACTAGTCTGCCAAAAGCAGCAGTGACGGCCTACATTTGACGTTTCAAGGGATAAATCTTCGGTAGCTTCATGCAATATACCTGCTGATAGAGAGGTGACAGGAGCACTAAGCAGGTGTCTGGCCTTGGCAGGTTACAACTTCCTTCTGTCATTAAAACATTTCTGTAGCCAGAAAAGTACTTTGTAAAACTGCCATCAAGGTGCTCCACATCAATTCCTTTTTTTTTTAAACTAATCCCCATTTTAGCTTCACTCAATTCATGTGTCCTTCTGTATTTTGTGAGAAATCCGTACCCTTTGTAGTTGCGGATGGTGGAACAAAAGGGGGAAAAAACCCAACTGCTGGCTTTCAGTCTCACATCACTAGTGACAGAGCTGCAAAATTTAGATGATACAGGAGACAGAAGAAGAAAAACATTCGTCCCTGGGACATCACAGTAGGAAGAGAATTGCTTTTTGTTGTTTTTTTTGTTTGTTTTTTTTTTTTTACACAAACGTTCTGAATCACGGGAGAGAAAAGGTGTCTGAAGATATGCAAATGCTTTGCAGTCATTTATGAAAACCAGCAGTATTATAGCAGGTTGCATCTCTCTTACACTCTCACAAAAAAAACCCACCATCTTTTCCAAACATTTCTAACACTGAAGAGCTTGAACAAAAGGGCAGCAATGCTGCAAAAAAAGCAAAGATGTGTTACATAAAGAAATGTATTTTAAAAGACTTCAGAGCCTATACCAAAGCATTGCAAAGGGATTTTTATAGAACGGAACTTCTCTTTATCTTGTTTTCAAAACGAGATTAACTCCTTTCTGTTTAACACCAGGACCTGAAAGATACTCTGAGGAAGCTCTCTGCTCCCAAAAGCTTGCATTTCAGAACGTCTGAGGTTGGAAGCAATTTGGGGGATCCTGTAATCCACCCCCTGCTCACAGCAGGGCTGCCTAGAGCAGGTTGTTCAAGGTCCTGTCCAGTCAGGTTTTGTGTATCTCTGGGACAGATGCACCACAGCCTCTCAGGGCAACCTGTGCCACTGTCCAACCATCCTCACTGTAAGAAACTTTTTTTAAGTGGAACTTCCCATCACTGAGCTCCACTAAACAGTCTGGGTCTGTCTCCTTTACTCCTCCCATCAGGCATTTCACCCACTGGCAGGATCACCCTCAGCCTTCTCCAGGCTGAGCCGTCTCGGCTCTCAGCCTGCACTCTTATAGCAGATGCTCTAGTCCCTTAATTGTCACGGTCTTTCTGGACTTGCTCCATTACGTTCCCACCTCTTCTACTGGGAGCCCAGAGCTGGACCCATTGCTTCAGCTGTGGCCTCACCAAGGCTGAGCAGAGAGGAAGGACCCACCTCCCCTGACCTGCTGGTGCTACAGCTCTGGAGACTGCTCGCATTCTTTGCCAAAAGGGCACATTGGTGGCTTGTGTTCAACTTGGTGTAGACCAGCACACCCAGGACCTTTTCTATCGAGGCACTTTCCAGCTGGGCAGCTCCCAGCACATACTGGTGCATGGGGTTATTCCACCCCAGGGGCAGGACACAGCATTTCCCTTTGACTTTCATAAGGTCCCCACCAGTCTGTTTCTCTAGGCTGGCATGGTCCCTCTAACCCCATCTGGTGCATCAGCCACTCCCCTCTGTTGTGCATTAGGAAATCCCTCAGGGAGTACTTGCCCTTCCCTCTGGCACCAAAGATGATGAGCAGTACTGGCCCCAGTACCCACCCCCAGTACTATGACAACAGCTGGACTCCGTGCTGCTGACCACCATATGGCCAGGGCAGCACTTCTCCATCCACCTCATCTAAGCCTATGGGCCCCTGGTGTTCCCACAAGGCCACACATCCCAGCTTCCAGGTGGGGTAAGATAGGGCAGGCTCGGGCAAGACTGGCCCACAGACCATTTATTCAGGCCATGTTCTCTATTAAAAGGGGGAAAGCACTGGGGATAGAACAGCAGACTCCACAGTACATCATCAAGAAAAAGCAGGGAAATTAAGAGGGCCCACACATGAGAAAGAATAACCACGGAAGAGGAAAGAATCCTTTTCCTTTAGCATAAAGGAGAATAAATTCATTGTGGAGTTTCCCTGCTAAGAAGCAATTCTGTAATGGATGTCTCCCGTCAAGGATCACAAATTCTCCCGTTCTCAGGATTCCTTTATGTTACCCTTCTCACTAAATTCTCCTAGATGCTCCTTCCATAACGAATGGGATTCTCTGGAGCTGTTAGCATACAGTCGTAACTGAGGACAAGCAGTTGTTCCCTGAAGATGGCACAGCTCTGTTCCTGCTAGCCTACATTAGCATGTGGAAGACACCCAAGAAAGTCTATTTGATAGCCATCACCTCTTGCTGTTTGCAAACCTGGCAACCCACTAGCTAAGCACTCTAAATAGCAAGTTAAACAAAAAATTAACAATATTGTTGAAACAATGCAACGGCTGAATTGCCCAGAATTCCTTCATTACTTTCTCTTTCTCTTTGCACAGTCCTAAAAGGAAAGAAGCTAAGTCTTCCCATGCCTGTTTGAAGACATTTCAACAGAGAACATTGGAAATTCTGAAGATGAAGCTCTTGATATCAGTTTTCCTTTCCTGGCCCTTTTTGACTAACGGATGGCTCAGCCGAGTTTCACTCCAGTGCCGGAAAAACAAGGCCTGGAAAGCAGATACGCTTTTCATCCACATGAGACTTAGCTTTTTTTAAAAAAAAAATTCTTCTTACTTGAATTTGGTGCTAGTTAGTAGTGCTGGCCGACGCTCAAGTAGGGCAAATTATTCTCTCCCAGCTTTTCCCAGCAGCTACCTCCAAAACAATCCTCTACCCTGACCCTGAGGCAGCACAAGTATAACAGAAACTGTCACTACCTTTGGTCCTTCAGTCCGTGAACGAGTGCCTAAGGTAAAGGGAACATAGCACCATTAAGTCCGATAACATATGCAAAGGCCATGGACCCATTTCACATGTGACCACATCACATGTGACACAGCAGATTCTACAAACTGTTATTTTAATGCTGTATGAACTAACACCCTCCTGAAAGTTAACTTTGTCTGACCCTCACTCTGTGCAGGCCCCATAACATTCAGTAAAAATATGTTGCCTTTGAACGACATGAATCTTCCAAGTCCACAAGTATTCAAACATCCTCCCTACTCACTTTCAGTGGCAGTTCTTTGTATTCTACAAACTGGGACCATTTCTATTAAAATTCAGTGGGTTGCCAATGAATGTTTACAACTCCTTGAATTTGCTTTTTTTTTTTTAATAACTGGGAAGAACAGGGGCAAAGATAGCTTTACACTCCAAAAATAAAGACAAACTTCACAACTTATTGACAACAGTGTTTTTATTTATACCTACAAAAGAAAACAAGATGGTATCAAAAGGACAATTTACAAACTAAGAATAGTAACATAGCTCTTAGTATCCTGTGTCTGAACACCACAGATCCATGAATCTCTCAATTCAAGTCTTCATTAATACAACAGGAATGTGTTCAGAGACCAGCAGATGCGTGAAACAAGATGCTGATCCCACACAAAGCCACTAACCCTTTCATTGTTCAGAAGTCCAAACAGTAAATTGCTTCAGGAAGTGCGAGGGGAGGAGACACCCAACTCATCTGACACTCCCACAAACTTTTACAAATTGAAAACAACGCAAACAATACTAGATGCTGATGCTTTATCAACAAGGGCCCTCCAGCTGGTATATGGAACAGAGCAGCGAGCACCAGGTGGGACGGGGCAGCACATGCCACGGTGCATTTATGCATTCAACAGTCTGGTTAACACTCTGAACCGAGACCCTGGACTTCAGCTGACCTCAATGGCAATAAAGCACTGCAAGACTTGGCATAGACATTTACATGTGCACAAGTCCCCCCAAAAAGAAGTGAAAGCTATAGCAGACTATAAGGCAGCTTTGACGGTCCAGAGACCCTTTTTAAAACCACTCAGCGAGATACCTTACTCCTACACCCCCTCAAACCACATTTCTGCATCGAACTCACAAATTAAAATAGTAATAATAATAAAAAAAAAGCTCTACATTTGCTTGTGAGGGAGGCCAGAAGAATCAGTCAGTGCCTGGATAAACTAAATGTTTCTGACCTTCACTTAACACAAACAAAGAATTTCCTGCCCAAGCACTGGGATTAGATGGGATGAGGGAACCAAGGTTCTGGAAGATCTCTCCTTTTTCCCTCTGGGTCAACAACCTACCTGTGTACTGCACAAAAGAAAAAAGAAAAAAAAACAAAAAACAAAATACACCAAAAAAAACCAACCACAAACAAAAAGCTCATTCATCCCCCAAAATTTTACTCTGGGAAGAAATTTTATTAAAAAAGACATAATTTCTGTATAAGCAAGCTCTTTTTTTCCTGGGCTATAAGAAGTTCCACTCTGCTACAAAAGGAGTGGGCTGCCTTGTTCATCCATATGCAAGAACACCAACAGAAAATATCAAACCAACCCAAACCTCTGCACTCTCATAATGCAAAGATGATGGCTCACAAAGCAGGAGATGTATCCATTCTTTTGCCATATTACCAGATCAAGAGCAGCCAACTCCTGTTATCATCTACTGTCTCTGAACCGTCTGGTTTTAGGAATAACAAGTCAACAACATGCTTTACTAAAGGGGAAAACCCCTCACACCCACCTTAGCCTGTAAAATAAACAAGTTTTATTTACGTATTTACTAAAATTTCACTCTTCTCTAACATTTTCTAAAATGCTACCTACCTGCGAGAGCTCAGCTCAAAGGGACCAATGGAGCAGGGAAATGCACTCAAAAGCCAGGAAAAGCAATAATCAGAGCAAAGTACAAAAGAAAAAAAAGCTTCAGAATCAAGATGCACTAACCAGCTCACCGCTTACCTCATGAAAAGGAGATCCCAGGCAATCTCCTCCTCCTCCTCCTCCTCCCTTCCTCCCATGTCTTCCCCCCCAGCCCACCCTATTCAAACCTCTTAAATTTAAGCGTGAAAAACTCTGTCACATTTTATTCAGCATAGTGGCATTCAGAATATTCCCCATGGCAAAAGGGAGTTTGATTGTGAAGGAAAAACAAGACATACTGTTCCATTATCTCAGTTCTGTTTAGTTTCTGGGCTCTCAAACTAAGACTTCTCTTAATAAACTCAGAAACAGGAGTTTGAGATCAAAAACTAGTTTAAGGATAACCAGGCTCCACATACTTGTGATGCTGCAATTTAGCAACTATAGGGAAAGAACTTATTTGGCTAAACATTATAGCAGTGGTACCTGCAGCAACTACCTGGTTTTCAGGTATTGAATCCAAGACAAGTTTGGTCTCTGACACTTGGGGGTTTAATCCCAACTTCCCTACTGCTGGCTGCTACAGGTACCAGAAGATGGGGCCGCTGCTTCCAGAGCTGCAGAAAACACCAACAATGTACACCTGGGGCATTACTCCGAACACCACCCAGCTCAGACAAATGAGCAGAGTTTTCCTATAGGAAGTCACCTACAACAGTTTACAAGCAATAATAGTGAGCTATTTTAAAAAAGAAAATTAAGATTAGGAGAAGTGAGCATTGCTCCCTTGCATTTATAATTTTTAATGAAGTGCTTTTTGGCTCCCCGAAGTTTTCTACCTCTCTTGATACTTTCTGAAATTAAGTTAACATGTTACAGAATAGAAACTTCCTCCCCTCAAAAGCAAGTTTTCACACAAACCTTAGACACCAAGATGATCGAGCTGGGACCTATCTGCCTTATACCCATTTCTTTTAGAGAAAATAAAATTTCCAATTTCCTCAACATGCAAGACAAAAAATAATAAGTTTTCCAGTCAACTATATATATCTCTTAAAAAAAAAAAAAAAAAAAAAAGACAAAAAAGAAAGGACAAGGTCAGTAATGTGGACTGGGGGCCATTTTTGATGGGCTCGAGGGATTTGAAAGGTGAATTCTAAGTCTAACCTGCATGAGAGAGACATCACAATGGGAAAGAAGAGAAAGAAAAGGTTCCTTTAAATGCAAGAGGTCTACACTGGTCACCAGCGGGTGAGTGGTCTCATTTGCGGGAAGGGGGAGGGGGTGGGGGAGGGGGTGGATACTGGTAGGTGGCAGTCTGTCCCATATAGCCCATCACATTAGTGGCAGGGGGCTGCGGAAACTGTTGTGACATGAGCGGCTGTGGCTGCTGGCCTGAGCGCCCCACCATCCCTGCATACTGCTGTTGGGTAGTGCTCTGTGAGGTTCTCCCAGCGGTGGCAGCTGTGGTGCTGGCACCATAGCCACTAGCACTGTACTCTGCAGTGCCATAGCCACTCGTGCCATAGGCAGCTGCTCCATAGCTCCCTTGAGTGTAACCATACTGGCTCTGTGCTGCCCCAAAAGCAGAATTTGGGCTCCCGTAGGCACTGCCATAGGTCTTGTTGGCTCCGTTGGCATAACTGTCACCACGCTCACGGTCTCTGAAGCCACCTGAGTCTCTCCGGCCCTCTTTCACTCCCCGGAGCCTCCTGTCACACTCCTCCTGGTACATCAGGTTAGGGTTGTTTACTGAACTGCTCGTTCGGTAACGAGAACGACCTCCTGGCGATGGATATATTAAGATTTAGTACCGTGAACAAGTCTTAAACAATGAACTCTGGTACAATTATGCCACCCTTTCTCCCCCTTCTACATCCAAAATCTTGCCCACAAGCAGCAAGTTCTTTTGACTGTCTAGAACTTCCCTGCACAGCTGTGCATATACACCTCTTCATTTCGTTCAAGGTGTAAATACAAAGTTCAAAAAGGGTTCTTAACGCATGAGCTTGGAGATAAAGAAATAGAAGAAATTCAGGACTAACTTGCAAATATAAGGAAACTTATTAGTCCTTCAGGGAACGAGAGGAAAAAGTCTCAGTCCCTGAAGATAACATCAGTGTATCCCTTCACTGATTTGAATTTTGCACGTGCATGCACACACATCCGGCTGCCCATGCTTAGGTAGGAGCTGCAAGGAATTAATTCAACCAAAATTAGCTCCAAGGACCTTATCAGGAGAAAAAAATATAATCTACAGCCAAGGTAAAAGCGGACTACCTCTCTGCTGGACAGAGATAAATTAAGTAACGTATTGAGACCTCAGATACAAACCAGCTTTATTACTAATCTGTTCATTACCTTAAACTTGCACCTACTACCTCCCTGCCCTCTTTTAACCTTCCCTCCCTCAAAATGGGGAACCTATTCCTCCTGTAGCCCTTTTCCCATGTGCCTTTACCTCCACCACCACCTCCTCCTCCTCTGTGATCCACAAGCTGCATCAGTTTTGGATTGATGGCTTGATTGGCTTCTTCCAACACTTTGATAAGCTCCCTGGCTTGTTTCAGGTTTCCTGGTGTGAAGAAGGTGTAGGCAGTACCTTTGTTGGTACTACGTGCGGTACGACCAATACGGTGCACATAATCTTCAGAGCTGTTCGGATAGTCGTAGTTTATCACAAATTTAACATCTTCCACGTCTTGTGAAGTGCCCAGGTGCGAAGCACAGTGAAGGGGTAGGGTTGAGGAAAGGGGAGAAGAAGAGAGGACGTGCCAACGAAAGGTGGGGAGCACGAATGCAGGTGACAGTAATAAGAAAAAAAAATACAAAGTTAGTAATTGCACAGAATAAATACAAGACAGACTCATCCCAAAAGAGTAGAAGACTCAAATTTAAGATCATCAGGAACAAAGTTCAGTGTCCTGAAAAACAGGGGTAATTTGAAAGCAGTTTTGCCCTGCAGTCAAATTCATCCTCCCCGGAATGCATTCCTCTGTCTTCCTGTGTCAAAGACACCAATGCTTGTGAATAAGCTAATTGAATTTTGTACTCCTTTTTTAAAAAAAAACAACTAACACAATCTGCAAAGTCAGACAGAGCAAACTGGGGTGGAAGAAGAGCAGAACTGCCGCGGTAAAGCTTTTACTCTGTTGGGAGAAGTCTAACAAATAATAACAGTAATAAGATCACTTACCTTCCACTCCGTAACATGAAATAAAAGGCAATCTTAAAAATATTTACTTTTACAGTCCTAATAAAATACAGTGAACTACCTTCCCTAGCCTAAGGCTTAAGGCACTCCAATTACATTAGTATTATTCAGCCAACTCATTAAAAATTATTCAGACCTACAGTATCTTAACTCAGCTTTGTAGTTATCACCAGAACGCATTGCACTAACATTTCACCATGCTGTTCCATCCAGTTCTGGCAAGCTTTTGTAATTTGGGCAATCCTGAATTCCATTAGCAATTCCCTACTTTCAGTGTCAGATGGAAGCAGGAAATGAAATTATCAAAGTTGCTTTGTACACAAAATATTACTCAAATTTAGGAGATCAGAACTGCGTGCCTTATGGGAAGACAGACTTTGTAAACTTACTGGACAGAAACAAAGGAACTGTTAGTGTAACACTTAGTAAAAGCAGCTCAAGTACCGAAAGCACCTATTTGCTACAGTATACAGTATTTTTAAAAAGCATGGTATTACAGTAAGTGCCCTAACAGCTCATAAAAAAAAATAATTTAAAATCTGCATTTTAAGAAGAATATTATGAAAATATCCAAGATAAAACACAGATTTTTGTGATTTCCTTTCCTTTTTTTTGTTTCGTTGTTTTAAAGAGAGAAACATTCTCTGTTTGTTACCAGACCGATGCACACTCCCTCCTCCTGTGGGAAACCGCTGCAGCCGATCCCGTCTCTTTGCCTTTTATTTTTGGCGGCCTCCTTTCGAAAACTCCGCCCTCTGACACGGGACCACTGGAGCGCGGGGAGCATGCATCAAGGGTCCGTGGCAGCGAGAAGTCCCCACACACGCTCGCTCTGTGAACTGGCTTAGATGCTTCTCTGTAGCCCCATTTGGTTGTGAAGCGCCGGAGAACCTGGGTTCAGGTAAAAGTTTCAGGTCCTCCAACGCTTTTTGTCCCCTATTTGGGGTTCTTGGGGGCAATTGTCAAAAAAATGAAGATACAAAAATTACATCCAAAGGGTCAGACTGCATCTATTGCCCAGACTGCATCAATTTCAGAGGGGTTGCAGGAAAAATAAAAACAAGAGGGTTGTAGTGACAAGAGGGGGACTTTATGTCTGTTTCTTATTACAGCAAAGGGGGGGCTCCTCAGTCTTTGCTGACTCCAAAGTCCTGAATCACACCAAAAAAAGGGAGTGAGAAGGCAGGTTTCACAGGGGGCTGCGCGAGTCTCCAGCTAGGGTCCTTGATGCAACAGGTTTTTTTTAAAAAGGGAAAGTGAAGTAAAGAAACGAGTACGTATGACAGATTGCATCTTCACAGCCAGGGTGTAACTAGTCTGACAAGCTGCAGGCTACGTGATGTTCAGTCAGTCCCGTTTTGCAAATCCATCAGTAGCAAAGTAACTTGAATTATCACAGAGGATATAAGGATGTGCTTTCCTGGCAGAAAGCACAGGGAATTGTGGCTACCAATGCAGATGGAACTGATTTGACTGGGGAAGAGGGGGAAGAATGGGAAGGCAGGAAGAGGAAAATGCAAGGGTGTTTTCCAGACTAGAAAGTGGTCCTGGTAGAGCACACAGCTCGCTGAAGAAGAGACCAGAGCAAGTACAAGACTCTGCTTCTCCAGTCTAGCATGCTCCAAGTGTTTGCGCACACTCCCAATCTTCCTGCGCTTTTAGAAGATAATGTAGCAGGATCAAGATTTGAAACTGTAAATCATTTTTGACAGCTACCTGGGAAACATTCCCTTTGTCAGACCATCAGAATACTCTATGGCACAGTCTCCAATTATTAATCAGGAGAGATATAAACTAGCAAACATGCTAGTCTAGAGAGCTGTTCAGACCATCAATGTAGATGTGCCCCCACCCCTGCACTGAGAATGATCTGCAGCTGATATCAAAGCTTCTGTTAAAGAAAACAAAACAAAACAAATTCAATGTTTTTAGTTTAATACTGAACAAAAAAAAAAAGGTAAAAAAAAATAATATATATATCAGTGCAGAGAGAGGACCTCACTCCAGGGAATTATCACAAAGAAGTCATTACGGGACTCAGAACTTACCTGGAAGAAGCTTTTTTGAAACCAATGTTCCATTAGGAAGAGGGAAAGCCCTGGTGACTCAGCCAAAAGGCGCGCGCCCCTGTTTTATGTTATTTAGGTAGAAGCCTTCACTTTCCAGGATCTTGGAGGAAGTCGTCCAGAAGTTTGCCAGTTAAGTGACTTATTTTAAGAAGCAGCAAACTCAGGGCCCCAAAACAAGCAGAGATGTTGTTCAGTAACAAGAAACAGACTCTGGTACCTTTCCCCCTTAGCTCAGGTGAAGTGGATGATGGGAAGTGGGGAGACTTTTCTGAAGTGTTATCCAATTAAGTAGTTTTGAGGGGAGTGTTTTTTTGAGGGGGGTGAGGCTGTTTTAAATGTCTAGGCAAGATGCACAAAGAAGCTACCAGCACATAGCAAGCCTGTTTAAAAAATGCTGCTAGAGAAAGCAGCTCTCTTTCATACAAACTGGTTTCAGGCCTCAGTCCCTTCTCCCAACAGGCCCAAGTTCTAACTGCACAGGTCCAGACATGACCCTAGAGGGCAGAGACTGAAGTCCATATAATCACCTCTCTGAGGAAGTGTTGGACATTTTTTGAGGGGGGAGGGGAAGGAGGGGTGAAGGTTGTGTGAACAAAGGCTGCCAAGTCTAGTAATGGTCTGCCTGTATTAAAGTGACCATATGATGCACAGCACAGCCACCCTTTCAGCACATGAAAAAAAACAAAAGAGCTCAGATAACCGAGATTTTTAACAAACTAGAGATTTCTCTAGGCTTATCTGCACTGATTATGCAGGAATTTTGTCTAAAATTTACTACAATGAGACACTGACCCCCAAGTAGTTTATCTTCTATCAAACTCGGGGAAAGCGGAGTATTCAGTGTCTGTTATTAACCTCCGAGCACCTCAGAAGCCATCTTCCTCTTCTAGGGTGGGCAGATATAGAAGGACTGTGCTTAGCACAGTGTTTCACAATACAAATATGCGCATTAAAACAGGGGGCACAACTGATGCATCCAGACAGGTCATTTCCATACCACTAGAATAGAGCTGTGCGATTTTGTTTCAATTACACGTTTGGGTAACATGATGTTAAAGGCCATATGTAATCTCAGTGGTCCTGCCTAGAAGGAACACAGAGGAGGGAAGGTTACATGTCAAGACTAAAGATCTGGAGCAGTGCTTTCTCAGATGCGAATACATCTGTGGGGTAAACATGCGTGTACACTGGGGTTGGTATGTTCAAATCTGTGGTGTGTCATATGGGGAGAATATTAGCTATTTGCTGTTGAAATGCTCTCCCACAGCTTCCTACTTGAACTTTATCTGACACGCTCTGAACTGAGAGCAATCCATCCCTATCACCCAGCAACAAAAGCCGGGTTTGGGGAAGAAGTGAGTGTGGTGGAAGGGTTGGGTTGCATAATTGGACGTCTCTTCTCCCTCTTGGCGATCGATTGGTCATGCCTAGGCCTTGCTGCAGACCAAAGCCTGTTCATTAGGAGCAGGAAGAGACTTTGAATATGAAAGAAAAAAAAAAGATTAATGTTAAAAAAACGTATTTCACATGTGGGGGAAAATCACGCTTTGAATTTTTTTTTTTAAAAGAAAACATATTTCAGTCCAAAGAAGAAAAATATGCAGCAGTAGGCAAGAGTGGTCTATGTGTACAAACCTAGCCCACGAGATGCAACGTCGGTAGCAATGAGGATAGGAGCCTTTCCAGAACGAAACTCTGTAAAACAAAGCATGCTATGAAGTAAGATTTTTCAAAAAGATAAAGTTACCTGAATTTGATTTACAGTAAGTGCTCATTTTTGAGAATCTAGGTCAGACGGGTCAATTTCAGAAACCCCAGTAAGTCAGGATATAACGTGCTATTTTTCAAAATCCAGCGCTCTGGGTTAAGCAATTTTCCCACTGCATTTTTCACAAAAAGAATTTTAAAAGTTGCAAATACAAGTACTGCAATTAACAGTACAAAGGCAAAGGAAGTTCTTTTGAAACTTATCTATCGGGTAGAGACAAAAAAAAAAAACCAAACCAAAACCAAAACACACACACCACCAGAGAAAAGTATGTCTCTGTGAATTACGTACAGCAGCCTGAGTTATTCTCCTCTCTGTGATGGACTCACCATTAAGCACCCAATCTCTTTCCGGCTGACTCTTGTCTCCATGGATACACATAGCTGGCCAACTGCCAAATAGAGATGCACATTAGTATAGACAGAAAGTACATACATTAAAAGCAACAGGAAGCTTTATTGGCATTTTGGTAAAAAAGCAAAAAATTAAAGACATGAAGTATTTTATTCCCTCTGGCCTGGATCTACCCAGCATGTCTACTGGTTTGTTTCTTGCATGTTAAATGCACTACCTCGATAAACAACCATCTCAACCAAATCACATTCGCTACATTGATACAGTTCCAATCAGCGTATTGGAATTCTGATACACTAAAAGAAGCACAGCTTAAATATACCATCTTGCACTAATGCTTTCTTTGATGGACTGGAATGTTCTGGGAAACTAAGACTGAATTCAGCCAAGAAAAGAATGGACAAGTTGTTCCCAACAACAGCATCATGAACATTTAAACCTTACTGCTTTTGATTACAATTTCTGTTTCCCATTAGAAACAAGGGGAGGGAGGGGGAAACTAATCACCCATCTCTGCGCATCCTTCGAGTGAGATCATCACATCGCCTCTTTGTCTCCACAAAGATGATAGTCTTGTTTTCTTTCTCTGCCATAATTTCTTCCATCAGTTGTATCAGTCTAAAATAGACATGAGAGCTAAAATGTATATCTCCATATACAAGAATATAGGAGCACACTCTCAGCTTACATTGAAAGCATATACAATAGGCATCCACATAAATAAGTCAGTCTCACACAGAATTTAGGTCTGTTGTATAAAGGTATGGTTAGAATATACCCAACAGATTTGTTAATGACAAGACTGACTTTGTAACACTCAAATAATACAAGTAATTTCACTATTTGGAATTCATAGTTGGCTTACAAAGCAATCTGGATTTTTAAGTACAACCTAAATAAAGTGAAATGGTAGGTAAACCAGCTTACTTATGGTCTTTCTCGCTTTCCATGCACACATCCACTATCTGCAGGATATTGTGGTTGGCACTCAGCTCCAAGTTTCCCACGTTGATCTGAACATAGTCCTGCAAGAAATCCTCAGCAAGCTGGCGCACTTCTTTTGGCCAGGTGGCACTCCACATCAGAGTCTGTCTATCAGGCTAAGAAAATGGGAAAACGGATTTATTTAAGGTACTGGACTTCAAATGGAAAACCAAAGGAGGCTGTCCTTTTACAAGGTTCACGCACCCTTATCTGGTCAACAATTTTACGAATTTGGGGTTCAAATCCCATGTCCAACATCCTGTCTGCTTCATCTAGCACCAGGTATGTACACCGACGAAGGTTGGTCTTTCCTGCCTCAAGGAAGTCAATCAAGCGACCTGGTGTAGCAATGCAGATCTCAACACCTTCAAAACAGAATAAGGGAAAAGAGTAAGGCTCTGCATTTGAATGTCAATTGGTATTTTTAGTCAGAATGAATCACCTTCCAGAGCAAAATTGTTTAAAAAAAAAAAGCACCACCCTCATTCGTACCCAAGATTGAGTCATTTCAGTAGAAGCCCTAGTTTCTTTTAGTATTTTTTTCCCATTCTGAAATTACTGTTACAGTGCCATTAGAATAATAAATGCAGTATAGAAGCTAAAAGCTTATTGTCAGAAAACACCAGTGAAGGGCTGTCCAAAAATCAGCAATAAAACAAGCTTCTACTCAAGCCTGACCCACCTTCATCCAGAATTATGCAGTCTAGAGAGCTCTCTAGAAATCTAGAGAGTGAACTCCAGCCAAACTCCCCACTAATCAAACATGAAGTGCTTCTCTGGCTATACAGGTCAAATTACTTCCACTTCTACCTTTTTTTTTAGAATATATAAAGCCAAAGCACGGGCTTTAATACTGAGTAATTATGCACCAACAGTGACAGACAACCATCCTGCCTGTATTGTTAGCATGCAAATGGAATTCAAATATTCATAAACTAGTATCAGGTATGGCAATTTATACATTCCTTAAAAGGAGGAACTGGTTTCCATCAATTCCCAGATCTTCTTACAGGCGAGTCCTTCTGTGTCACCATAATGTCCAGTGAATAGGTAAGTTTAGGCAAGCAGCGGGGTGAAAAAAAAAAGCAAAACCCCAACAACTTTCTTGATACTACACTTACAGATGCAGAGTATTCTGTGGCAACCCAGATCTTTTTTTGTCTGTGTCAACTTGGCCTCCCCAGAGCCGAGAAAGCTGGGCAAACTTCTAGTTTCTATAAAGCTCATGCAAGAATTCAATTTCTACCAGAGCCATTTGTCTGCCAGGGAGACTGAATAAACTACAGTCTCTGTTGTCAATGATGTAGTCCTCCAAAATTAATTTACTAAATACCCCAAGTATCACAACTGAGGGAAAAAAAATCTTTTTCTATCTGTTCAACAATCTTTGCTGCAGAAAATACTAAGCAATCATCTAAAGACAGTAACACCTGAAAGGACTGAAAGCACTGAACCTGCCCACATCCTCAAGGGTTTTCTTCATAAGCAAAATACCTATTTTACAGCACCCAAGAAAGGTGTGCAAAAACCCACCACGCTGACCCTCCCAAGGTCTCTTCATGTAAACTTTGACTCTTCCATTGAAGATGCTACTTTTGAATTGGAATGCACTACCATTGTCTTGAACACAGCTATGCTGCAGTCTTCTACCATGCATGCCTTTATCCCATTACTGCAGTTTTCAATAATGACTCTTGAGAACTGCAGTGGTAAGTAAAATGTTCTCATTTCTTGAATAGATCTGTATATATAAGCTTACCCTGACATTACTTTTTACATCTTTAAAAAATTGTAATGGAATTACGTGTAATGTAGTGAAGATGAAAGCCATCAGCACATTCCTACATTTGAAATTACATGTAACTAGCCCCTGAAATGAAGGTTAGGTCACTTGAATACTACTGTGTTACAGCGGTTGCTGTAGAACCATGGTTCTGCATCATCCTCAACCTCAGCCCCTTACTATTTACAGAAAGGCAGTTACAGAACATTATGGAGTATGTTAAAAGAAATAGAGCTTAGTGCTTAAGAACAATAAAAAATACCCCAAAATGCACTGTGTAAAGAAGCTTCTGTGCATTCAAAAATTAAGTTTGATTATACAAGCCTAGGCAGAAAACTAGCAATCTGGCTTAAGAAAAATCATTCCTTAAATTTGCTGCTACTACATTTCCTCAAAATAATGTGTTCTCTTTCTAGTAAGTTCCCTTTTCCCCTTCCTAGGTCCTGATGATATTCACAAGTGGGAAGTTCAAAGAGAAAACAGAAAGGAAGTCTAATATCCAAATACGTCACTATACAACAAAGAAGAGAACAACCTCATGAACCATCATTGTAACTGGAGAAACAGACAGCCAGTCATTCATGCACACCCCCTTCCAAACAGGTTTTAAAAAGATCATGTTATTTTTACAGAGATTTTACAATACGACCTCCTCCAGAAACTACAAACACCTGTTTTAAAATTACCTCTTTCTAGATCTCTGATTTGGGGACCTTTGGGTGCTCCTCCATATATGCAGGTACTCTTCAGTCTTGAACACTTCCCATAATCATCAGCCACCTGCTGCACTTGCTGGGCCAGCTCTCTAGTAGGTGCTAGAACCAGACACTGCAAAAGGAATTGATTCAGGATAGCCAAGCTGCATATATACCCATGCTCCGCATAGATACCGTAAGCAAAGCTGGACCATCTGCTCTTTATTAGCTAAAACACTTACAAATCTTTAAACGATGTCAGCAATTGCACAGAATTTCAACTGAGTGGGATGTTCACATTGTGACAGTAAACATTTCTTTACTTACTATTCTGATAAACCAATTGAATACAGTACACATCTCATTAACAATGCCATGCCACACACGAAAAAAGGAAGAGAATCAACAAGCACTTACAATTGGGCCGTCTCCTCTCTCCAAATATGGCTGGTGGTTGATGTGAACAATTGCAGGCAACAAGTACTAAAACAGAAGAACTTTAAGTCAAGACATGGGACCTCAATATCCACCGCCAATGACCTCCTGCCATGACAACTGGATCATGGCAAGAGCCCCTTTAGCCTAACATTCCTTCAAGAAGCCAAAATCTGATGCGAGAGACAGCAAGAAACTGTGGCTATATAAAAATCAGGATTCTGCAAATACAGATATTTGCACTTATCCAAGAGAACAGAAGATTTTCAGAGCTGCTGACCAACCATATCGGCTTTGACATGAGCACAAAATATAGTTGCTCAGCAACTCTGACAGAAAGGTTCATTTAAACATCTAAGTTAGTAGAATTGAGCAATCTTGGCCCTAACCAGTGCTTTTCATAAAATTACTTTTTAACCACTGCAGATAAAATTAATGTGTACCTTGAAGACTCAACCATTTTTTATTTTAACTTGCACAGTTAATAAAATATGCTAAAATGCACATAGTTTTTTAAACTACAATGTAAGCATAAACCAAAGAGAAGTGACTAAGCATCCAAAAATAAAGACACACACAAAACAACTGCCTTTAAATGATAGGCTAGTTGAATTGAAATTTACTTGCCTGTAAGGCAATAAAGCAAGCTTTAAAAACATGTAATCATTGCACTTTATGCTTGTAGTACTGACAAGCCCAAAACCTACTAACAAGTAGCCAAGGGTAACTTCTGCAAAGCAGCTAGGAAAACTAATTAAGTAACAGGGAAGAACACATACTGCTAGTGTCTTTCCAGAGCCAGTCTGCGCAATGCCCACCATATCACGACCACTGAGGGCTAGCGGAAAGCCTTGGCACTGAATTGGAGTGGGTTCTGTGAAGTTCTGGTCCATCAAGGCATCCATTACATACTCTAAAATTTAATTTGTACAAAAAAGAAAAAACATCTTAAATGATGACAGGCTTTAGAAGACCCTTTAGAAAACAGAACAGGCCTAAACAGCATTTGTTTTTGAGTAATCCTCATTATCTTAAAGAATAGCAAAGTACTTACGCGGAAAGCTACACTGGTGGAAGGCAAACACAGGCTTGGGGCAGCCCTCCATCCCTCTAATTGTTATCTCTTTCTTTCTTCGCAATTCTTCAACTTCATACTATTTATGTGGGGAATAAAAGCAAGGACAAATGCTGAACATCAGCAGGGACAAGAACTTAAAAGTGCTTGTTTCTCACTATTAACTCTGGCTAAAGCTCAGAGAAGTGAATTGAAACAGAGATCTAAAAAGGACACCTTTTCCAAAGATTTTCTTTTAAGACTGAGCTATCACATAGCTTCTCCAATATTCAGAGGTATGGGCTCTCTATGTAGCCTAGAAGGACGCCCTTTTCTTCCAACCTGCTCTTTTTAATGAGGAGTGTATTAATATAGTATTTTTAAGAATGATACTCTTTTTTCCAGAGGTCAGAAATGACCAACAGCTTCAAAAGTGATTAGAAACAGATAATCAGATAAGAAATATGCTAAGAATAAAACAAGTAAGTAGGCCCTAATACACTACAAACAAGGAGAAGGCGGGCCTGTCCCTCTTCTCCTATTAATACGTTCCAGAGGCAGTTAACTACAGAGCTCCTGCTGGACAACTTGCAACTCACAAATGTTGCTTGGAATCTTTTTGGAACCAGCACTTCCGTTCTGCACGGAAGAAGCCCAGGCAATGTCCTAACGATACCCTAAGACTTCCCAAGTTTTTCTAATAATGGAACTTCTTAATATATTTCTGAAACATATATCCACGTAAGCATAATTTTTGGATTAGAAATAGTATTTTATCTTTTTCTAGGTTATCTTTTAAGTCCAGCTGCACTTCACAATGTGGTTCCACAATTCATGACCTTATTCTAATGCTCATTAAAAAAAAAATTTAAAAAATCAATAGAAAGATACACACGATACCAAAACATGTACTTTATCCAAAGCAATAAATTTACTATTTGTGAGAATCTCTTCAGCTTGAATGAAAAGGTAAAAAAAGAAAACAGCTTCTGGGAAAAACATGAAAATCCTTTTAGTTGGCTAAGACAAAGACAACTAGAGCAGCTAATGCTAACTGTGGTGCAGTAGTTCCAAGTTGTTCTGTCTTTAAAAAGCCAATGCCTCCTTCAGTTCCTTCATGCCATATAAATATCTCATTAATATTTCACAATGATCTCTAAATCTATGTAACTGGATAAGAACATTTTGCTTGTTTCCTTGTGTAAAGAATGAAATCTCTTAGTTTCTAAATATAAAAAGACATTAAATAGTGAAAAGAAGACTCTAGACAAGCTGTGTAGGAAGGGGCGATTACTATATGTACAGAGTAAACACAAAGTACTGCATCTGGTTTTGACACCCCCCCCCATGTAAGAAGGGCATATCCAATTATGGGGGGCAAGCAAGAGGGTGGAGTGCAGTCTATATGAAGAAAGACTGGAAGGGCTAATTTGTCCAGCTTGGGAAAGAGAGGACTAAACAGGGGAATTTAACTGCTACTTTCAACTACCCCAATGGGTCTCTACAGAGAAGATGTTGCAAATATAATTATTAGGGGGGAAAAAATACCATGAGAAGCATTAAACTCTGGGACAGCCACCCAGAGAGGATATAAACTCTACCCATCCCTGGGGATATTCACATTTAACAGGACAAGGTGCTAAGTAACCTGCTCTAGTTCTAGTTCTGTAGTTAGCCCCGCTCTGAGCAGAGGATTAGACTAGAGGTGTCCCATAGCCTCTTTCAGCTTGAATTATTATTAAGATAAAATGCTACTTTCAAACTTCTCTCATGCGTTTCTGCCACTCTCAGTTCATTATTTTAAGTTCTTTCAGGGCCTCCCCAGGAGTGCAACTTTCAAGTTTTCTAAGTCTTATCTACCCTCTTGAATAGCTAGACCAGACAAGCATTATGATGATGAAGTACAAATGGCCAAATACCTCGTATAAAAACAGCTGAGAAGCATCACCTTTGCTAACGTTAAATACTGAAGCCAATTAGAGCCAGCATCCTGCACAGTACACAGGTACCAAACAAGCTCAATGAAAAAGCAGTTCTATTACACACTGTCCCAGACTTCCTAGGACAAGTTTTTCCACTTACGACATTTTCTGTTGTAGGCAAAATGGGACAGAATCTGAAAACTTACTGGAGTAAGCCTGGCCACTTCCGGATGTTCCACGTAAAAATTCTTCTCAAACTTGGGCAGTTCATTTAAATCCCATTTTTTCTTACGTAAACGTTCCCCTGGATTACCAAATTTCTTTGGGGGAAGAGGACCTCCACGACTTGCTCCAAACCTGTGAATGTCAATGTCCGTTATAAAATAAGCAAACAAAACCATGAGTATTAAATTACTCTGGAATTCACAAGTTTCTTAAGCATTTTCCACTCTCTTTTCCCCAAACTGACATGAGCACAACATTCTAGCAAAAGTCACCCCCCTCCAAACACTATGATGGCATACGTCTTCCTGAAATAACATAAACCTGCTTTAAAGTCAGTTCTAAACCCAAAATCATCTTAAAGTTTCCTTCCAGTACAGCCATTTTGTAAGTCACTGCCTTAAAACTTCTGTCTCTCTAGGTTTCTACCCCAGGGTTCCCTCCCTCGGGACTAGGCTGTGGGTACAGCTACAGCACTTACCTTTTCTTGAAACTGACAGTACACTTAAAAACATGGAAAAGGTATGAGAAAAATCTGTAATTGCAAGTTCCTTTTATCTCTCTCAAGATGAATTTTACACAAAAATAGCTACTTCAGTCCCCCCCTCTATGTCTTCTTTCTTATCAATGAGCATGCCTCAACTGAAAGCCAAAACAGTGAAGAACAGAAAGTAAACAAGTCCAGCCAAGCCTGCAAATCCATCTGTAATTCTGGAACCAAAGCAATGAAATTTAAAAAATAAAAATTAAAAAATCTTTTAAAACAATAGTCTAACAGGAAAAAAACTCAAAAAAGTACCTGGGAAAAACCATATCCTCTTTTAAATATTATTGATGAAGACTCAAGAGGGTAAGAAGCTAATGTTTACTGAAGATTTCCTAACTAGCAAAACAACTCAGAAGTTACTGCTCTTTTTCTCTCTCCTAAGTTTTCTCCATCCAGTTAATTAAATACACTTCAGAAGGCTAAGAGCCAACTGTAATGACTTGTTAATGCATTAGACAAAGCATGAGCTTCTGGCAATAATCTGTAAGAAAACTGAAAACCGAGTGGCGTAAAATTATTATTTACTGTAAATATTATAAATTCTGTATTTTAAAATTCACAAAATAAGTATAGTGCTTTCATTAGATTCATACAAACACAGCAGAAGATGCTTTACGAAATGCTATCAGACCAAATTTTGTCCTAATTCAGATTTTGGTTAATAAAGCTACAGCTTCCTGCAAAACATCATTTCATCAGAAATGCCCATTTAAAACAAAACTTTTGTTTAGATGGCAAATCTAAAAGTGTCTGCACCTTACCCTGGCAGTCCACTAGTAAATAAAAAACTTAATGAAACAAACCAAAAGCAACAAAAATCTCAAAACAATCTTCTAACATTAGTAACTTGGGGAAGGGGGGTGGGAGCGGGTGCTAAAAAATATAGTTCTGAAATAAATTTTTGAATTATCTTAACTGCAAGACTATCTGTTCAGACATTAACTACATTTTTTTCTTTAAATTGCTTCCCAGTGGAAACTACAAATTACAGTGATTTAGACACCAAAAAAAACCCAGAACTCAAATCAACATGTTAACAAGAAGAAAGGGTTACATTGTTGGAAAAGCTAAGCTTGGCAGATATAATTTATCTTAAAACCTGCTAAGTAAGTTTGAAAACCTTTGCTTTGTTGCAACTGTTTCATTAAGTCTCTTCCCTCTCCTATAAATATCCCTTATCTTCTCATCAGTATGTCTATCAGATCCCTAGAGGCCTGCAATAATCAGCAGATTTTGTCATATGAAAAGACTGTGTAACACAAGTTCAAAAATTCATTTAAGCATGACATTTTCTTTCAGGATAAAGTAAAAAAAAAAAAATAGTATAAATTTTCATTCACAGGGACATTCACCTTTACTGAAGATGTTTACTACTTATGATACTAACCTGAGGTCAAAATGACAACTATTTCTGTATCCAAGTAGTTCTAACAAAACCCATAACCTCACTGAAGTCAAATGGAGTTTCAAAGTATCAGTGGGTCTCCTTATGAAAGGAAACATATGGAAGAAGCAATTGCAAGACTGGACACTGAAACCGCTGGGTACTGCAGGGATTTGCTCCACAGCTACTCAGAAGGAAGAACTGATGTATTCTACATAGAAATCACATAGTTTCAGTTCTCCGTTCCTACAGACAACATGTCTGTATGGTGACCTGAAAGAAGAGAGCCCTGCAGCAGTTCCTCAGCACTGCCTCTGCTGAAGTTTATCCACTACACTGGCAGTAACTGACACTGTACATTCCAATTAGAAGTAAAACAAGATTCCAACTTCAGTTAAAGTGATTTAAATCTAAGATCATTCCACTGATTTGCCAACAGTTCTCTTTCAGAGTCAATTCAGGCTGATTCAAAATATTCTTCTGTAATATTAGTGGTGTTACATTCCAGAGCAAAACAGTACAACTTTCCATTCTAAGAAGTCACCTACAACTAGGTCCTGACAGAAGGAAATCCTGAAAGCCTGTATTTAGTTAGCCCATGAAAGAACCAGCACTGAGAAGGTTATACTTCCAAATGGTGCTTAACCAGCATGCTGAGTGGCCCAAAATTTTATAGAGTTCATGAAGTATGATGGTGGTTAATGGGTACAAATATTTTCACACCTTAAATAGACATATATAACAAACTGAATATCAATGCATTAAAGCTTCCAGGATAATATGCCAAAAAAACGTTTTCCATGCAAATGTCCAAAAACTTCACAAAGAAGCATGTAGGCATTCCTTTTACTTATGCAAAAACCCTGATGCAAAAGAGAATCATCTGCCTGTAATCAAAGTCTTTACACAAAATAAGATTACACAAATTTTAAGGCATGCCAAGTGTTGTGACAATGCTTTGGCTAGTGTTCTTTTAAGTAACTGTATATAAACCTGCATACTCAAACTCACTCAAACTCCAGAAACAGCTGGGGTCTGAACCATCTCTGACTTGCCAAAGCATTTACTCCAATGTCCTTGTGTTAAACTGAGCTGGAAATCTCACAGTGGAAAAACACCAGAACACTTCTTTCTATGAAAAAAATGAAAGTATCTTTCAGAGTGTGAAATGTGGGTGTAAGATAAAACAAGGATGCAACTATCTCTCTCCACAGACAACGAGAAACTAAATGTTAAAACGTATTGCAACATACTATGAAAATAATACCGAATCTCCTGGTAGGGAAGGAAAACAAAAAGGAAAGGGAAGGAAAGGAAGGGGGAAAACAACAACAAAAAACAAACCACCACAAACAAAAAGAGAGACATTAACTGAGACCTAGTCTGCCATATTAAGAATAACAGAACCCACATGATGTATTTATTGTTAATTCTTGATAATGGAGGCCTAACTACTTGTGATCTAAAGGGCAGAAAATGCTGCTTTCCTAAACGAATCCTAACTTTCTCTTTAAAAAGGCCTGGAATGAACACCTTACTACTTTTAACCCTTAAAATCCTCGTCTCCAAGTAGCATTGTAATGGCACTGTATTTATTGCTGCCGTCCTCATAAGGAAAAAAAAAATAATCTGCAAAAGCCTTTTCCAAGCCAAGCTTCCTTTAAATAGCAGATTCAAGAGTATCAAGCACTGGGCCTCTGCAGTGCCACACAGACAACTCCTGTCTGACTGCTCCATAAGCTTGGTCATGCTCGTTAAGTGTGGTCCAGGGCCGTGTTTACCGAGCTCACCCTGCCGCGTACGCAAGTCTCCTGCATGGCAGCAGTTTTCAGTCTCATTTCCTCTCACAATAAGCCTGGGCGCGCAACTGAGAAAGATCTTTCACGAACTGCCACATTTCTGGTAAGTCCAGCAGGAGCAATGACAACCAGAAGGGCAGACAGTCCAACCGGCCCTGCCAGGGCCACCAAGGCCTTTCTGTCTTGCGGGGGGGCCGGGGGAGGCGGAAGTACAGGGCTGGCAGAAAATAAATTGGGGGGATGGGGGGAGGAAAATGCAGGCCTTAAAACTGCAAGCAAGGCACGCACGGTTACAGACCAACAGAAAAGCTGAATAAAAAAACTTCAACCCACCACCCCGCCTTGCTGCCAGAACTACACTAATAAAGTCCCCAGCTCCCCCCACACACACACTAGAAATTTTGGGGGAAAAGCTCCCCCAATACCGCAAACTGAAAGCGCCCCCTCGTCCCCCCGACTCCCTCCTACCAGGCCCCCAACGCGGGGCAGACGGCTCCATCCACCGCCTCCATGCCGTGCGACCGCGCCGCGCCACCCTACCCGCCATTGCCCCCGCCCGGCCCGGCTCGCCTCCCCCCCCTTACCCGCCGCGGTCTCGATCGCGGCCCCGGTCCCCGAAGCCCCTCATCGCACCCGGAGGGGTGGGAGAAAGGCAGCGGAACGCCGGCCGTGGGGACGGCGAGGGACTGGGGGTACGGGGAGACGGTCCAGCCAGGGGCGGCTGTGTCTCGGAGGAATCGCTTTGCGCCACCTCGCTTCTTTGGTGGGATACAAAAGGAGAAGAGGTGGTCAGTGGGTCAGAGACCCGCTGGACGTCGGCGGAGGGAACGGCGGGGCTCTCGGTCGGCTCCAGGGCCCGTGAAGTGTGGAGACACCAGCGTCTTCTTCCTCCGGGCTCCCGGCACAAAATGGCTGCCGCCGCCCCAACCCGCTTCAGTTACGTTACGGGCGCCCGGCACTGCGCAAACTGCGGCCCTCGAAAATAGCTACGCCTATTCCCGGAAGCCAACTACGCCCTAAGAACGCTTGGCGAAACAGTGCTCCGCGGGCAGGAAGGGTACGAAAGGTGCGTAGCGTCCTTCGATGAGGCAGGCCCCCGCGAGAGGACGGGAGGGAGCAGAGTAACGCTCCCCTTATTCCTCAAAGTCTGCTACGCAAGGAGTCAGCCCCGTAACCCCTTCTAGACGGTAGGGAAAACGTAGGCCGAGGCGTACGTTACGTAAGTACACGGCGTACGCGAATTGCGTAACTCAGGCTGGCGTAGGGCAGGAGGAGCCCGTGTCTCTTGCGTAAAATTCTTCCGCGGCGTGTGCTGGCAGGGTTGGCGGAGGTCGGAGGATTACGTTAATGTCGCAGCGCAGTTGGTTTGTAGAATACGGCCTTTCGCCTACGCGCCCGGTGGGACGGCGGAGAGTGGCAGCAGGGCTGAGCAGACAATAAGGGGAGCGGGGAGCGGCGGGGCGGGAGCGGCCCCTCGGGCCTCCGTGGCGGCTCCGGCGAGGCTGCACGGGTCCGCCGGGCTTGGGGTTTCCCTCCGCTTTTTCTCTGGCAGATGACTAGGGAGGTCTCGGCGCGGCGCTGGGGCAGGAGTGACAGCAGCCATGATGTTTGCGTTCGCCGGACTGCCAGGAGACCGGGAGAAAACGGCATAACGGGCCCCGCGC
The DNA here is from genome assembly GCF_017639655.2 of Falco naumanni. Classification (NCBI taxonomy): domain Eukaryota; kingdom Metazoa; phylum Chordata; class Aves; order Falconiformes; family Falconidae; genus Falco; species Falco naumanni. The sequence goes on from NC_054058.1 coordinate 35,138,454, forward strand.
GGGTCGTGCTGGCAGCCCCCAGGCGCGCACACCCTCCGCAGTTGCAGGAGGTTCGTGGCAACCTCTCCTGAAAGTGACCGAACTCGCCTCTTCACCCACTGTGGCCTTAATGCAGTGAAGAAATGAAGGACAGCAGGCGTGGCACAGACACTGTTTGTGGCCTGCTAGCATTTGACTCCCCAAATGAACCAGAGTTGCCTAGCTAAAAGATAAAATAAGCCATGAGGCAATTAACGTAGCATAGGCCTTAAGTTCTTTTGTGCTGTGCTTACGCTTCTAGCACCTACTGACAAGTGGCCGTTCTGTGAGCCTTGTCTGATGGGTGGTCTGTGGGCCCCAGCCAAACCGGGCCCTGGCTGCTGGCAGGGCTTTCCGGGCTGTCCGATTGTCACAGATCGGTTACGTTGGCAGAAAAGAAAGTGAGTCCCCTTTACTTTCAGACCCTTGAAACAAATAAGTTAGCCTGAAACAAGACACATTGTTTACCATTACAATTTTGTTTACTGTATGCATTTACATACAGCATATGTGAGAAAGTAGAAGGCAATCTTGGTGCTTAAAATATTGGAAGAAACTTGGGCCTTTCTCAATGGGGGTGATGAGTCAGGTGACACTGTAAGCTCTCAGGGATGCTCGCTCACTCGGTACTTGGCCGTTAGATACAAATGCCTGGTGTGAGAAAGCTGTGCACATACAAAGAACTAGACATGACATTAAATGGCAATGGCCGATCCATTCCTGGCTTCCTCAGATCAGCCAGCCTCCCTGCCTTTGTCTGTACGCTCCCTCCATTGTGAAAAATAGTGCTTTACCTCAGGAAAAATATCAAAGATCTGTTAAGAAACCACTCGAGGAAGGCAAACTCCCTAGCTCTGTCACAAGGTAAACCCTGGCTACAGTGTCAGGCTTTTCTTGGATGAAATCCTGGTCATTGCTGGCTTTTTACTTTGTGTTATCTTACATGCATTAGTTAATCTAAATGAAAAAATTCTTGTATCAGTAAGGACAAGCTCTCTAACCAGACACCAAAGTCAGACCCATTCTAATTAGCATCTTTATACAAGAAGACAAAGTAAGGCCTTCCCTTAAAGGGCCTCATATATAAATCATTGAGTTTATTTTGAAACAAGCAATTCCATGACCATTGGAGGTAATGCAAACTGAATTGATATTTTGCTCCTAATCCCCTGTTTCTCTCTTTTATTCCTAGCTGCTTCTTTTGCCCCCCATGATGTACATCTCTGGCTAGCTTGGAGCTATGCCTGTGCTGGCCGGACAGATGGCACGCTCCCTCAGCAAGCCCAGTCATAAGTGCCTTTCCCTTGCTGTAAGTACTGGTGTCAGCCTCTCTCCCCTATCTGGCCTCTGGTTTTGTTTTCTTCTGCTTCTTAATAATAATATTTAATATTATTTAATAATTTTAATAGTCTTATATTAGGTGACTGACAAGGCAATTATATAAAGGTTTTTCTTTAGAGAACTAGACAAAAGGTTTTAAAATGTTGGATTGCACCCAGTTTATTTCTCTCACGAAAGATGAGTGAGATTATTGAGAGCAGGGTTTGATTCAAAGCACCCAAACATAAGCAGAGTGTTGTTCTAATTAATAATTTTTATTTTTAACTTTAATAAGAACAGTTTTAAAACATTCTCTCCAAAAAGTAGAAAATGCTAAATAAAAATACAAAAATTATCTAGTCAAGATAAAAATGCCTAAAAATGTATTTTTTAAGTAAATTGTTGTCTACAGTATGTGAGAGTCCCTCAAGTTCTTGGGCTGTTGTTCCTGCCACTGCCTTTTCCATCCATTTACGTCAATCGAGTTTATTCCAATTCTGTTCCGTTTTGCTATTAAATTCTACCACATAGACACCTTCTTTGAAATAAACTAAAAAAGAGTATATTAATCCCATGTGAAAGGACAGCTTTGATTTTCACAGAATGGAGGGAAAGGATTCTTTGAACTGTTCACAAGCTTATTTCTCAAATCTTTGTCTGCTGAAAGTTCAGTTGGAAAATAAAGACTCTAAATGAACTGATTTCTGTTAAGATCAATAAAACTGTACTGTACAGAGTTCATCCCAATGTTCTCCCAAAATACCTTAAATGGTTCCCAAAGGGTGGAAATGCAGCTAGGCAGTCAGTGACCTTGCACAAATCTGCGTCCTGATTGCCCAGGTGGTTTTCAGCTGTATGTCAGATTTCTGCCTATTCTTTGGCATCCCCAATCCCTCCAGCAGTTATTGCAAATGTGGCTTCATTTTCAGGCATCTCAGGACTGGGAAAAAAAAAAGAAACAAGAAACTTGTGGGTTTCCCTATGTTAAATGCAGTTGTGAAACAGTCCCCAAAATGTTGTAAGTCTAAGCAACCTGGACTACTTCAGCATCTTTATACCTGTGTGCAAACTGTAGAACGTGATCAGTATTGTTAAGATCAGAAAAAGTGAAATCTGCCTCTTAGAAGATGACAAACACAAGGGAGAGAAATGGAGAAGGTGCAGGAGAAGGGGAGACTCTGTACAAATTCTCATTTCAGTGTCTTGGTTCCTGACCAGAAACACTGGTCTCAGTGTACTTCCACTAGTACCATTTTTAACAATTTGTGTCTGCCACAGTTTATCAGGCAAAGTGATACTAATCATCTCATCAAAACTTAGTCATTTAACAGCTGTGGGATTCCTGCCAAGGGACCACCAGTCTTACCAAACTGATGGTTGTCTTTGAGAGATCATCATCTAGTAGGATTTATGATGAAAGATTATGTAATTTAATGTATGCAACATGCAAGACAACTTTAAATCTGTGAATTAGTTTGTCCTTTCAGATTTTCTTTCAACTTACAATCCAGAAATGCAGATGGTTTGAAATCACAAATTGCTGGTCAAGCTATTTAAGTTTCAGTACCATGAACTTTGTCACCTTCTGGTGGCTCATAACACAGCTTCCTTCACGTGAAGGAAAAGTGATTTACCTGTCATATATCTTTGCAATACGCAGCTCCCCTCTCCCTTTCCTCAAACTAATCCTGGTAGTTGAAGCATGAGCAAGGATGTGGCCCCCAATGGGCTTTTTTGGGTCCGCCTGAAAGCTAAATTAGCAAGAAAATTGTGATGATTCACTAGGCAAATTCCATAGGTTAATACTGTGATTAACTGTGAGACGAGGCATACTGAAGTCAGTAATGAATAATAAATAGGTAAATATGTCAAGAAAGGACTTAAATGGTAGCATAACTTTCATCTCATTAAATTCAAGAGGCTCAAGAAATACACACCTTAAACTTCATATATAAGCTGCTCCAAAAGAAAATGGGGTGCTTTTTCAATACTTTTTATGGCTTGTTCTCTTCATTCAAGTCACACTGAAAGAAGCCATCATGCCAGGTGGCAGATAAACATAAAAAAACTCATTACAAAAACTGAGAGAAGCCTATAGGTATCATCCATGAGAGACCACTGACCAATATGAACCTTCATCTTGGTGCCTCTTGTTCCATACAATCTCAATTCTCATCTCTGTTAAATATGTAACACAAAAGAGATTTTTTTTTTTTAAGAGAAAAAAAGTGTCTTACGTCATCGTTGCTCCTGGATCAGCAGTCATCTGGTTGGTCACAAACACGGCCACATTATATTCTGCAATAGAAAACAATACAAAGAAGGTAGACTATGTCCAATTAGAATTCCAAAATATTCTCCCATCTATGGTAAAAGCCAGGCTCCTGCTGAAGCACTTCAAATTTCAAATGAAAGAGAAACAAATATTCTTTATGTCTGATGGCTGGAGTTAGTCATGAGACAGCCTAAATTTGCTCCTGTGTGACTTAGCTGTAATACACTGAAAATGAGTACTTTTCAGAATTCCACTGAACAAGTCTTTCTCAGTTCCCGTCTCCTCTGTTGGCTCCCTGCCCTCAGCCCACTCTCCCTCCCTTGGCCTGTTTGCCTCCTTTTTTTTTTTTAAATTTACTGCATGAAAAAAACATTTACTCATTCCTTGTCAATATTTCTGACACATTCCAAAGGGGAGGAACCCTATTCATCCCTGTCATCATCTCTCAGAGGACTGCAAAGTACTGTGAATGTGGCAATGGGCACAGCTCTTTTATCTCTCTGTGCCTTCAACCTTTCTTCTATTCTTCTTGTTTCTTATGTATTTAGACTGTTGTAATTTGGGGAAGACAATTTCTCTTATTGGATGTTTGTCCAGTTTTACAACCTTCTCTCTTGTTTAGGACTTCTCTTAGCAGTAGTTCTAGGAAAACTAAATGTTGAATAGTTCTAAAGATTCCTTAATCTGTCATCTTGAAACAATATATTATCAGTTTGATCTTTTTGGTGACTGACAGAGGTGTGAAGTGAGGAAAGATTCCTGGGCCAATGCCTGATGGATAATATACTTGGACTATTAGGTGGTTGTGCTATCAACAGCTATGGTTTCAGTAACTCCAGTCCATGTTTTCCAAATGTAGGAATGTTTCCCTTACCTTCTGATATTTTTTGGAGCCTTGACAGCATCTGAGCCAGTTTCTGTTGTCGTTCAGCCAACTCTCCACGACCACTGAAATCCACACGGAAAAGTGCCATTATGGAGTCAATGATCTGCATTGTAATTATGCTAGATAAGTAAATATAGTGAAAGAAAATAGGAAAACTTATTCTGAAAGCAGTAAGCATGCAAAAAAGTACCAACAGCTTGAAGATACCAGCTTCCTCATGGAACTTGGCTGCTACATAGTCAAGCAATTCCATCTGATGTTCACCTGATGGGAAGTACAGTTGCCAAGTGAAATTAGGACCAGAAAGAGCTCTGAGGGAACAAAAGCCTGAATTTTAAAATTCCACTTCAAATGTCTCACTGTTTATATTTTCACTGCCAGCAGTTTTAAATCCAGTGCCCAATAACAAGCTACCTGTACAATAAATACCCAGCAGTGCCTGTGCTTCTGCAGATTGCAGTTCTTACTTGCCCAGCTAACCAAACTTCTTTGTGGAAAGCTTCACAACAAAACTATGCATGAAGACAACCTTTTTGCTGTGTTAAAAACTAAAACGCAATATAAACATCTGAATTTAATGTTGAATTAAATGACACGCAGAAATTGTATTAATCATATTACTCATTTTCATATTGTATTCCCAAAGTAAAAGTCTCATTTAAAACTTCCTTGAAGTTTTAATCCAGTCTCCCGTGACAGAGTGTGTTGGGAGCGGTCCCTATAAAGTTCCATTCACAAGATCATAGAGAATTTCTCAACAGCATTTATAGAATTAGCTTGCATTCAAGCAGTTCAGGTGCTTCTCTTACTAAGATGCTATGCTGACACTCATGTATGATACAGAGTTCACTTAATGCTGTGGCAAACTGCAAAACTGTATTGTTTATGTAGTGCATAAATACTGAGCTGGAATACTTACACTGAGCACATCTCCTCATTGTACAACATTAGAAACAGAAAATGGAAGCAAGCTTACAACTTCTTTTGTCAGCAGTAAAATATTCTTAATGATCCTCAGTGGGCGATCACAGTTAATAAACTGAGAATTATTAAAACAGGAACCTTGGAGAAAAAACAGCTATCATGCCAGTTGCAGTAATGGTCTTACTAGTATATGCACGTGCGTACAGCACATTGTCAAGTACTGCGTCATGGTCAACATTGAAGCGATCAGCAATGTCACGAAGGCGGTCTGGTCGGCTGACATTAATCCAAGTTAAGGATTTCTCTTTATACAAGCCATGCTCTGAAAATAAAACTTCATTCCAAAATAGAACTATGGGGGGAAAAAAAGAAGGATATTTACTTTGATCCTAGAGAAGACTGACTTTTTCTCTTCACACTGTCCCACAGACCCTAAAAATACTTTCAGGCTCACAATGATAATTGTCTTGTATTTAGGGTTTCAGGTGGGGGCAGGGGTTGACATGGATAACTGTGTTCTAGAAATTTAGCCATGAGCAAAACCTATTTATACACAGTCTACCACAGATACAAAGTGTTAAAAATAGTGTTTAGTATTTAGATTAATTTCTCTTGGAATAAAGAGGAAAGCTTCTATCACCTGTAGGAGGCATATTAGATCTCAAAATAAAACCCCAGTTAAAATAGAATCTGTATACTTACTTTAATTTTTCCAGGTTGGATTCCACCAAACGACAGAGAAAAAAGTCACTGTCTTGTGGGCCACTACACACTGTGCTCTCCAGGCTTTCCGAGTCAGTTATAATGTTTTACATGTATGAAGCAATCTGGAGCCTCCTACTTGCTTATAACAAAAGTAACTGGTTTTCCAGTTCACCATACCTGTAGCTTTTAACAGTCCAAAAGATACAATGTATTTTCAGTGTCAATGAAGATAATCTTTCCACCTGTGTAGCCATTTGGTCCTGGAAGCTGAGCTGTCACTACAGTGAATCATAGATGAAAATGAAACAGTGGGGAAAAGTATTTTCTTACTCTCTATATTATTAATTTTTAACAAAATACAACTGCTTATCCATATCACAAAGAACTGCCAGTTTTAATCAATGTGGAAATCAAGAGTATCTCAAGTCTTACTGCAATCTTGAGATGAAACTCAAGCCATTCTCGACTGGAGATCAGATGTGATTTAATTAATGGGATCAAAATTGTGTTTTACTCAATGCCATCACTAAATCTGTATATTTTATATTGAAAATAGGTAAGAATATTATGAATAAGTTCTTATGCACAAATCTCTTAATCCTCTGCCAAAATTAATGGTATTGATTTAGTAGATTTCCAGCTGTAACTTGTATGATCAAAAATTCCTTGGCTATAAATTTTTCCTGATATGTGAATAGTTACTGATTATGGGTTTATTCTCTTTGGAGTAAATAAGCTAAAACACTCAATTCAGTTGTAATCATTCATGCAAAAGGGTATGACTCTGCTGACCGTTAAACTGTGTGAAACAGAAGAGGCCTTATTTTTCCAGAAGGTGCCATAATTTCCTTTATAATATAGTGTTCATTCAAGGGAATGTTTGCTTACCCGCTGTCTGGTAACTATATTCCAGTAGCATTAGTAGTTACATTAGTTATTATTTACCTCTATTTACACACTGAGAGATATTGCCAGGAAACTGGAGTCCTGCTGTATTTGACGCTGCCCAAATACGGTGACTGCCAAACTCTTTTGTTTATCCAGTTTCTGTCAGCCAGTAGTATCCTTTCAGTGCCCTTTCAGAATTTCATATTCAGCAAAACCTCTTGAAACCAGGAAGTTCAAAATGTTGCTGAGAAAGAATCTTGCCTTTGCTCTTTTCTGAGCAATGCCCCTGTCTACCAGTAACCTGTATTTGTGCTCTACTTTTCCAGATGGTGTGTTTCACTGGTTTCTCTAAGACAATTATCATCTTTCTCCTTACTGCAAAACTTACACTGATTTGAGCTGTATTAAAAAGTAATCATTTATATGAGTTCTCTACTCAAACACAGTTAATGGAGGTAAGTCACCAAGATCTGTTTCACCATATTTCTTAGAGATAAAAGATTCTGACTTGTGTCTATGTGTTTAATTCTGATATAGTTGTAAAGAATAGATTCACTGAGAAGAAACAACTCTCTTTTAAGGTATTACACCTACCACAAAGGGTGTGAGATAGCTGAGTTTTGCCTGTCCGGAACTCTGTTAAATAAAGAAAAAGGAAAAAGAAAAAGGTCAGAGTTTCTTTTTCTGAGTTTGCCAGATTCAGGAGTTACTGCAGTTAGAAACACTCTTACTTACAAAATTCACGTCTATCTCTACCTTTTTAAATCATTTAACCCCGATTTATAAATCCTATTCTGTGCAGTAGAAACGTGTTATATTAAAAGCAAACTCTGAAATGCTTTAATTTGACCATGCTTGACTGCTACAGACATTTATTCTTTTCTGTGTAGAAGTTAAAACCACATGGCACCTATGGAAAAGTGTTAACTGAGGGAGGAGGGGAAAGAAATGGTTGATTCCACTGACCTGGCCCAGTTTAATTTTCAGTAAAATGATCAAGGAGGAGCTTATGATTTATTAAACTCATTATATCAAATCATGTTAGTCTCCAGTTTATCTTTTCTAAAGGGAAGAATACTGTGTTTTATGAACTCTTAATTGTTGATTAAGTGCTAACCACTAACTGATCAAATTTACTATAATAGTAGCTTAATTGTAATTTCAAACTCTTATCTGAAATGTAGAGTATCCTAATTGTGCATAAATAAAATATTTTGTGTCAGTTTTGTTTCTAGAAAGGAACACAGATTGCATCAGGGAAATTCTTCCTATATGACATGCTACTAATAGTATTAATAACGCTACATTGTGCCGAATCAGCATGCTCCAAGTCTAATGATTACCCAGCTCAAACTTTGTCTGCAAGCAAATGAAGAGTAAAAATGGAAAAACGCTGAAAGAAGTGGATTCTTTCTTCTTACACTCTTGCAATTTTTTTTATTTTTTTTACTTTATTACTACAATGTGAAAAGTTTGATAGAAGTAATCCAGCTTGATTTAAAATCTAAACAAAGTTGCAATTCTTTGTGGTTTCTCATTAATACTCAGTTAATGTGGTTTTCTCACCTCCAAAGGCTTCAGTGATTGCCATGCTTTCAATCCCACCACCCAGAAGTTTACTGGAGAAAGGGATGGGATTATGGTATAGTTAAACCCACAAAATCACAAGAAGAAAGTAAAAAAGAGAAAATTTTACTACTTTAAGTAAAATTATTTCTGCTCTAAAGCCCCTCACTCAGTGCAATTAAGTGCAAGGCACTAAATGATCACAGATTCATAAAACATTAATTCTGCCTTAAACTCCCTTGCTGTGTGCAAGAGAAAGATCTATAGAAATTATTACTGGAAAGAAGAGAGAATATACCTTTGAAAAGATAACATTCCGTAAAAATATCTTAAGGGAGGTCGTGAAGATATACTTTTGACCTGAGACCTGCGGTTGTTCTGACTAGGATGCAAACACTGTTTATTTACAATGGCTGTACAAAGTCTTGTTTCGCCTCAGAAAAGGAGATGGTTTTGTTACTTGCTAATGCAGGCTTCTTTGAGCCAGCACTAGCTCCAAATGCAAAGTAGCCTATGTGTCCTAGCTGAATATTTATTTATATTTTTGTGTCTTATTAAAGACAATAAATACGATTATTGAAACAGTTTGGACTAAAGAATGATTTAAGTAGAGATAAGCTTACTCAAATTCCTGGCTGCCGGTAGTAATATGAAATACCATCTTCCGTTTTTCACTGTACTCAAAGGCAGTCAGGAAGCCTGGTTCCTAAGGAAGACCAAAGTGAACATGAGAGGTTTATTTTATCATTAACCTGCAGGTAAACTGCAATATCCCACATTCCACCCTAGCCTCATTTCCACAGGTTAGGTATGAAAAGCACCACAGCATTTCTCTGGTGGTTGTAGAGTTGTCGTGGTTTAATCCCAGCCAGTAACTAAGTACCACACAGCTGCTCACTCACGGCCCCTCCGCCAAGAGGGATGGGGAGGAGAATTGGGAAGGAATGTAAAACTCAAGGGTTGAGATATAAGAGTTTAATAATTTAAATAAAATAAAAGCAATAACAATAATAACAGTAATAATAATAATAATTGTTGTTGTTATTATTATTGCAATTATAATGAAAAGGAGGGAGAAGGGGAGAGGAACAAAATCCAAAGGGAAGGGACAAAAGAAAACAAGTGATGCACAATGCAGTTACTTACCACATGCTGACGGATGCCCAGCCAGTCCCCCAGCAGTGATCTGCAGGCCCTGGCCAGCTCCCCCCAGTTTACACACTGAGCATGACACCCCATGCTATGGAATACCCCTTTGGGTAGTTTGGGTCAGCTGTCCTGGCTGTGTCCCCTCCCAATTTCGTGTGCCTCTCCAGCCTACTTGCTGGTAGGGCCAGAGAAACTGAAAAGTTCTTGACTTAGTATAAACAGCTAAAAACATCAGTCTGTGATCAACATCGTTCTCACACCAAATGGGAAACACAGCACTGCATCAGCTACTAAGAAGAAAATTAACTCCATCCCAGCTGAAACCAGGACAAGAGTATAAAGAGTTATCTCTTTAAAGTTATAAGCAGAGTAGTTTTCAAAATTATCTTGATGTTGTGTTGAAAAAATCTGTTAAGAGAAATGTTGCACAGCATTTTGGAGTGGTCAGCATTAAACTATCATGAAAGTGATTGGCTTACAATAAGCTTGTTTGCAGCTTCTTTAATCTTGTCCACTTTGGCCTCTGAAAGCCCTTTTACATTGCACAGTGCCCGTCTTGTGGTCATCTGGATTCCTTTGATCGTGCAGATCCCAACTGACTTCAGTTTTTTAATATCTGCTACATTCTGTGAAGAAAGTTCCTTTCTGTGAGTACTCATGACAGTTAAAGAGAAGACGAAGTAAACCTTTGAAACATACATTCATATGCATGTGCATTTTCACCAACAAAAAACAGATTTACAATAAACTCTTTGTTACGTAGTTTGTGACACCAACAACAGAAAATTCTGAGTAATATTGGTGTGAGGGATTGTGGTGCAGAGACCAGATCCTGGTGCTTTTGAGAGAAAGGTGTCTTGGGTTCAGTTGTATTTACTTGTCCCTGTTCAGTGTCAGTCTTTCTAGATCCAAGCCAGTAGTAAAGAAACAGTACAGATTATTTCAGATAGCGTGGCGTCCAGTCTAGTAAACCTTGTAGCACACAATCTGTCCTTGGTCTCTTAGCACAGATAATCTGCAAACCAGTTGAGCTGATCATGGATAATTGGGAGCTGACTTGCAAGGATTGTTGGAAGCTGGCTCTAATTGCCATGCTTTTTCTGCATGTTCACTGTATGTTTAAAACACGTGTCCTCCAGATCTGACCAACACTTTGGGCTGGATTGACTAAATGACTAAAACTAGTAGAGTTTTTCATAAATTGGGTACAGCATTACTTCAGTCAGCGCTCTACTGACACATTTTGTGTCCTCTCACCTCATTTAATGATTCTGACATCACTGGAAACTTAAAGGCAGGCAATAGATTACTCTCAAGAAAACGTACTGTGTGAAAGGTGTGGGATAATACTTCAATTTACCTTTTCCAGCCAAGATTTTTCTTTGCAAAAAATAATTAACTAGGTGTATCATCTATTTATCTAGAGTGTGTGGGTGCATAGGAGTTAAGAAGGGAGGGAGGTTATGCAAGAAATTAGTCATGTTCATTTGGAAGCTTATTTCTCATCCTGTGATACATTTTCTGATTATTACATTAATAGGGATGGGTAAGGTAAAAATCAGTCACGAATAAAAATGACTCTTCCAATGAAAAGAATATCATAATCAGCAATATAAAAAGGATTGAGCTGTTTTATGGTGTTTTTCTATTAAGACAACAGACTACTGCTGCAAAGATCATTTTTCTAGACCAAAATTTTAAATGCAATACCCAGCTGCTGCATTTCTTCAGTAGCTCTCTGTCTTGCTGGTCACATGAAACTTGAAGGCTGTTGTGCATTATAAATCTGTGATAGACCCGGTTATAGAAGCTCTTATTCTCTCCTGCACAGATACACCTTTCACTAACAGCTTATGTACTTGCCAAGGTCCCAGCACATACACCTCCTTAGAGTATAGAGTTCAAGACTGTGAAGTGTTCAGCAGTAATCCTGGCTCAACATAGTGACATGCTTAGACCTTAGACCAGCTGCTTGTCCTGATCCTCTCCCTCATGTTGCAGCCCTGTCCCAGTTGCATGCCTCCAAGGTGGAAAAGGGAGAAGACTGAGAATTTTTAATTTTTGGACTAATTGATTCACAAATCCTGTTGACAGGGTGGCTACAAAAGTAGATGTGTCAGAAGAAGGGATAGCATGCTGTACAGGCAGGAACACTCAGCAAAGGCTGTGGGGTCACAGCACCTTAATTCCTACCAAACACTTTTGAACATTAAACCACATCCTCGGTTACTAATCTGACTCTTTTTGTGGTCACACTGTCAGATCTAGTAAACACTTTACTCCAAGGAAAAAAATTCTAAATGCACAAAAACTATTTCATTAAGCAAATTAATTTAACAGATATGGGTCATCGTATATTCACACAAAGATTTTAACTGGCACAGCTGAGAACAAAATCTTCCCCTGGGGTCTGGGCATAACTACTTGGAAGGAAGAAAAATAAAAAAGAAGAAAAGGAGCAGGAAACCCTTATGAAGCCAGAAAAACAGCCTAAGTTATTATTCTTTATTTTCAAGATCACTCATACCTTCTTATCATTTCCTGCATACCATGCCTCATTTAATATTGATAGGCTAGTACAGCTCCCTTCTAGCTCATAAGGTTGACTCTGGTAAACTTCTTATATTTTTAACACAAGAATTTGTGTATTTTTTCCTATGTTGCACCATAGTTAGAGGTCCCAACCTCATTACTCTTCCTCAGAACTCTCCTAAAAACTGTAATGAATTGCCAATAACAAAAGTTGACAATAATTACATCGTGGACATGCTGAGCCCTGTAACTATAGTGCTGACTAATGCTGTTGCATTGTGTCTGTCCTCCTCATCTGTATCTGTCTGTAGACATTTATATTAAAGTTAAATCTTACATTACTTCAGGCAAACCCAACTTTTTATTCTGCTTCCATAACACCAAATGTAATAGGTTCTGATCCCTGAGCCAGTCTCCTGGATAAACATATAATAATAGAAATTCAAATAAATAGGTGATGTTTAGGTGATAATGATGATAACTATTATAGGAATTTATATTTGATGAAGAAAACTAACCACTTATTTCTCTAGCTACTAATATTTTCCTCACTCCCACTCTACCCTTTTCACCAGCATGCTGAAAATAGTATAGCAACAGTTGTCACTGTGTAATTTCACAGACACCAAAAATGCGAGAGTAATTACAAAGATTGGCATGAACAGGAAGTAATCTATCACACAGTTTTCAAATAAATTAGCAAGTAGTTGATTTTTCAAGAGAGCTGGGTGCTAAATACTTTGAATATCTTGCCACTTTATTTAGCAATCTCATGGGAACGAGATTTTCTGAAAACATGTCTTATCACCAAAGGCAAAATTTTTCTTCACATGACTGATTTAGAATTTATTGCAAGGAGGAATTTCAGTTGTTTGTAGCAATGCGTGTATGCTAAACCTTACAATAGCTTTACATGGAAAATTCTGTGCCATAAAGTCATTGCTCATACTTACGATTCCATGCTTCTGTAGCAGATCAATATCCTGGAAAAAGGATTCCTAAAAAAATAGCAGAAAAAAGTTGAAATCATTTTGCTTTTTCTTTTAATTACATTCCTCTCACTGTGTCTGTTTCAAATTTGTAAACATTTAAATGATTTTCCCTAATAATACATAAATTGTTGGACTACCCACATAAGCAAAGCCATCATGAGTCAACAAGGCCTACACATTTCCTGTCACCGTCACCATAAAGTGTATCTTCAAAGGCAAGCAATCCACTGCTGTGCTAATAAAACTTGTGTTATGATCATCATCATCTTGATTTTTTCCGCATAGTTCCTCAGTCTTTTAAGGCTGATGACCATTCCTTGGAAGCATAAAATTAACTGATAGCCCCCTGGCATTTAATACAGAAGTGTAAAATAGAAATAGTGATAATCCCATTAAAAACTGTGCATAGAGAGTACTGAAGAGCAAGCTGTTCAGGGACTAGAAGAATGAGGTTTTCTTGGTACTAGACTGGAAGAAAAATTTAAATGGATTAGACTTCCTGATGGTCTTTGGGAACTCCTGTGTCTCTGTGGATTGCAGAACACTATCAAAATACCTTCAAACAACATTTGCTGAACATATTTTTCAGTCAACCATAAATTTACCTCATCATCCTGGTATCCTGGTTCTTCTTGGACTACTTGATCCTCCATGGCCTTCATCGTGAAAGAGCAGGCAGTAAAGTGTGGATCACTAGTGGGAAATGCAAACAAAGGTAGTATTGGGGTGGCAATAAATGAGTCAATTATTGTAAAACGACTTTTAAGAAGTCCTTGAACTATAGAACCTTCTCAGCATGCCATCACATAGGTTTAAACTTGGATTCTGCTTCCAACTCTTTGTTACCTTACCTACCAGACCAAAAGGAGAACATCTACTGCATTACTTTCAGATGAACCAGTTTGGCTAGAAAAGGTTTAACAGGCAGGCATTAGAGAAAAGAAATCTCATTCCCTTGTGAGAATCTTGGGTCAGATATGAGTTTAGAGGTGGGAACATTTTAAATGATTAGTCAGATTTATTCTGGTAGAAAAGTTAAAGGCAGTCTGTATTTTTATATCAGAAGTCAGCATAGCTGCAGAGAGAACAGGTAACGGAAAGGCTATGCAACATCTCAGCCTCCCCACCTTTATGTGACAGAAAGCCCACAACACAGTGCTATTGAAAAAGCTACAACTCCTTAGTCATATATCTTGAGAGTAAACTATAAAGCTGTATTTGTTTTCAAGTTCTTGCTGGGGTTCAGAATACCTAAAAAATGCTGAAGACATGCAAGTAACACCTGTAAGAAGTAAGCTTGCATGAAGAGAATAAAAAAAGGTATAAAAATATGAAGCTTTTATTATGCAAAACCATATACAGAGATCTTATCTCATGTTTTTTTCATGGTTAACTTGCCATGCCTATACTCCACTACAGCTTCACTGCCCTCTTTATGTGGCTTCCTATAAGCAAGGCCTAGAACCAGAATAGCACTTACTGATAGCATGATTAAATAAAAAGCAAAATATGACCTCCTTACATTTTATGAATACAAGAAAAATGAATACAAAGCAGCTCCTTAGAAATATGATCTTATAACAGTCTGTTTAATTTTTGTGGTTTTGTAAATGGATAAGTTGCTTCTGAAAGCTTGCTTTCACTCTTCTAGCTATGGCTGATCAAAAGTTTTGTGACCTGCCTCATCCAGATGTGCATATATGTTTGCTTGCTAATCCTTACTAGTAAAATCCATAAAAGGTAAGACAGGTTTATTATGAAACTACAAAACGGGCTACATCTAACAAAAGATGGGATGATTTAGACTAAATATCTGCAAATAACTTTTCAGCTTCTGAATGGATACTTAGAGTCTGCCTAATTTGCTTACAAGAATCTTGTGTATACAGAGGCTGGAAGAAGTGAGAAAGAAAATACTATAATTTTAGAATGGCTGGGGTTTTATTAATGAAAAGACAATGGAGTTACTTCTGTTAGTATTTAATGGAAATATGCCTATAAAATCAGTTGTTTCTGATAGTGTCAGGATACCTCTGTTTCAGAACCCTGACAATTATGGAATGAGAAATCATCCCTCACATCATGCCTAACATCAAACAGAAAAATAATTACAGTAAAACACTAATTAATAAATATTTTAAGATATTTTTTACAAAATCAGCTTAAAATACTGAGGGAAGAAAACCAAGTAATGCAAAAGGCATTACAACTGTATTACAATCCCATTCTCCATTAAAAATATCCTCCTGAAATGCACGTAATCCTGCACTCCAAGCACAGCTGAACAGGTCACGGGATTGTTCTCCTACTCCCCATCCTTAGGCAATTGGCATCTCACAGCTGAAAAACCGGGCAGACCCAGATTGCCGACTACAAGGGAAAATGGGGAAGTTATATCACACCCTACTAAAAGCTTTAGGTATGAACAAAATCCTCCTGTTTAGTGGAGGGTCCTTCTGTCACTGCTGTGTTGGCACACCAAAGACCCAGAGGATTTCAGCTGCCACCACCTGCAATGAAGCAGATAAAAAGGTGAAAGTCTGAGACATTACAGCAAATCCATCAATAAACAAGGACCTTTGTGAGGGAACACAAAACACTTCTGTGCCACCTCAGGTGCCCCTGACCCTCCTGTCGCTGCCCTGGGAGCTATTACTGAGGATAGGTGAGGAGGATTTGCATGCCTCACTTCTTTCACCAGGTACACACTGCCGATGTGACAGGGAGCAGGCCCCAGCACGCCTGGCCCCAGCACCTAGCCTTAGGTTTAATGAGCTGGTTTGGAACTGACAAGAGACTGGCACCTGACTTGACTGGAGTGGACTTCAGGCCCCTGTGCTAGGGGCAGGGCAGGAGACCATCTAACCTGCCCCGAGGGGAGCCATGGTGGAATTTCACATCTATTGACTCAGAAGAAAATAAGTGATTAACCATATATCAACATACGGATTTATTTGGCTTTTCCTTGCCAGCTGCTTATTCAGGGGATGTAAATTTCTGTTCCCAAAGGGTGACGCACCGCAGAATTTCCTCCCCCTGTGGAGCACCAAAATTCCACGTCAAAATTACAACAGTGATTAAAGCACAGCTCATCCCCGGGCACCTCCGGGAGCGCAGGGCTGCGAGTTGTTCCAGTACCCCAGGGTGCAGGGATCTGAACCCCCAATCCCGCCCAGGCTGCAGCGCCCGCCCGCCTTCCCCTCTGAGGGGACAGAGCCGGCGCTTTTCCCGCCGGAGCGGCGGGGCGGGGCGGGGCGGGCGGCTCTCCCGCCAAAACGAGGCTGCCGCGAGCTGCCTGCCCGCGCGCGCTGGCGTCCCCGGTGCCGCCGGGCCGCCGTGAGGGAGGTGCGTGGGCTCCTGACAGGAATGGGGACTGCCCCTTTCCTTACTCCCCCCCTCGCTGAAACACAGTTGAATTATTGTCCTCAATCACTTTTATCTTCTAAAATTTATCAATATTTGCTGTCTCTAAGGGATATTGTATCACACTTATTTTACAGATGGCAAAGACCAACTTAATTAAAAACGGAGTGGCATTGGTTTGGAGGACATTCAATTCGGCACAGCTCAGCCTTATTTTTTCAGGGTGACACACGCACATACATCTTCCTAAACAAGGCACAGAGCATTTTTGGATTGGATGGCCAAAACCTGTCAGAAAGCTGGAATAGAAGCGACTTGCCTGAAGTCACAGGACCAGAAAATGAGGCTGAGTCATACACATGACTTCATCAACCATTTTAAAAGGATGGAAAAGGTGCTTTTTTAGGATACTAACACTTCAGCAAGACTTCTGCAGTCTTCTTAGAGACAGTATTTGGAAAGCAATCACCTGTTTTAGCTTGCCTCTGGTAGCACAGTCAGTATAGGGCGCCGTGTAAAGGAGATGTCAGTGTGCTCCTGCAAGCAGGAGGAATGGCAGGCTGCCCCTTGGGGTTCCTGCCCTGGTGCATGGCAGGTTTCAAATGGCAGAAGTGATAGGAGCAGCATCTCGGCCTGCTTCATGGTGCTTGTGAACACTTCCCCACCCTCCTCTGCCCACGGGGGGTTAAGAGCATGCACGGGTGTAATCAGTGCTAGCCAAGTCAGAAATGAACCAACACAACACACAGCCCCTAACCACCATCAGGATGCCACAGGAGTGCTCACAGTAACCCCATCCAGACATCAAGGGATTTATTTAAGTACCTAAAGCCTAACCCTGGATGCCCACGGCTTTGTCTATACAGAGGATCTGGCTGGCACTGCTTTTGAAAACATTATTCCGCAAGAGCTGTTCCAGAAGAGCACTTAGGCAGACAGCCCATTAAAGACAAATTTCTTCAGAAAGTATGCTTTTATTCCAGAACAGAATGCACATGCAGAGAGTGACCCTTCTGCTGCTGCTAAACAGCTCTGCAGCAGCTAATGCCTCTGTAAACAACCTTCCCTCCATCATCCTTCTAGTTCATAAAATAGTTCTCAGAGGGGTCAACAAATGCACAGAATCTGAATATAATTTCCCACTCCAAAGTGCTACTTTGGGCAATAAATTGCATTCCGCATCTTCAGAATGTTGTGTGATCATTAACTGCTCATTCGGCTTCCAGCTGGCACTGTGCAATAACTGCGCATACCCCATCACATTATACACAAGCTGAGATGAGGCATCTGAGAGTCTGCTCCCTCCCTCTTACAGGTTCTGCTGCGGATCAGTGCACCTCCAGCTGCAGGTGAGGCACTGGCAATGAGATACACCACTGTGATCTGCATTTCCTCTCCCTTGAGATCTTATACCAGTTTGGACAAGGCAAGACCCAAGTCAAACCACTACCATTAAAAAAAAAAAAAAAAAGTATCCTGATTTTTTCATCCTCACAAAACATTTTAATCCATATTTGTAGTAGGGAAATCATGTAGGGTTTTTTTGGTTGGCTGGTTTTGATTCAGATTTATGTGACTCAAATGGACTAGAGTCAAATACACAAGCTAATGCCTTTTCTGAACTTTCAAGTTGGCAGTTTGCCTGTTCTTAACCAGGACAGAATAGTCTGATAATTGGCCTTCTGGAATATAACCCATGGAGATTCAGCCTGGGGTAAGTGTACATTTCATATCTGAACTGTTTTGGAAGACCTGTGCCTTCTTGTTTCCATATGAATGCATTTCACTTACAGTTGGTCCCAAACTAAAACTATGACACACCTAAAATCTTCCCAGAATCGCAGAATGCTTCTGGGCAAAGATGCAGCAATTTCTTCATATTCTTCAGCTCTTCCTTCTCTAGCAGCAATTGTTTCAGGTTTTATTCCCTCATTAAGTTGAAAATACGGGGGTGGGGTGGTGGTGGTGGAGAAAGAATACTGACTATTTCAAAGGCAATCCAAGTATTAGCAAGGTAAAATGTTATTGTGTCTCCTACAGCAAAGGAATATAGGGTGAAAGTCCAGCACTACTTCGGAAGTTATGCAAGCTATTATATCCCCAAAATCCACAAATCATGACAGTCTTGCGCTGATGTCTTACTTGAGCTACTCCTTTAGTCACATCATTAACAATCACTGCTTCCAAAACAAAATCTGCCAAAACCTGTGAGGATGCACCAGGCAAGCAGATTCCACCTCAGTCAGACTCAGGGAAAGGCCATGCTGCTTTAATGTGCCTCACAGAATTTGTACTAAGTAACTCCATACACCACAACTTGTGCTCCTCTTTCTCCATATCTGAAAGCTCTCCTGAAAACTCCTGTTCATTAATGGGTTACATATGTCTAGGGAAAAGAAAAAAAAAAAAAGAATAGCAGAGTGAGTCAAATTCAGGTTATCAGAACCCAATAGGATTAACCCACACAATTTTTTTGTACTTAAGGAATTTCTGCTTACCTTTCTGCCACTTCTGGTCCACATCCCTCATTTATCTTCAGTGTCCCTGGTATACTTCTTTGACAATGCTGTACCTGTCTTGTGCATATGCCTGAAACTCTGTCTGCATATGTTGGGGTAGACTCTTAAGTTTTACATACAGAAAACAACCTTGCCTATGTTTTCCTTCTCTTTGGCCAGAACTAAGATGAAGTGCAAAAGCTGTATGCATACAATGGGTCTCAGGATAGGACTAGCAAAATATCAGACCAGCTGAGCCTCATCATTCAGGCTGGAGTAACAAGAGGGCTCCGTTGTTAAATGGAATTACTGGAAGGAATAGAGATGATACTGTGAGACTGAGCAATGTCTGCATCCTAGTCTTGAGATCCTTAGACAAAGCCTTGACAAAATACTCAATACCACACTGGTGGGAGTGATCCTGCTTTAAAAAGACACAGATTTTGCTACCTCTAAGTTACTTTGAGTTAATCATGAAGGATATGTGATAGGATTAGAAAGGTCCCTTCTCTGTATCAAGATGTCCTGTCCAGACCATTGTTCAACATGCAGCTCTGGAGGAAACAATGAATTAGAGGGATGTGCCCATTGATTTTCAAGAGGTGCCAGGTACAGTCAAGGCCACAACAGCTTGGATGTGACTGGGGAAGAAAAGATGTCAAAGATAACTTATTAATATCAAAACACTGGCTAGACAATTCAGGTATAGGTATTTTTCTAAATGAAAAAGAAATAATCGGTATGTCCCAAACACCGTGAGCTTCATTATCTTTGTGATCATTTTAATAGATGATTGTGAAATAAATAATTCTTTATATATAATAAAGGATTATATGATTTTAAAAAATGCAGATTAGAATAAACAAAGCTACTTCTAAACTTTTCAAAAACCTAAACCCAGTTACAGGCTTTCTGAAGACATGCATCAGTATTTTATATGCAGAGTCTATCAAAAAGACAAAGGAGGTAAGAAAGCAGCCTCTTGAGAATGCACAAGCTATTTTTTTATTCAAGGTAAAAAAGCAAACTAGTAATAGAGAACAATAGTACCAAAAGGGACATCAAGAAGTTATCTAGCTCAAAGCACAGTCAGCTAAATTGGCAGATGTTTGTTTGCCTGAGGCAGCTGTGGATTTTATTTTATCAGAGGTTTTGGAGAAAGAACCAGACAATTTCAGTGCTTAACTGTCCTTGGCATTACTCTTGTTCTCCACCATTCGCTACATAATGCAATTTTGTCTGTAAAAACATGCGATATACTTTGAGCTAACTTCTAGTTTTGAAAGGCCAGCTAACTGAAGCTAATTCTTGCATTTCTACCACAAAAGAGAAAAAAATGCCAGCACACCCGGTTCAGAAAAAAAGGCTCAAACCTGAGTAGTGCATACAGCTTGCTCTTAGCTGCTCATGGCTTTTGGGACTAAAACATTGTAACAATGTAGCCCTATAATACAGTATTGCCATTCTTAGTAATTTGCCATAAGCTTTGTACTGAATTTGCAAGGCCTCAGGATGGAGGGTTGTCAGGCATGCTTTGTTTGAAGCACCCTCCTGTACCTTTTACTTGGTTAGCTGTGACAGCAGTTTCCTTAATTGACAGGGTCTGTGGCTAATCTGCTTTACTTCTGTTTATCTGTGTGTGGTATAGCCATCACTTTATGTAAATAGCAGTAACAAGCAGTTGTTCTATGTAAAATGAGAGATTTATGGCTAGCACAAGGGTACAGCATAGAGAAATGCAGGCCTGGTGCAATAGCAGAGGACTTAAGAAGTAGGGACAAGATGTGCAGAGAAGTACAGGCATGTGAAGATAGCAGGCAAGGCACGGGCACTGGAGACCTGGTGGCTATAAGCAACTCGCCAGGAAACAGTCAAAGAAATGCTGACCTGCAGCTGGATGAAACCAGTTTTAGGGGTAAAAAAGAGAACAAAACAATAGTAACTAATGTATCTAATAGGCATCACATATCATGAAATCAGATGTAGCATGGCACTGCAGACCAATGAAGAAAAGTGTAAATGTGTGCTAGCAAATATATAAAAATGACACCAAGTGGACCCTAGGGCAAGGAAGGATAAACCATCAACATGAAGATTGCATTTGCTCAGCAAAGGATTCCAGGTGCTGACAGCTCTCCATATCACCCCCTCCACACCCTAGAATGAAACCCACCAACCTTAGGACCCACAGGAGCAGTGGAAAGATGAGTGAAATACAAGGAAAAGGGGTAGAAGCCAAGAAGTCTATGTGTTACCATTTTATAGAACTACTCTAACTGCATTATTATACTTCCTCTTTCTGTAGGTTATATCTGGATCAATAATCGTTAGACTCTCAAGATTTCAGTTATACTACCAATAAATTCATGGCTTTAATTATATACAAGGTACACTTCCTCTTTGTCCATAAACAAGCTTTTGAGTATAGCAGTTTGTCACTAGTCAGCGTCTGACACACACAATGTCAAGGATAGCTGATAAATTAGAAGAAACTCAAGGATTGCCTGAGCTAACAAGCAGATAAGTAGCAAAACAGACAGACAAAGATTAAGTGTGCTTCCTGGTTGTAGCTAAAAGTCAGTCCTTTAAAAATGTATCACCGAGTACATTTCAAACTGATGCTAATAGATGTTAAAAAAATTATCTATTTTAAAGCAGCTTATTAATTTTTAACAATATAATTCTTCCTGCATGGGAGGCTGGTGCTGTGACCTTCTGCAATTTATCAATCTCTGCACTAAAATATCTATTGCAAGAAATGAAAAGCAGTTGTGGAAAGTCTTACTCTGAATCATGAAATGTATACTTTGAGACATACAGGTCTTTTTTTAAATGGGGAGAGTTTTCTAAGCAGCTGTTGCAAATTCCAAAATCACTGTCCTTGACTAACTCCACATACATACATTTTTGCTCTGGAATAAGTGCACCTTGTTCTACTTCAGCTTAATCAACTTTATGATAAACAGGAATAACAGACTAATTGTGAAATAAGACTGCTCATGTAGCTAAGGGGGAGTAGTAATTGCAGTTACATATATCTTTGTTCATTTGAACTGACCTCCAATGTCAGATAAAATTAGGATGAATAAAGCAATAGTAAAATTTATCTACTATGAAACTGTTAACAGTCTTCCAAGTCAGTGACAATGCCACTGACGAGCTTGCATTTGAATTAAAGCTCAGTCACAAGCCTAGTTAAAGTCCATGGGTGAAATACCTTAATTTTGCTAAGTAAACCAGAAGAATTGACTAAATATTCCTCCACTCACAGATGAAATGGGAAGCTATCACCCAAGGGCATGAAGTACATCAAATGGCCAGTCAGGCACTAGGGCTAGACCTGAGCAGACTACAGAGCGTAGCCAGGCTCACAAGCTACCCCCTAACTAAGGTCTCCCGTCGCAGTGCTCCAAGTTAGCCAGAGCTTTGGTCTGAGCCAGCACAGCAGTTGTGCTCTTCCTTACCTAAATGGCTTTGCATTTCTCCTATTTGTATTCACTCCTGTGCTCATTTGAACAGTAAACAAGAAAAAATGGGATCAGGCAGCTGGGGGATGGGGAAGAGAGACCAGGAGAGACTGCCTCAGCAAGGTGTTGGACCAGTTTTGCCATTTGGCGGACCCTCACCATCCCTGTAGAGAGGGACTTCTGTCCGGGACTGAATGTAAATACAGGAGGTAGAATCTGGCTGGTGGCAGCTGTACAAATTGATACATGAGACAGAAAAAGAGAAAGAAGCAACAGAGTTTACTGCTTTAGGAGGAAGCTGAGGCAGGAAACTTGATTTAACCACAATAACTCATCAGAAAGGGAATTAAAACAAGAAAATTGCCCATGGATGCATCTGCCATGCTGCAGAACACAGGACTGTGTGCGCATTCTTCACACCAAAGAAATTGTAACTCCTAATACGAACATGCTGAAAGTACTGCAAATATTGTCTTAACTGTTATGGCTAAAAGAGTCAATGCTTCTGTAACTTATTCACACACGAGCATTGAAAATTAATCTGAAAAAGACACAAAGCAAAGCAGCTTTTTCCACAGAACATAGGCAAGTAGAGTTTTCAGTGTTACAGCAAAAAAAAGCATAATTCATAGAATGTTTTGAGTTCCCCCCCCTGCCCCCCCCCATACATTCCAGCTCACAGAAGCTGAGTGCTTCTGTTGTCAAGCAGGTTGAATAACGACTTTGAGTACACTGCTCTGTTTTGTACTCAGGACAGCATTTTCACTGGCATGCTTCAGAAAGAAGTATTTAAAGTGCAGCTAATAAAATTTTTTTTAATTTCCAGGTCACAGTGGAATTCACCAGTCACATCAAAGAATGGCATTTTACAAAAAAAAAAACCACATTTTTAAATTCACACTTGGAAGAGGTTCAGCACTGGTATTTGAGACATTCTTTGTTTAAAAAAAAACCAAACTTTGAAGAATCTTTACTTGAAAAACTAATCATTTTCACAGTGTTTCCACATACCTTATGACTTTGGAAAAGTTAAGGCTTTCTAGCTCAGTGTCTCAGTTGGTAAGCTTTTCTTTTAAACCAGCCATGCTGCAGAACTGAACATGCTCTTCTTTTGGCCAGTTTTCTACTCTTGGCTTTGCCTGCTGCTTCTGCAAGTCAGTTTGTATGTAAATCACAGAAAAAAACAATCTTGCTCCATTTGTATTCCATATGTTTGCCAGGCTAGTGGCCAGAAGAGATCATAAGCAGTTTGTTTTTCAAACCCTAAAACTTGGATAGGCATTGAGTACATCATCACACAGTTATTTTTAGCTTAGAATAATATACAGAGTTCTCAGCAGTTGTAATTAGCTTTAAAATACTGTGTTTCCTTGATTTTGCCACATATAGAGACTTAATTTTCAGTAATGGTCCAGCTAATAATTTTCTTCAATCTTGCGCCTTTGAACTTCACAGATTCATTAGCCTGATTATTCTTGTTTTATCCCTTGTTCCCTTTTCCTAGGATTATCATGGTTTCTTTACCAGCCTTAATGGAAGCATGTCTATTTCTTAAATATTTCCTCTGTCTGTATCTGAAGAATGCTTTTCACCTCCCCTCCTCATGTTTTTGCTGAATTGGTGATTATGAATGACATACAGGTGTCTCTGAAACTCAGTGTGGGTGCACAACTCCCACTTGGTTCAATATACACCAGTAGTTCCTACTGCAGTTTTCCTTCCTGTTTTGTCTGTCGCCGCTTATTTTCCCACTGCATTATTAAGGCAGACCTTCCTGCTTTAATGGCCAGGCAATCCAAGACAGAGGAATAGGTCAGAGTTTCTGAGACCAAATTGCACACATGACCTCTGTTCTTAGGGCAATGAGTACGACAACTAGGAAATCACATGACACTCAAATCTTTGATTTCAACATAGTATTCAGTATTAAACTGCAGCCATGAGATGTTCCTAACCGACCAGCCACTGTTCCCCACCCTCAGCTATCACAGTGCTAAAGTGGCAATAGCAAATTGGAGGTAAGAATAGCAACCATCTTTCAACCCAGGCAATTGTAAGAAGTGACTGACTGGCCTTGAAGGAACTCTCTCTAAAGTAAAAGTGTCTGTGAATCATCTCAGAAGGCTGAACTATCTGGGGGGACAACTTTTCTGGGTGTTGCTTTAGGAGGAATTCAAGTATATTTGATAGGCAAAAAAAGGCAGGGAAGGAAATTCCAGACACAGCTAGAATAAGTATGCAGCATATAAATTGTCACCAACATTATTTGAAGTTCCTGAAGAGCAACTGCTAAGGGAAGCCTGTTGAGAAGCACACAATGCTATGGACTTCAGAACTGTCATCATTATGAGACTAAAAATATATCCAAAGCACTAAGGTTTGGAAGCTCTACTTGTCAAAGTTCAACACAACAGAAGCTCTTTCAACTCTCTTAGAGGACCTGCTTCCAGAGAAAGGAGTAAAGTCCTCTCACCTATTCTTCTCGGGAAGAAAAAAAGTTTTAGTGGGGGACAGGGAAGGGACCTTAGTGGCTTAGGGACAGGATCTGTGCAGAAAAACTGTCAAAAAAGCAACACTAAGACATGCAAAGCAATCCCCCTTCCACACTCCCTTTACACGAGCAACTGCCCTTAAGAATCTTTTCTGTATTGCAAGTCATATGTGAATGCCAACAAGATCAGCTATGTCAGCAGGAGAGAGAAAAATTCAGTATCTCCCATCCTTCTCCAAACGTTACCTCACCTCTCTATGATGAGGTGCTATTTTTAGTCTTTTAGTTTTAAGCATATGTTGAGACTGCTTCTGACACTTTCCTTCTTATCCTTTTCAAGCTTTGCATCTTGGGTGTGGAGATTTGAAATATTAAATACTAGCAGTCCAGATTCCCCTCGCCTAGCACATGTCAGTGAATCGAGTACCTAAGGAAGTATTTGCATTAATTAGACACACACAAGAGGATACACACAAGAAGCTTTGACGGGTTCCAGCTGTCAAGAACTAACATATACACCTATATGTACACACCCTCTCCCACTTCTCGCATGGAGAGCACATATTACAGCATAGCAAAGGCCTTCTGAACGAGTCTGCAAAGTCTTAGTGAAATAAATATTATTTTACCTTTTCTTCCACATTCTATACCTGGAAAAGTAACTTTCTTAAAAATATTTTACCTGTTTGGATTTAGAAGACTTTGCTTGTTGGATGAGGTTGGTACTTGCTAGAAACTTGTCTATGTCTCAGTTCCTTCAAGAAAAAGGCAAGACAGAAAAATTTTGAGGAATGTGAAACATAGCTGTTTCTAGGGCAAAATACAGCAGCCAGTAGTGCTAGCAGCACCATATTGCAGTCATGGGCAAAGAATAAAAACATCCTCTCCTGCTGAAATGGCAGGAGAAATTTCAGGGTCACAGAAGGCAATTATAGGCTTGCAAAATAGCTACAACACCAGGGTAGTGTCCTTATCTAGCAAAAAGTAGCTGATGGAACTAGTCCATAAACAGCCCAGCCAAGTCAGCTGCCTCCAACAGAAGCAAGTTTGGAAGACTTCTTCCCTCAAGACTTACTGTCTTCATAAATTGGTTTAACAAAATAAAAAAGCACAACATACAAGTGTGTTTCAATGTGCAGATCTGGGTGAAAAAATGGCACTAACATCACATGATTACTGTGTTTCTCTAAGGCAGTTTTACAAGCAAACTAATCTCTCTCAAATATCCACTCCCAGCATAATTGCTCAGTGAAACAAGCTCCCTCTTTGCCACTCCACAGTGACAAAGCAGCACGTGTCAGGGGCGTTTTGTAACACTCTGTAATGGCAAGACCCTGGGTTTGGTAAGAGAAATTGATATGCTGGCAGCATGGCAATATCACTTTGATGATATTGAAATATAAGCAAAAGACAAGGATTCCAAAAAATAAAAGTGATCTAGAGCCTGGCAGGATTGCTCTAATAGTGTATATTAAAAGAAAAAATACACCAAAGTTGATTTAGCTTGGTCAAGAGAAACAAAAGTTGTTGCTTCCACTTGCTGATAGGCACGTGACAGCACAAATATTCATCACAAAAATATATAGAAAACAGCATGATGGAAGCAGTGTAAGTTGTTATGCCAGGAGAAGTCCTCTGCAACATGAGTAAATATAAAAGAAAATTTTTGATATATCTATCTTCAGGTTTTAAAGAGAATAATTTGCTCTCCTGCCAGCTTGTTTTCTAGGGCTTTAGATTTTAATGGAACAGGCAGACCTTATGACTGGTCACCTATTTCTTTTCCCCCTCTTCAACATACAAGACGGGGAGGGGGAGGGCAGGAAATCACAGCATATAACAATACACACATTCTTCTTAACTTCAATTTAAGAACAATATAATTCAATTTATTTCCAAAGCATTTGTAAAGAAATAAATAACTGACACTATCAGTACTGAATATTCTTACTGGCTTCTGTCAGGTTCAGCATTTCCAGCCTCCTACTCAGGGCAGGCTCTGTGTACATTTATTGTTTTTTCCACCGTTCATACTTTTTTCCATGCTACTTTGCCCAGATATCCTTCTCTTGCTTTTTCCCTTCTGACTTACTTTCTTGGCTGTGCTTAGAACTTTTTTTTCCTTCTTTGTGTGACAAAGAGCCATATTTTCCTTTCTCCTAAACTACTAACAAAAAACATGTCTAAAACCCCCAATGAATTCCTATTAGACATTGCAAAGTAATTTGCTACTCTGTTTCCAAGTACAGTGGTAATGCTCTTGCATTAGTCCATCATCCAGGTCATTCAGGTCTCAGAATTTCAAAATGGGAATTAAATCAGAGGCTCATAATTAAATACCAAAAGCTGAAGTGCCAGGCACCTTCAGTTCCCATTAACTGCAAAATAAATGCTTATTATGGAGCATTTTGGAAGGCGTCACTACTTGTCTAGGTGACTAAGTATCAAATTAGGACATTTGTTTTGGAAACTGCAATCCCCATTTTTTACTGACTTGATTATCCTTATTTGCAGCCAGCTGGACACTGGCTCACCTGTCTCCATTTCAATTACAAGCTTTCCCGTGTTCTACACAAGGCTTGACACACTGACACAACCCCTGACAAGCAGCTATCACTACCAGTTGTTTAATCTTGGAACTGAAGTAGCGCATTACTTCAGCAGTAAATGAATGAATGAATTGTGAGAACAGCCTGTATGCTGACCCATGAAAACAATTCAGCTTTCTTTCAGGCTGGCAAGATTTAAATCTTCAGAGACTCTCAGATTTTCATCTGCTTTTATTTCCAAAATTAATCAAATTACATAGATGTGTGTGAGCCGGGAACCAGTTCCTAAATATTACACGTTCCCTCCCAGTAACATTAAAAATATAAGATTCTTCACAATATTTAAGCATTTAGTGCATAAGTCAACATTAAGGATCATTTTTCCTGTGCCATATTCTTCACTGACTTCTTTTCTAAAGGAAACGCCTGCTGTGTCTTGGCTGGAGGGTACAATACAGACAGCAAGCATTACCTGTGGAATGATGACCTGCAATGAGCAGGAATCCCTAAACATCAAAGGAAGTGCAAAAGGTGCTTGTGGGGCACGTGTTCTAAATTAGTAGGATCAAACTTAGAAAATGAGAAGACTGCTGAGGACTTCAAGAAACTATATCTGAATAGTTAAGGAACAACTCTTTTTTCATGTCATCTGACAAATTGATCAAAAAAACCACTCAAACCAACAAACTTGTCAGTAATAGGAACAAGATGAAGAGGTCAGCAATGGATACTTTTCACGAAACCCTTAGCTTGTGGCACATCCACTTGCTGGCTGCACATCTCTGTGACCGTATTTTTATCTTACATTCTTGTACAGAGTGCTTACCAGTCTCCTCTGGACTGCTTGGCATCTTGACAGAATCTGGGGGAAGAAAGCAGCATGAAAAACACAGTTCATAAGTTCAGAATTCAAGACTTAGAACAACATTTATGCAGAGGAAACACCCTCCATACGGCTCATTTTACTTGGGCATACAATGCAAATTCAAAATTTGTATTTTCAGGGTTCTCTCTCCCTTGTGAACCAATGAAGATCCTACTTCACTGCTGCTGAACATGCTGACACCATCCACCTATTTATATGACAACTGTTGAGCTATCACGACCATCTTCTGCTCAGTCCTAGTTATGCCTCATATTTTCAAGCCTTAGAACACCACCGAAATAAGGGGAAACCAAACCAAAACAACTGGACCTCCCATTTTAAGTACTACAGTACCTAGCCTTCACAGGTCTCATAGGAATGAGTTCTAAATCTCCAGGTGTCCCTGAATAACTTTTACCCCAGGCTAGTTCAGGCCATCAGTGAGCAGTCATCTGCACTCCCTGAAACCCTGGAAAGCTGCCTCATCTGCATACAAGCTTGCAGCAGAGCCCCAGGACTGGAAAGGACTTTCTGGGTCACACAGTCCATTCTGACGCTACTGCAGACGCCACATCATCTAAAGCCCACATTACTTCCTTTTTTTGCCTTTGATAAGAGGCCCCCCACAGGCATAACTTTCTAACACAAAGAATCAGTAAGACCTGTGGATCAAGGCACCTTGAGAAGAAAAACGGCCACTTGGTTTGGACACAAAATTCCTATTTAGATTAGCAGGAACTAGGGAGAACTGCTTACATCAGTGTTCTTATGACTCTCCTGTCCCTTTGGTGACAGCATACTGTTTATCTTGATTTTTTCTGGTTCCAGCTGGGAATAAATAGTACCAGTTAGTGTAATTTCTTGGGGTTGGTAGTGTGCCTACATGGAGAGAAAGAAAGAACTGTGAAAGAACATGGAAGAGAAAAGAATACTTAGCATTTCCCCCCCATCTTCATAGTGTGCTATACACACTAAGCTTCACAGTATCTCATGATGCAGTTCACATGTTTGTATGGACAAAGCACAGCTGATGTTCATCTAAGGCATGAGATAAAATAAGCTTAGAAGGGGATTTAGAATGCAGGCTCTGCTTGCTGTACCTTATGAAAACATGGCAGCTCAGCCTGAAGGCCTAACATCTTGCCTGCAGCAGCTGCCAGCTCTGCAGGGTCACAACAGAGCATAAGAAACTGACCCATACCAAGAGATCCTTTCCCTGGTATTCTCTTTCCCTGCATCCACTGATCAGGACTCTACAGACTGGAGGCTTAATATTTCATCATTTCCTGGAAAGGACATCTTAAGTGACCCAAGGAAACAGATGAGTGAAAGTAAGAGACAAAGAGAAGAATGAAAAGACAGACATGGCAGCAAACAAGGAGTAGCCAGGTAACGGGAACAGAATGAAATAGAGCTTAACACAAGCTTTCACTGCTGTGTGGACTGCACACGTCCTCTGAACCTTCGGTTACCCAGTCACCAAGGTCAGCCTCATTGCAAACTCTGTCAGAAGTGACAGATTCTATCCCGAGTGCCTGAGTGGCTGAACTGCCTACATATTTGCTTAAACTCTTTAAGGTGAACAGTGTGGCCAGAATGGCAAACCATGATTGGAAAACCTCTTGAGAAGCCCGGAAACTTTGTATACAGCATCACAGCTTCATATACACTTTTGCCACTTAGAGCAGAAGACACAAGTTTTACACATTAATACATGTAAGAAAGGCCCAAGTAAACCAACCTAAATGTGTAGAATGTGTATGTGTGAATTCAGGGAAGAAGAGCAGAAACTGAGTTTGAAAGACAAGGCATAACTCAATTTGCAGCCTACAGCTTGCACGGGCCACATTTCCTGACAGGAGCAGAACTACTCTCACCTATCATCCATTCTGAAATTGCACTGCAAAGCTGTCTCAGCTTCATCAGTAACCAAAACATGACCTTGGGAAACCAGAACAGAAGCAGATATACAAGGCTTGACCTAGCAGTGAAGAGAAAAATCGAAGGTTTAAGGAAAGAAAAATGTCAACTCTGTACACTTTTTAGTTAACAGATCACAGACACACTGTTCTTTTGAATAACAAAGTCTACATTTCAGCCAAAGCAGCGACTGCAGCTTTGAAGAGCCAGTAAGCAAAGCAGCACCCAATTTGGCAAAAAAAAGGATGAAAACATTTCTTCTTCCTGCCTTCTGTAAAGAGGGTCATGTTAGCAAAAGAGAACAATCAGGCAGACTGTTAGTGCAGATATTTAGAACTTTTTAGGAGACAATAAAAGCCTGCTGTGAAAAGTGCAAGAAAATTAAAAACCCGGGAATAAGTAATTAGCTTAAACAGAGAAGGCAGAGGTGAACTAGGTGAAGGCATATTTGATGGGTGAAAGACAGAGGGCAGACATGACTGGAAACCAAAACCGTGCTTTATCCCATGTTATTATTTTACTTACATTATCAAGACCTTTACTATCGAGAAGACACAGGCATGAACTTTCCTGGCTATGCCTTGATTCAATGCAGGGATATGCACCCATGACACCCCAGTATCCTCAAAAGTTACAGTACAACTAATGGTTGGATATTAGGATTCTTGCAATAATTAATTGAGGCCTGCACAGCACTCCAAAAATCTCTATTTATAGGATAAGTGTTAGTTTCAGATTACTCCTGTGGGGATGCGTTTCTCTATGTCATTTCACTGTCCTTGTGCTTTTTTTTGCCTAGCTATAAGCTCTTTAATGAGGGCCTCCTAGTGGTGCAATCTGCAACAGTCAAGCAAGAGAAAAGCAGCATTCTCTGCAAAATGGTGAAACAGCTGTTCTTCTCTCTCTTGAGTTGGCTATAATGAAAAGAAGAAACAGAGAGAAAAATAGACGTCTGCTTTGTCAATAAATTATAGGTGAGAGATTTAATATCTAGGATACTAAAAGGAGGAACATCATTAACTGCAGAGCACTGAGGCGACAGGAATTATCTCGCTACTGAAGAAATTATTCCATTGGGCATGGAATTAATTTCAATGTGCCAAAAGTAATTTCTTTTATAGGTTTTAAACTCAGTCTCATTTAGCCTACCAGTCAATGTAGGAAGTTTCAAGCAGCACTAATTACAACAGATATTCTCTTTGACATCAGGGTAAAGCTAGAGTAAGTCTACTGAATTCATCAGTCAGTGGGGCTTCCCTAAAGTTATTAATGTAACAAAGAACAATAATAATCCTGCAGTGTATCTGCAAGAAGGCAAGAGAAACACTATGGAGTTAAAATAGCCTCTGAGACCATCTAAGCCAGGGGTCCTCAAACTTTTTAAACAGGGGGCCGGCACGTAGATTAAGTGGCAGCTGCTTGGTTCCCCCCCCAACCCCCGGCGGCAGGGGGGGCGGGGGGGTTCTGTAAATACCAGGGGCCAGATTGAGAACCCTGGGAGGCCGTATCCAACTCGTGGGCTGTAGTTTGAGGACCCCTGATTTAAGCTATAGATTCTGCATGGCTTGTGAACTGAAAAAGCCAAAGAACACAGTCCAAATGAGGCTACCAAGAACAGCTTGGGTGTATTCCAAAATTTCCACATTGTCATGTGCTACAGCCCTACCTTTGTTCTGTCACTCTCTTAGCCTTCCATCAGTGTTCCCAAAGATGTCTTCATAAAAGGATACACAGTTACCTTACACAATGACTGTAATATATAGGTTCTTCACCATTTAATGAGCTTTTGCAGATTCTAAGTGATATCTCTAGTTACATCCCAGGAAAGAGAGTGGGCACTGGGTGTTCACTTCCCCACAGTGTGTCAGGCACAGAGGGATGCACAGTGCTACATGGTAATGCTTTTAACATCACTTAAAATGTATATCAAATTACCTACTGGCAGGAGACCGATGTGACGTATTAAGAGGCAATGCTAGAAACAGCCATGGTCAGCTCTTGTCTCAGTATTTACCCAATGTAAATGAAGAAACAACAAAAAGCTACTGCCAAAATAGCCTGAGAGGTTGGTGCAGCAAGGAAATTCCACAGCATTTTTCAAGGAAATGGAGTTTGTTGAGAAGTGACATTTAGTAAAACCATGCAAAAGAAGAAAGACTTCTGAAGCGAATCACACCAAAAATCAGACACTGAACCTCTTTTTCTTGCTCTCAAACCTCAGGAGAACTTTCTGAACTCACTTACAGGCCCTACCAACTCTGACACTCTTACTATGCACACATGCTGGCATCCAGGCACACAGAAGTGTGCATTCATTCACCTCACATGCCGAGGTCTCTGCCTTGGAGAAAGAGGCTGTCAGAGAATCACTGTGAGACCCTGGATAAATGAGAGAGTTTAGTTTTGCAATAACTATAACATATTACTACAATACTCATCCTGCTCAGCACAAGAACTCAAGCACACAACTGTGCTGAAACATACAGGTTTCTTCAAGGAAGGTGAACATTGCTACCCCCGTGTTACTGGTGGGGCACAACCTGACTAGAGCTTCTTAAGATTGGTTCCCTTCCCTCCCCCCACCCCTCCCAACAAACACCTTAAGTATTTATAAAAGAAACATATGTGCCTTTGTCTTTGAGCATCTCAGGGAGATGTTTATCTCATCTGCAGCTCTTCAGGTCTGAGTATTTGTTTGGAAACTCAAATTTATTCAGTGCATTTAGCAACTTAAAAAAAAAGAGAGTGAGTGTTAAGAGCTCAGTTTCTCACTTTGGTCTTCGTGTCTTACAAGCACCTAGGTTAGCTACAAGGTTTTTTTCAGTTCAAAATTGTACTTCTACATTCTTCCAGCTCTTCTTCCCAGGTTCTCGCCCTCTTTTCACTTCTGGCCCTTCTTCTTTTCATCTCTCTTACCCAATATATGCACACACAGAGCCACAACTACCTCGCAAATCCCTTGTTCAGAACTGCAAGTTTTTGTTCTGCTTTTAAGGGTGTTGCTGTCCTGTCCTCCCCACCCCATAATCCTGTCCCTTATTAAAAAATAAAATTAAATTAAAAAATGACTAGTCTCCAGTGCACGGACTCTAGTACACAGGGTCAGAAGGCCACTGTTTTTATAGTATGCAGAATCAGCTACTGCTTAACTGGACTACCAGGAGATACTGCAGCACCAGAGATTTCTCTTTTCTGTAGTCACCAAGCTTGGTATTGTGGTATCTTTCCAATTCTCATGCCAAGTAATCAATTTTCTGGTTTACTTCAGGCAGGGTGCCAATTAAGCACTATGAGAACGAAAGACTGTTAAATAACTTTTTTTGTGGAGCATTAATACATGTACAAACCAAATCAAAAGGCTGGTGATTCTCTTATTTCCTCCTTTCTTGCCTGTCATTTCTGTTTGTCTGCCTCCTATTCCCCCACCCACTCCAGCTTTTTTCCCCCCCTCACCTTTTCTTTATTGTTCCCCTTTAAAGTCAGCATCTCACCATCTCATTAATCTAAAATTTGTGTTTAGATTAGAACTATGAGGAGGAAAGCCTCACAGTCCTAAACAGAAGCTTTTCTAACAATGAAGCAAGTAACTTCAGATCACTAAATTCTAACAGATTACATAATTATAAAATTTAGAAAACGAACGGTATCTTGCCTCTGCAACATAAAAAAATATTGGAGCTATATGTGCTACATACCCCTGCTGTTCATTCAAAATATAATCCAAACCAACTACAAAAGCCATCTCCCACGGAATACAGGCCAGCAAGTAACACAATAAAACTAAATTTATTCCACCATGTGCTGAGAAGGGAGGACTTTACACCACATGCAGAAAACCAGGACACTGGGCCTGCTGCTGCAGAGAGCTCGCTGAGGAGCTGCCGGGTCCCCGCTCTGCAGCTTCTGACTCACCACCCCGAGCTCGGGCACCCCGGGCCCCGGGCCGCCATCTCTCCCACGCTCCCAAGCGAGGAGCGACTGTCTGCCGAACGGCGTTTTCGCTGTTCATCTGCAAGAGCAATTAAAGGTCTTCCGACCCGCTCAAGCACTGGAGGGAACCGGGCGGGAACCCGCGGGCCGGACATGGCAAGCCCGCTGCAGCCCGACCACGGGACGAGCCCCGCCGCCACGGCGCCAGCTCCTCCGCGCCCGCCCCCTCCGGCGCAGCCGCCGGACCGAGGGGCGGCGCGGGGGGAGCCGGCCCGCCAGCCAGGCCCTCCGGCGGGGTCTCGCCCGGTCGCTCCCGAGGCGGCAGCCCCGGAGCACCCTCCGCGGCCACCCCCCTCACGGCCGCTGCCGGCCCCGCGCCGCAGGGGCCCGGGGGCCGCCGCCTCCCGAGGCGGCGGGGAGGAGCGGCGGAGCGCCGCCGTCGCCGTGGCAACGCAGCGGCCGCAAACCGCTCCCGGGGCACGCGGCAGCTGAGCCCACGGGCGCGGTGACGGAGGCGGAGCGGCGGGAACCAGCGCGGCTCGCCGGAGAGGTGCTTTCCCCACCCGTAACGGGGCGAATCCCGAGGGCACAGCCCGGCCCGGCTGCCCGCGCCGCGGGACCGGCCCTACCACTCTAGGGCGGGGGGGCGGGGGGTGGGGGGTGTTTATGTTTCCAGCCGCCGGGCCCTCGCCGAGCCC
This sequence comes from Falco naumanni, assembly GCF_017639655.2. Taxonomy (NCBI): domain Eukaryota; kingdom Metazoa; phylum Chordata; class Aves; order Falconiformes; family Falconidae; genus Falco; species Falco naumanni. The sequence continues at coordinate 35,173,490 of NC_054058.1, forward strand.
GCCGGCTTCGCCAGCCAGATGCCGGGATGGGAAACAGAGCGAGGGACCACCCCGGCGGCGGCGCGAGCGGGGAGCGACGCTCTCCGGTTCTCCCGCCGACCCCGGCGGGCGACATGGCCCGCGTCCCCACCGCGCGCCGAGCCAGCCTCGCGGCACTGGCGATGGATGCCGAGTGCGCCTGCGCGGGGCGGGGGCGCGAGAGGAAGGGGCGCGGGACGCGAGCGTGGGGGAGGGGGTGACGTCGGGGGCAGCCTCGCGCCGTTCGCCCCACCGGGTGACGCCTCGGCGGAGGTGTGAGGGGAGGCGCGTGCCGGCGGGGAGGGGCGCGGTCCGGCGCGGGCCTGTCGCCCCGGGGCGGGTGGCCCGGGCCCAGGCGCAGGCGCCCCGCCAGCTCTCCCCGCCATTTGGCCCTTTCCGACGGGCCGGGGTGCACAGCGTGAGCTGGGGCACACCCGGGGCCTGGTTGTAGGTGGAAGCGGGCAGCGCCGGCGGCCGCCAGAGAAGACCCCGTCCTGCCAGCACGGCTCCTGGCCTGCAGCCTCGGCCCGGCCGCGTCCCCCCTGCTCAGGGAGCAGCGTAAGGCCGTGGGGAGCGCCCTGAACGCCCAGGCCGCAGTGCGCGATGCCTCTCTTCGGGAACACCTTCAGCCCGAAGAAGACCCCCCCCAGGAAATGCGCCTCTCTCTCCAACCTGCACCTGGTGAGTCCTGGTGGCTTGCCTGCGGGAACGCTTGTTTGATGGCCAGGGGTAGGTGGCTGCTACTGTGGCCACCATAACCCTGACAAGAGCTCCCAGCGGTGCCTCTTCCCTCCCATGGTGCGCACCATTTCTGATTGCTGGTGACTACATATAAAGGTAGAAATACAATAGCTCAGGGAAGGATCATTGTCACCCCACCCACAGTCCAGAACTGTTTCACCTAATGCTTCTCAGCAGTGGTTTCTGAGCCCAGGAGGTGTGTTTGGGTGACAGAAAGTGCAGGCATGGTGGCTGGAGGAGCCAGTCCTCTACTGCAGCAGTACATGACCAAAGGATGATTTCGGGCTTCAGGGGCAGTCCGACCAGCAGCTTCCAATGAAATGCCAGTCACCAAGAAATGGGAGAGCAAGGGGGTGGCTTTGGATTTCTGTAAAATGCTGAGTGTGATCTTCTCCCTGCAGCTGGATAGATCTACCCGTGAGATTGAGCTGGGCCTGGAGTATGGCACCCCCACTATGAACCTTGCTGGCCAGAGCCTGAAGTTTGAAAATGGCCAGTGGGTGGCAGGTAGAATGCAGCTCACCTTGTTTTGATCTGAAGTAGCAACGGTTGTCTGACAATCTGTATTTTGAGCTCTTTCCTTCCTTCCAGAATCGGGAAGCTTCACAGGGGATCGCAGAGAAATGCAGCGCTTGCGCAAACGGAACCAGCAGTTAGAGGAAGAAAACAACCTCCTTCGGCTGAAAGTGGATATTCTGCTGGACATGGTGAGTCTTTGCCCAGCTGCCACCTGCTCACATCAGTGGAAATGCCCAAGCAAAGGGTGCTGGGACCGCCAGAGGAGGCCATTCTCACTGCACCCCGCTCCTTCCGTGTCACCCGGCTATGCAAGACAATTGTAACAGTGAAGTGACTGTGGGAGTAAAGTCTGATCCCCTCTGTGGGAAGAGGGGAGGGTTCCCCCTGCAGCAGAACTTGACTTCTGTGAGCGCTGTGACTGATTAGAGAGGAGCCCCTGCAACTGCCATGTTTACTCTTTCCCTTTCTGTGTGAAGTACAGCACTTTTCTTGCCACTCTGGCCTCTGCCCCAACTGTGACTTTTAAGTTATAGCCATCGTTTCTGGTCACAGAAGATTAAAGCTTCTGTCTGCTGTGACAAGTGGTGTGACATCTATTTGGTGTGTAAACCTGTGGATGAAAGAATTCCCAGGCCCTAAACAAACTGAAATTCAACTTTACCCAGAGATCGCAGCTTTTGTACTTAAGATCTGGAGACATTTTCAGTGAAATTCATGTGTATTCTCAGTCTAACAAGTGACTTAGCATTTATGTCAGTCTGAACAAACACTTCTTCCTTCCTTACGCTCTTCCCATGTTTTAAAGCTGGCAAGTGGCTTTTGTGGCTGCAGCACTTAGCAGAAGCCCTAGGTGCTCTCCAGGTTTTCCAGGCAATCTCAGTAAAGCGTGAAATCTCAGCTTCCCTCTTGCTCAAATGGGGACAGATTCCCTCATGTGGGTGCTGGCTCGCAGCTGTAAATCTCAGTGGCATCTCTAGAAAGGTTGTGCTCTGACATCGGAAAAGCTTCTGAGGCACAAATGTCTGTCTTTGTGTGCTGCCGTGACATAAGGTGCTTTTTCAGCAGGAGAGCAATCTCTGTCTGATACCTCTGAGGGGCTTTTGTGTCCTGACACGCGTGTCTGAGGCAGGCAGCAGACTGTGAGGTCACCAATCCAGTGTTGGCCCTGCAGCTGTAGCACAGGGTGGAGGTTGGAGGCGTAGTTCACTCTTGTTCGCTGTGCATTGCAGCTCTCCGAGACCACAGCTGAGTCCCACCTGATGGAGAAGGAGCTAGAGGAACTAAAGAACCACAGCCGGAGGAGGAAGTGAAGAGGAAGAGGTGGCTGGAGGATGGGGAAGCCAGGAGGCTTGCCCCTGAGTCTCGGCTGCCCACACGCACGCAATGCTGTGGCCATCTTAGGCCTCCTAGTCGTGTTGGTACTTGTGTGTAGGTACTTTGTTCCACGGGACCGCGAGTAACAAGATGCCTCCAGCATTGTGTGGTGCTGTAGGTACTGTGTAACAGCTGGTCCCGCGCCCAGACACCGTTAATTAACATGCTTTTTCTCAGAGCACTTTACCTCGCTACATTTCCTAGCCATAGCCCAGCTGTGGGTACCCTCTGTCCTAAGGCAGCTGGAAAACAGGTGGTGAAGAAGATCCACCTCCGGGTGGGCTCCTCCTCACCCTCTCTGCTTAAAAATGCAGAGACCTCCACCCCCCACCAAATTGCCCCCCCTGGGGAGCCTCCAGGGGCCTGTACGAGTTTCACCTCTTGCCATTGGCGAGCAGGATGCTGGAGTTGCTTGTTCTCAAGAGTTTTGCATATTTTACATAAAAATTCACCTTTAAAACCAGATGTTACGGGTGTTTGCTATGCGAAGGGTCGTGCTGCGAGCTGGGGGGGGGGGCCGGAGGGAGCCGGGCCGAGGAGCGGGGCCCCCTGCGGATCCTCCCGGCCGCCAGGGGCCGCTGCCTGCGGCGGAGGGGGGGCCGCCCCGCTTCCGGCGCCGCCGCCACCGCCGTTCCGCTTCCGCTGGCTGCCGCCCCCTCCGTCCCTGGCTGGTGGTGATGGCGGCTGCTGCGTCCCTGTCTCCGGAGGAGCTGCTGCCCAAGGGCGGCTCGGGCAAGGCCGAGGAGCTGGAGGACGAGCTGGAGGAGGACGACGACGACGAGGAGGTAGCGGGGCGGCCGGGGCCGGGCGGGCCGGGCGGGCGGGCGCGGTGACCCCGGCGGGCGCGCAGGGCCGGGCGGCCTGACGCGGTGCGTGCCGCCCGCAGCTGGACGAGACGCTGGCGGAGCGGCTGTGGGGGCTGACGGAGATGTTCCCCGAGAGCGTCCGCTCGGCGGCCGGAGCCACCTTCGACCTGTCGCTGACGGTAGCGCAGAAGATGTACAGGTAAGGGCGCGGCGGGCCGGCCGGGCGGCCTCGGGAGCGGGGCGCGGGGGGCTCCGCCGGCCCCCGCGGCGGCTTTGGCCGCTGGCAGCGGGGGGCGGGGCGGGCAGGGGGCGGCGGGGCCGTGGGGAAAGTGGGATGGAGAGGGTCGGGGGAAGGTGCCGTTGCAGGGGCGGGATCGGCGGGGGCTTTTGTCTGAAGGAAACGTGGGCAAGTCTGGTGCCTGTAAGCAGCCGCGGAAGAACCGGTTCTTAATCCTAGTGTGCTTTCTGCTCCCCAGATTCTCCAGGGCAGCTCTGTGGATTGGGACCACCTCCTTCATGATTCTAGTTCTTCCTGTTGTCTTTGAAACTGAAAAACTGCAGATGGAGCAACAGCAGCAGCTGCAGCAGCGACAGGTGAGGTGGAGACGCTCCAGCCTTCTCTCCCAGCTCTTCAGGGCTGGCTCAGGGTGCCTGCACCTCCTCCCAGTTATCAGCTGTTAATGGAGCTTAGGGAACAGGGTTTAGTTTGCAATACATTGTGGCCTCATTCATCCCACCAGGTGCTCTGGTTGGATGTTCTGGTGGGATGATCCTGCCGATTCCCAGGAAAAGGCTGGCAGCAAACTCTGGCAAACACAACCTGGCTTTTCCTGAGCCGAAATAACGTAGTGAGGACTGCACGCAGGCCTCACGCAGCCATGCCTGTATCTGCCCCGTTTGCGTTTGCTGTGGTCGCCTTGGTTGTCATAGCAGGGGAGGAGCCAATACTGCAAAACACTGCTGGTACCTTCAGCACCCGCCAAGTAGCTGCAGGAGGGGAGGGTGGCATGTGACAGTCCTCCCACATCCTTGCTGTCCCTCAACTGATCGTTTTCCTTCCAGATCCTCCTTGGACCCAACACAGGGCTCTCGGGGGGAATGCCAGGGGCCCTGCCTCCACTGTCTGGAAAAATCTAATTTGTGAAAGCTGCGTTGGATTCGTATCATGGGAAGACCTTGAAATTATGATATATTGAACTGTTGATTTGTTGGGTCAGGGCATTTTTGTTTTTCATTTGTTTGTTTTTATTTTTGGTTCTCCTTTGGGACATTGACCTGTTCATAATGAGGGGGGGAGGCCCACCCTCTGGACCTGATGATGGCTCCAGTCTGCATCCTCCCCCCATAGAAGTTGTGAGTTTTTCCTTTTATTCAATCAGTATGCCATAACCAGTTACAGACTTGAACAGGGGGAGTTCCTCTTCCAGCCTTCTTGGCCCCCACAAAACCACCCTTGGGCACAGGTCCAGCTTCAAAAGGCTGCGGTCAAACAAAACAAATCCTTTCCTGACTGACTCAGACCTGAAGGACACCAGTGACAGGAGGAGGAGCGACTTTCCCAGCAGGTGAAGCAAAGGAGAGGTGTGGGTAGCTGTACCCCATGGAAAACACTCTCTGGGAAGACGCATCTGCAAAAATACTTTTGCTGCAACTTTGCATGTGAGAACTGAGGGAGCAGCAGGACAGGTTCAAGACGATCACATCCGCACTGATCCTCTGCCTCATAAAGTAGAACTTCAGATATCGGCTGATATTTTTTTGTATTGAATATTAAATAAATCCAACCTGAGCAGCGTGGTTTTAATAAGATGTCCTTTAGGGAGGCTCAGTTTTTTCAGAGCTGTCAGTGGCTTTGTGGGTAGAGACCCTTCTGTTTCAGGCATGTGTGGCAGTGGGGGATGGGGCAGACACTTTAAGCTTTGTCTGGCTTAAGGGAGTTCTCAGTAGGGTGGATTCTACCTCAGGACCAGTGACCAACTCTTGACTCGCAGAAAGGTTGCTGTTTTATTAACAAAGAAAAAAAAATTATTTTTCCTTTATATACTTTGTTACAGAACAATTCAGTTGAACATACAGAAGTGATAGGACATTTATATGGAAACCTTTCTTCCATTTATAATATTTGGTTAAACAAAATACATCTCTGTAAACAAACCCAAAACAAGGCTCTAACAAAACAAAACAAGCAAGAAAACAAACATGGGCTTCCCCACTTCCAAGCAGTGGGACTGGACCAGTTTCGCCCACCCTTGGGCACAGCAGTCTCACCTCCTGCAGGGATGTGATCACACACTTTCCCTTTACCTGAGCAGCTGGATCACACCATTTCCCCCTGCACAGGAAAGGAGCTGACATACAAGGAGAGGAAAGTAGCCCCAAAATATTTTGAAACATCTTTGCATATTGTGCACTGATCCATTGGCTTGCAGTTTCCATGCAAACAGGGTTTCTCTGAAGTGCAACTTTAAATCAGCATAGAAAATGTTGCTGTTGAGATTTTTTTCCCCCCTCTTGAAGAAATGGCTTCAAGTCACCAGCAGAATGCCTGCAGGCTGCACATCCTGCCTGTGAAGTGTTTAAAAACTGCCAGCTGGTATTGGTCATTGGAATGTGTTACGAAATAGGACTTTTTATAGAAATGTTGGGTCTTTAAAACATAAAGAGCCATTTGCCCTTGACTGTGGGAGGCTGTGCTCAAAAGACTGCTTGCCAGATGTCCGGAGGTTGGTGAACAGCATCATCCCGTCATGTGGCCTCTGTTGTTAGGGAAGGTGCAATTTTGGTGGTCTCTCAGCTTCGAGCAACTGCTCATGCGTTTGCAGAGCTCTCAAGAGAAAAACAACTGAGAAAAGTTAGTTACAACCCCTCCTTTCGCAAGCTCAAACACCAGTAACGAGACTTCTCCTGCAGGATGGAGAGGATCCTCCAAGCTCATCATGTCCCAGAGATGCTGTTTAACTGAGACATCCCACGTGTAAAGGAGGGAAGCAAACGGCAGCTCAGCCAGGAAGTGCTAAACACAAAGTCTGCTCCAAATTCTCCTTCTGCTGTGGAAGGCATGACTGAGCTACAGCTCACTCAGGTGACCAGGAAACAGCTGGTGGAGATCCCTCTTAGTGTCTCCATGTCTAATCACTCTTCCCCCGCAGAAGGGACGGGAGGAAAAAGTAGTTTGTCCATTAATGGAATGTTTGTTGGCCAACGCTGAAAGAGAGGTTGGTTCAACTACCAGGGCAGGGTCTCTCTTAACGCCCAAAGGTTTTGGTGGACCCTCTGCATCTCCCACATTGTCAGCTAGTAGCTATAAAAAGGGCAAAAACATTACTATTATAAAGGCTTCCCTCCCCAGCCAATTTTTTCTTTGTAAATTTACTTCTTTCTGGGACATTTTGCATGACGTTCATGACTGTGGGCTAGACTTCTGGAAAGAGGAAAATAAAGAGGGAATGAATTCCTCTCAAAACCCCTTCAGTTTTATTCCTGTCTCCAAACAGCCCCTAAACTACTGGATGACCGTGCAGAAAACCAAAACAGATGTTAAGAAAAAAACACCCAGGCAGCACAAAGAAACCCAAGCAGACTACAGCCTCTCTCCAGTCTAGAAACTTGATACTCCTGAATTCGCTTGTGCTTGCTGTTCCCATGTCGCCTGAGTCAGCCACATGCTGCTGAACAACTGCTCACTACATACATTAGTCCCTGGAGACACTGGGGAAGAATCCTGTAGCTACTCAAAGAATTTCTTTAAAGATGATGCCATTTCTATTACTGTTTTCTAATTCCTGGCTCAAACCATCCGTAAGAAGCAGAGGGTTGTGCTGAGCACCGTACCATTCCTAGTGTTCGAGAGCGCCTTGAGAGACCCTTTAGGAATTGCAAACATCTTCACAACGACTTGTTTTGGAGGGAGAGGCTTGTGAAGAGGTGGCAGTGTGCTCAGCCCCTGCCCCTTCCTGGCAAGTCCCGGAAGGAGCAGTGTCCCACCACACACAGCCTTGAACCATGGGGGAAAGGGAGCCCAGAGGCTTCCAGACACCCTAGCCTCAAAGCCAGGTTTTAAAGAGCACAATGTGTTCTAGCTAGCTGAGGGGCAGGCAGCTCATCCGCCTCTACAAATAAAGTGATTGCCTTCCAGTTTCCTCCACTCTGCCCTCAATTCTCCACTCCCCCCCACCCCCGCAACATCCTACGCCACTGCCCTATTGCACCAAGGAAGAGAAGAGCCTAAACAAAGGAAATTCCAGGAGAGAAGAGTTGGGGCACCCGTTATCCAGATTTCAGGACATTGGGAGTTCAGTAAAGGGGAAGGAGCTGTAGTGGGAGGACAGAGTCAGTCCGGGTCACACATCGGCTCTCCAGCTCTGATGTGCTTCCACCTCCTCTGGCACCACCAGCAGTAGTTCACAGTTCTTTCCTCTCAGCTGGTGTTTCAAGAATTTCCTATCATGAAGGGAAACAGAAATAAGTGCTACTGAATGTAGAATTTCATCATGTTCTAGAACAACTAAATGCAACTAACTACAAAAATATGACAAGAAATAGGAGGAAACACATTGTCTTTTGATTATTTTCTGACAAAAAAAGCCAAATACTTGCTTCACTGAAGTCAACACACCCTCTACCCAGCAAACTATTATAGAATCAGACAGACATAATCTTAGCCTCTGCACAGGTAAGTTTATGTAGATGTCACTTTTCAATCCTCCGAGGTGGCAAAAGTAGAATTAAAAACGAGTTCAGTCTCTTCAGATCTCCAAAATCAAGAATCACACTGTATTTTAAAATCATTCCAACAAACCTGAAATACTTGTGAAAAACCAAGCAAACCATCATTTAGATGTCCTTATCACAGGCTGTAGCAGCAGTGTACCACCTGGTCATTTGACATGGTTCTGCAGCCCCTTTCTCGCCATAAGCTTTTTTTAATACGAAACTTGGATTACCTCCAGTAACTATGAAAGTCAAACCAATGTTTTCTCTGATATCTTTGGTTCAGATTTCCAAAATTCCCTACATAGGAAGCCCTTATTTATTGCTGAAGAACGGCACACAGGATAAAATCCACCAGAAGCTTTGCACAGTAGTTCCAGAACTGCGTTAACTTTATCCCAGAAGTTCACAAAAGGCTGACGTTCACTTTACCAAGACTTCAGTGTCATGGCAGGCTCTGCAAATACTGCTCACATGCAGTCCCTACCTCAGAACAAGTCTGGCCAAGGCAGCAGAGCTGCTAGTAGGCTTCACAACAGGATGGGATGGAAGCTAAACAGCAACTAAGAGCAGGTGAGATTTACAGTCAAAGTAATTACACCAACCATCTTGTATTAAGATTAAAGAGGGGAGGAGAGTCAAGCCAGAAGTGCAGCATATGCTTACACAGGCAAGTGATTCCTAACAAGCAGCTTTCACTGCTGTCTGGGATAAGGCTGCACTTTTAGCCTGGAAAGCCTTTTGTTGGGAACATACACACAGATCCCTACTAAAGAGGTGAGAGGAATGCTGACACTCTCACATTTGAGGAGACAGCGAGGCACAGCACATCTTGTTGCAGGTGTCACTCAGTTAATACCAGACTTGGCCTCTACCTTCAACCCTAGTGACAGAGTAATGTAAGAGACAAAGTCAGGCTTTCCTGAGCTCACAGAGATCACCACTGCTGAAAGCATTTCCCTAGCTTCACACAAATGGTATAAATCTAAGTGGAGATGCCAGAACCTTATTACTCTCAAATCTTTGCTATTAAAGGTTAACCATAATTCAATCGCTAACTGTTTTAAGGACAGACTCCCCACCTCCAACAGGGAAGGATTTGAGGAGGAACAGCATACAAAAAAAATCCTACCTGAGCTCACTTTCGCCTCCAATCCACTCAGGCACCTTGAGTTTGGAGTCGAGGTTATAGTACGTGCCTCCCACCTCCCGGACGCAGATCCAGTGCTGTCGCTTGAGGGGGAGCTTCAAGGGGCCCCAGCAAAGGCTGGAGGGCAGATTCATGATGAAGCCCATCACGTTAGACAGGGCAATGACGTTAACATCCCTGAAAAAGCAGAGAAAACAAGACGGCAATAAGATTATATTCTGGTACTTTAACTTCATCTCTTTCTCATTTTTACAAACAGCGGCTATCTCCAGAATTACATGACTTCTAAGTACCTGCGCTTGTCCCACCAAACCGCTTCATAGCCTTTGGTCTGAAGTGCTGCCATGATCACGTTCACATCATAGTTTCCATTTCCCAGCATGCTCTTCTTGTGTGGCGTCACCATGGTGTTGGGAGACAGCCTGCAAACAGAACACGAGACTGACTGCTCTAGCGAGCAGGTGTTTGCTGAACCTATATTCCGCAGCTGGAAAGGGCTACTTGCTGTACAACTTGAAGCCCATTTTTGTTTAAACAGTGTTTGTTTAAACACAAATCATTGTTCCCCCTTATGACTCCACAAATGGGCTAAGAGGCCTTCCAAAGCCTCCAAAGATCCTAGCTTTGATGTGAAAGAGACCACAAAGCAGGAAGCTCTTTTCCCCCCCCTTGAACTGGTACTTCTGAAGGATGCTTCAATTATGTTTTTCCTCAATTCACGGTTGAAGTCAATGCCAGTTTGCCATTTAGAACAAAGGCTATCACAATTTCAAGAGTTCAACAGTCAAACACCAGCCTTGAAGCCTGTCTGAAATAACAAGAGGCAGGGTGGTTGGCTGCAGAAAAGGTTGCTTCCCCCCTACACTGGTAAATGAAAACAGCTTTCTAAGTGGAAATGGAGGCTTTCATTGCCTTTGCTATATGATAATATATATATATATATCTGTTGCTGCAGGTAACTAAACAGAGAACCTTGTTGCAAACAAATCTCTTCAGCTTTAATCCACAAGCTTGCCTAGACATCACTTGCATTACAACAGCATCTAAAAATCGAGAATCCCAGTCCACAGTGTTTCATAAAAAAAAGATAGGACAGCCTTTGCACAACGTAGATAATGGATGCAAGACACAAAATATGGAGACATATGGCAGAAAAACAAATGGTTAGTCACTTTTATTGTTTTATGTTTCCTGTCTCATTCCCATCCCGTGTCTCCTTCGCCCCCCCCCCCCCCCCCCCCCCCGAAACGATGAGGGGGTGAATTATTATGAAGGTGACAGACAGCCTTCAACAGCTGGAAGAGCAAGCACAGGGGAAACTGGGAGCAGAGAACAGCAAGGTCTTGCAGCACCAATCCAAAGAAAGTCAAGCCTCAGATCAGTTCTGTTGTCGTTAGTTGCTCTTTTCATTGGTAAGGACACCATTAGTTCTGCTGACACAAGTTCAGATGTTTCGTGTCATCCAAATATCCATGTTTCACCTATCTCCTCCTCATGTCAACTCCATCCCCCCAAACTCCAGATGTTCCCACACATTTTTCACTTGGCCTTTAACACAGTGCAAATTCTGTAGGCATACTTCATCCAGTGAAAATCCCTCAGCCCTTCTGCATTCCTCTCCTGACAACATAAGGCCTTTGACAAGAAGAAAGCAGTGGATTGAGTAGGGAGCTTCAGACCAACCAAGGCTAGAGAGGCCACAGACAGGTAGCTTTTCACATCAGCTGTGAGTTTTCTTGCAGTGGAGCAGACTGCAGCAGAGCAGCCTGGGAAGTGACTTAACTACAGAAGGGAGAAAAGTCCGAAACAACGTTGTAATAGGGAAAGCTATTAATATCCACCACTGGGCATTTCAGAGTGAGGCAGCGACATTTTCAGCAAATCATGGTTTCCAGTCTCCAAAGATCTCTGTATTTTACTAATCACAGAGATGCAACTGTAGCTTGTCACAGCTCTTCCAGCATCTCCATGAAGCAGGATCATTTGGCTACAATTCATTCCTCAAGATCATTGCTTCAACCTACTATCTCTCATGACTGCCAGCAAGCTAGGAAAGCCTTCCAATTAAGAGCCCTGCGGGTTGCACAAGCACCCTCTCGTGGCACCATTTACCAGAGACAAGCTTATCTGAGAGCTGAAAGAACACATTTATCTTAGTTCCTTCCCATAACTTTCAGGGCCCCAGAAACGAGATGAAGAGACAAGCAGAGATGACATACTCAAAGAACTGGCACCCATGAGCAGACTTTCACCAAGAATCACCTCAGTGTCTCTACTCATACACAAACAAATAGGGTCCACAATCATCAGCTGAAGGATTCTGATTACAGCAAGGAATTAAGTTACCTCCCCAAAGTTAGGGGGCTTTTATCTAGACATTAAGCTGAGGAAGACTGATGAAGTTGGGCAGAAATCCAGGTAATATTCCTCCCGAGCTTTCTAAGTCAGAAACGTCCATCAACACGTTGTCTTAACAACAGGCTCCAAGATTCCTGCATGCAGTTGTCTTTCCAAATCAGGTCTGATTACACAGACTCCATTGAAGCAAAGAGATTTTGTTTGCATCTCCATGCAACATTTGGGCACGCAATCTTACTTCCTGCAACAAATGCCAGAGGAACATCAAAAAGATACATCTTGTATTAGAGGAAGGACTATAAAAATCAGAGGGGAGCTTGGACCAAGTTTTGGCATACACTTGAGACTATTATCATTAGGCTACCCTGGCCTTACACAATGGGATGCAGCAAAAGGGAAACTAATGATTAAGCAAGGAGGTTCAATCATTCTTCAAGAGATGTGGTAAAAGCTACAGAAAGCTGAAGCTTATTTGTAATTTTGTTACCTTGTCAACGCCAGATTTAGAAGAAAAAAAAAAAATGAAAAAAAAAATCACACCTCGCAACATTTTTTGAGCTTATTAAAATATTCATCAGTCCTTTCTCACACACAGAATATGACTAGACACAAGAAAGACATATGGAAAAGTGATGTATAAAGGGTAACTAACTCAGTTCTTAAAAGCAAGTCAAAGAGCTAGGCACAAGTAGTGACGCAACAGAGATGCAAAGGTAGTGGCAATTCTTACGCATAAGTTATAACTCATCCATTTATGAGAGGAATTTCCATATATATTTCCATACTACCATGGGGCTGAATCAATCTGTGTATCTTGATCCAAATATTAGGACAGAACAATACCAGGCTGTAATCAAAGACAAACTCTTCCTTCTAGGACAAGAGGTCCGACAAGATTAACATCCCAGCTCTTTCTGCAAGGTATCATGCTGCACTCTAATTCTGTCTCACCAAACCCCACAAAAGCCAACTAATTAGATCATCACACTCCTTCTACCACTGCCTTTGTTTGCTTCAGGCCAATAGCAATCCATCTCTGATTAAGATTCTGACAATTGCTGCTCTGGAACAAAACCAAAGCGTCTTTACACTGGACAAAGAGTACCTTGAGCCTGTCATGGACCAGCTCCATTTCACCAACAGGAATTTTATTTACGACAGTATCGTAAACAGCGTTTCAATCTGGTATTTGCTGTTGTCTATCACCACACTTCTTTTGACAAAGACAGGCATGTGTCTGATGTGTCAAACACTAGTTCCATAAATCTGCCGATTTCCAGGACAGCAGCAACAGGCACACAGCTCCCTGCTCATCAGCACAGGGTACCACGACTGTCTTGTCCAACAGGTAACAGGTATTCAAGTGTAACTTATGTGATGTTTCCAACATCTGTGGATTGATTATCAGAGGAAACCTCTTTTCCTATTTGATTACTTAGCTTCATCAGTGAAGGGTCACCAGAATTTTCAATGGCACACACAGGAGAATTTCCACAAAGCATTGAAACAGTGTAAAATAAACACTGAGCAAAATATGAGCTATTGTAGAGGCCACATTAATAATTTACATTTATCCCAGTAAAACTCAGAAAATCTTTTATTAATTATCTGATGCTGCTGGGAAACATTTAGCAATGCCACAGAAAATAGAGATCTAGCTGCTTAAATTAAATCCAATTTGACAAAATACACAGGGTCTTGCTTCACGGAAAAAAACCCACATATTATTTGAAGGACTTCACTTAATTGCTTGAATAAGGAGTCACTCATTGGCAAAGCTCCTAATTTCCAAAAAAACTTGGAAGCACTGTGGTACTAAATCAAGGTGGTTTTATGATGACCCGTTTGTCATTCCTGCCACCTTCACCCTCCCAAGACAATCCCAAAATCCATTATTAACATCAAGATGACATACCGACACAAGGCAGGGGCAAAAATATGGAAGACTAGCAGAAGATGCATTAAGGTGGGTGGAGGAGAAGACGGCAGTCCAACCACATGACAGCATCTGCAATAAAGCCCTTGAACCCAAAATTTGCATCCAGAATTGTAAGAAACAAGTAAAAAGAGAAAGAACTTCTGCATGGGGGGGGGGGGGGGCTGTAAAAAATAAGCTATATTCAGTTCAAAGCAGTGGCATACTCTGAACCCCTCCTTTGCTCTTTCCCCCGCCCCCCAAATAAGATCTGAAAATTCCTCTGAGCAACAGAGGACAAGGGGAAGCTAATGCCATTACAGAGAGTATCCTACCTCTGAAAAATCTCCTGGAGGGTTTCCCTAGTGAAGGCGTTGCTGTCCTGGAAGACATTGTTGAGGGCATGGAGGGCACACAGCTCTCTACGCTGCTTCTCATGGTAAATATGCAGCGGTGGTAGCTGGGGTGGCTCTGGTGATTCCGATTTGGTCTTGTCACCTTTCCATGGCACGCAACTCATTTTCTCGCAGGGTGGATGGAGAGTAGGTGGTGAGAAACGAAGGAGGCTGAAGTTTCTTCCTCCACAGTCACAACAACAGCCCACTACCCCTTTCTTTTGTAGGCTAGCACTGCTTCCAGCTCACAAACCCTCCTCTTGTGCTTCAGTTTATTCAGCAATTGCCTCTGATGGCTGGTTTTAAAAACCACATAAAGATCTGCAACATATTTTTCCTCCCTCCTCCCATACCCCATAAAATGTAATAAATACTTCCCTCCCCACCCCCCACCCCCCACAGGAAGGGGAGGAAAAAAAAAAAAAGTCAAAAGATAATAATCCCCTCAGTCTCAAGGTACCAGCTGGAATTTATCACATCGCTCCTTTTCTTCCATCTCCTTTGGTCTACAGTGCCGCTAAAAAGGTACCAAGAGCAGGTAACAAAGAGAGGCCCACCCCCAAAGTGCCGAAGTGGAGCGGATGAAGCCAGCTTCTGGTGCTGCCTACGGGAGCACTGGGTGGTTAAGGACTTATCAGCTGCATTCCTCCATTCCTTTGGGAATGACTGAATCCAGGCAAGAAGATGCCAACAGCTCGAGAAAGGAAACCACTTCTTGCTAGGCCACAAAAAACCTCACGTCCAGGCTCCGGGAAAGGCAATTCCTCACAAGTCACCCTGCACTCCGACAAAGGGAAGTCTCCATTAGCAGCGAGAAGAGGCAGCTCAGAGCCCGGGGGAGCGAGGGGACGGCAGGAGCAGGCGGGACCAGCCCCACGGCCTGCCTCACACCTGCGCACCCCGCGGCCCGCCGCCGCTTCCCGGAGCCGCGGCCCACCCCCGCAGCCCCACACCCCCCCGCGCTGAGGGGAGGCCCCCGCCTCACCCCCGCCGCCCCCCGGCGGCTTGCCCGCACCCTGGGGCCCACCAGCCCGGCCGAGGCGCCCGCCTTCCCCCTCAGGGGGGACGCGAGCGGAGACCCCGGGCCCGCCGCCGCCACCTCACCCGCCGCTCGGCCCCCGCCGCCCCACACCGACGGCCGCTCGCGCATGCGCGCGGGGCTCCGCTTGCTCCTCTCTCTTGCCTCCCCCCCCCCCCCCCGCCCCGTGACCCCCCTCCCTCCGCGGCGCGCGTGCCCCGCAGCCCGCCCCGCACGCGCCGACGTCGCGCGCGCCCCCCGACGTCACGGCCCACGCGAGGCGGCCCGGGGGGAGAGGGGCTCCGGCGCGGCGGGTGCTCCCGTCCCCGCCGCTGGCGCCTCGGTTCGCTCCCGGAGCGTCCCGGCAGCAGAAACCGCGGTGCGGAGGTGGGCCGCGGCCTGGCTCGCGGGCCTCGTTCCCGCAGAGCGGGAGGCAGCCGGCCGGGTTCGCTGCCGGGGCGCGGGCAGGGCTCGGTGGGGGAATGCCCTGGCGCCCAGGGCTTATTCCGGCCCTGCGGCCAGCGTGCTGCATAACCTTAGGCGAGCTTCAATTTCCCTTCTCTTCTCGGCTGCTTAATTACTAAGAACCTTGAGTCTCGTGCCGTGATAAATAAGCCGAGACGACTGAAGTGGTTTACCGCCTGGTAAACAAACATAAATCCTCCCCCACTTCGCTTTGTGCCAAGCCGGGGCTTGTGGCGGCTGAGAAGTGGATGCGTGACCTAGCGGAGGAACAGGACAGACAACTTCCCCGCCGGCCTGCCCGCTGCTTCGGGGTCACCTTTCAGCCTGCACAACCCCTCAGCGGGTGGGACTTTCTCCTGGGCCCGGGTGCCCTGCCCCTCACGGGCTGAGCACCGTAGGCTCGCACGGCGAGCAGGCGGGGCGGTCCAGGGGCTTTCTGTCAGGAGCCCAAGGCCTGAGGGGCCGGCGCGGCCGTTCCTCTGTGTACCGCGGGCGGCGGGCCCCTTGCCAAACCCTCCAACGGATTCCGGCAGCTGCCGGCCTCCTGAGCAAGGCGTGAGAGCAGCCGGGGCCGTGACGTCCGAACTGCTGGACAACACCCACCACCTCAGCAGAGCGCCCAGCTGGCATAGCCCGACCCGCGGTTTGAAGGGACACCCGTGGCGCTCCCCCCCATTCCATTGGCTTACACGACTGTCCGTGAAAAATTTCCTCTTTCTCATTGGCTAACCCGAGAGAATATCCACCCACCAGGGCGGGCCCTGCCCACCTGCCGCCGCGGCTTGGGCCCACACGGTCGCTGAAGTCTTCTTATCCGATTGGCCTTTAGAGATGTTTGTCATAAGGACCAGCTCTTCTATTGGATAGAAAGCACTGGGCGGGCCGAGCTGGCTCTGTTGTGTACGTATATATAGAAAGTAAGTCGAGCTGGCAGTGGTTTCCCCATTGGCTTCGCGCTCTTCTCGGGGGCGTGGCCGTCCCTCATGAATAACAGCTACTCCGCCCGCTGTCGCCATGGCTACAGGCTAATCGCTCCGTTCCTCCGCCAGTGGTTGGCTGGCACCGCCTTGGCGGGCTGGGGGCGGGGCCGCCGCACCCCCCGGGGCGGAGGGGCGGGCGCGGGGAGGGGCGGGCCGGGCCGGGGCAGGGAAGATGGCGGCGGCGGAACGGAGCCGATCCCCGATGGGGGGCTCCCCGGTGCCGGCCTGCATGTTCGCCCCGGAGCCCGGCTCCCCGGGCGGGGGTCCTCGCGTAGCGGCGGCTGCTTGTCCCCTCCGCGCTGCCTTCGACGCCGAGGACGGCGAGGCGCTCAACGGCGAGCCCGAGATCGACCTCACCAGTAAGGTAGGCCCAGCGGGGGGGCGGGCGGCGGCCAGCGCCGTCACCCTACCGGGCCCCGCGCCGCCCTCTCCCTGGCGGCCGCTTTGCCCGTGGGGCTGCTACCGGGCCCGGCCCGACAGCCGGGACCAGCCCCGCTCCTGGCCGCCGACCTCGCTTCAGGAGAGCGAGGAGCTGGGGGGCCCGCCGGCGTGTGGGGGTCCCCCGGGGGCTTCCCCGCGGGCTGGGCTGGGGTCCTGGGCGCTCTCCGGTGGCCCCGCCATCGCTGGGCCGGGCGGCAGAGCCCGCCGTGCCGTGGGGGGCAGCCGGGAGGGGAGCAGTAAGGTCGAGCTACGAGGAGCTGACAGCGGGCTGTGCCCTGGCCGGGGGCGGCGGCGCTGGCCGGCCTGCCCGCCCGGCTCCTTCCCCTCGGCGGCCCGGGAAACGCCGGCGGCGGGTGTTGCGTCTTCTCAGCAAGCGCCGGGTTTGAAGCTGACAGTTGCTTTAACGTCTCGCTCACGTTTTTCCTCTGTGCTCGTTCTCTGTAGTTACCTGCTGCCAGTTGCACTAGTTCCTGGGGCTTTGTTCACATTCTTAAAAGCAGGTCAGAGCTCATAACTTGAGCACGAGGGCTCAGTGACAAGGGTGCTTCGCTCTTGGAAACCGGGTCAAATCAACACCAAAAGGTTTGTTCGCCTTGTGCAGTTTCTTTCTAGGATCTAAGTGGCAAAACTTCGTGGTGGTATTATTTCTGTCGGAATCCATTCTGACTTCCATCTTGCAGGAAGGTACATTGTAGTAATACGTGCATGCCAGAGCCCACCACAGACTGCATTAGCTGCCTTTCCATGCTGTCTTCTACTTTTTCCCAGTTGGCTGATCTCTTTAACTTTATACCTTTTGCTGCCAAGGGTTTGATGTATTGAGATGCCATCTCCCACTCTAAAGTCTCCTGAAAACTTGGTTCGGTCCACTTGTAATTGTATGATGTAGAAGTCAGCATAGCTGGTGTTTCCTCCTGTTTTTCTGCCATCCCTCCTCTTCGTGCTTCCAGCTGGAGTTGTTCCAAAGTCCTGGATTTTCTTGCCCTCTGTGGAGAAATGAAGAGAGAGGAATTGTGGTGTGTGGATGTGGAAACATTTGTTTTTGAGGGGGTGACTGGATATTTTACAGTGTGGTACTGTATTAAAACAAATGTTATGAAGATGTCTTACAAGATGATAAAGAACAGAAATCAAACCTGCACTATCTATTGAGCCACCTGTTCGTGCCTTAATGAGCTGGACAAGATTTTGGTACAGGATGCCAATATTGATCTGTGCTTTGTCTTGGACGTGGCTGATGTGGAAGGGGGCCCAGGATGATGCCAAGGGCTGTGTCACTGATTCTTGACAGCGAGGAACCTGACCAAAACTCTGACAAAGAGAGAGAAATGCTTTTCTGCCACAACCTCCGTTTGTGTAGTCAACCTGTCTTCCATTCCTAGAAATCTGCAGACACTACAGAGGTGATAGGTAAGCCTTTTTTAATGTTTATTACAAGTTATTTTCCCATATAGCAGTGTACACCTGCTATCTTTTCCCTAGACCTTTCATTTGTCTCTGTCTTGGATGAGAACTAAGACTATGAGCTCTGCCCCGTCTCTCCAAATTACTGTCCCACTGTGCACTCAAAACAGCAATTGCATATGGTGAGAATGCAGTAGCTAATTGCCCCTGCCTTCCCTGATACCTCCATCTTTTCTGTCTTCCCAGCTGAATTGCTGCCGTCCAATTCCTGCTTCAGGTGATGATTTCCAGCGCATTCAGTTTGTTTGCTAGTTGCTGCTTCTGTCCTGGTCTGACCCAGCCCCTTGCTGTGTTACATACTTTTCTCCCAGTCCTCCCCCAGTGTGTTCATTGTAAGGCGTGCTCTTTTTAGAGAGGACCACTTTGGGATTCAGTTGTCAAGTGCACCTGTCTGCTGGTCAAGCAAACAGTTCTATTCATCAGCACAAACTCATTTATCGTGTTGATCTTAATGGGTGTTTGTTTTCCTTTCAGTACTAACACACTGCAGTAGTAATCATCTTTCAGGTCAAAACCATATCACACAAGGCTATTAGTGAAGTTGATACTTATATTAGATCTACATTGGCAACAGAACATTAATAGCACTTGAACTATGTATGTCCACAGGACACTGAAAGCTAAATACGATGTTACAGAAGAGGTCTTTCCCCCAACTTCCCAATGGCTGGTAGTGGCCTTCCAGCCATCCAAAATATCAGGCTATGCTATTCCAATAAAGAGCAGCACTACATACCATGTAGTATTTGGTTTGCCCTTAATCTTTATAGTTTGCTGCCTCAGGGATATGGGATGCTTCTTTTATGAGGACTGTCTGTAGCAGTGCTGATATAACCTGAGCTCAATCTCACCGGTGTCTTGAAACTGCTGTTAATTAATACTATGGCCTCTTGCTTGCTGTTGGGCAGGGCAGAATGGCACTTGTCCCCCTGTAGTAAACTCAGACAGCTGTAGCTATTACCCACCTCTGGTGTATGTTAAGCCCAAAACTGAGGAAAGGTGGGAAGAGCCACCTCTCCCCAGAGACTGGGAAAGGACATCAGAGATGGCATCTCAAACTTGTGAGATATATTTCCTTCTGCTGTCATGAGTATAAAACAATAACTGGTTGTTACTTTTTTGCCCTATAGGAAATCTGAGGTTGCTAGACCCACATGGCTCCTACTGTTAACTGCTCAATGCCTGGCAAAGTGGAAGGAACAAAAGTGAAAATTTTTGACTTTGTGAAAAATTCTGAAAAACATGAATACCTAGTGCAAGCATGGAGGGGATTGCTCAAAGGTGAAAAGCCAAAAAAAAAAAAAAAAAAGGCAGAGAGGCCAAGACGGAGGGCCTCTTTTTGACCGAGGAGATGGCAAAGAACAGGCTTCCTCTGTCCAGGAAGCTAGCTAAAGAGATCTTCAAAACAGCAAGTAAAGTCTTACAGTGACCTAGGAAACTGCAGAACTGGCTGGGGGCTGCAGGCTGCAGAAGCAGCCGCTAGAAATACTGAATGGCATTGGAAGGTGTGATCCATGAAAGCTGCTATTTGTTCTACACATCCTTCTCTTGATGTCTCACTTTATCAATATCAACTGTAAGCTTCATCAGCCCCAGGGCAGGCTTTGGAGGCGGTCTACCACTGGAACACCCTTTAGCAGCACCTTTGCATGGCAGTGAAAGCAGCAGTGTTTTGAGCTGATGTGTGTAGGTACTATGCTGTTTGAGCCCCCAGATCTCCTGCCTGGTACCATGAAGAAAGGCTACTGCAAGCTGCTCGGCTGAAATGTCCCCTGGTACTTTAGACAACACCCTGCCTACTCACACTGCTGAAACATTTGAACTCAGAAAAATAAAGCTGGTGATGAGACTTGAAGAAACTGACGTTAGTGTGCCTCTACACTGGTAGCCCCTGTTGTTTTATTGATCTTTATGCGTATGACAGCCTATTTAATAGATCTTCCTGAGTTCCTGACCTGTGCTGGTGCACTAGCCTAAACTGTGAGCCTGTCTGCTGTGTTTCCAGGAAATCCTGAAAGTGCTTGCTGGCCAAAACAAGCCCTACACATCAACGCACAGCCTTCCATTCCTGTCCTGATCAAGCCTCTGAACAGTTGCTGATCTCCTCCTCAATACATTTACATCCAGTTGTCTCCTTTAAGAAGAAAACAAAACCACAAGAAAAACTAATGAAGGCAAAACTCAGTCCTCTGTAGCATGACATAGAAAGGTTATGTGGCCTTCCACATCAGTGTGCTTTGCTACCCTTTGCAGACCATGCCAAGCATTTAAAAGGCTTAGGTAGGGCATGTGTCTAAAAGAGGCAGGTGAAAATGATTGTCTCTTGTAGCTCTCCGGCCCTTGCAGATACCTACATGCTTTGTGTGACCCTTAACTTTTGAGGAAAATGTTGCTTTGGCTGCCTTAAACCTTCTAACCAGCACTTGCTGTCTGTGCTTCAGTTTTCCAGATGCATGCATCGCTATAGTTTTGAAAGCTGCTTAAGCATTATTTATAGGGTTTTGCACTCCCTTACACTCCAGAATTCTAATAAAGGTCTTCATCAACCATTTAGTAGTAGTAGGCGGTAAAGGTAGTTCCTCCTTGAATACATATTATGTTAGCTGTGCTAGCAAGTCAGGCTGTGTTAGTAGGGAATGTTGGGCGGGTTTGAAGATTTAGTCATTGTGAGCTGCTGTAAGCCATATGTGTTAGGCAAATCTAGCACAGATTTCAGACTAGCTGTAGCGCATAGTGAAGGGAAGTACATCTTTCTGGGCATGATTTTGGAATGTGTATGTTAGGACAGCTAGTGGAAGTATGGATTTCACTGGGTGTTGTAGAGGGGCACAGGTGTGCCTACCCATAGGGCTATCAGTAGGTGGTAGCCTTTACAACTCCTACTAAAAGTGCCTTTTTAACAGAAACGCATATCTTGGTTGCAGCAACTATTAAGCTATGGTACCAGGTTGCTCAGCCACCAACAGATTTGTTACCATGGAGGCAGCCAGAGAGCAGGTAGCCCATCAGTCCTGAATGGGTGATAAGGTTTCCTTGTTCTGCCACTGTCCTGCCACCATTGTAGCCACTCTGTGTGAGTGTCCTCAGCTGTATTGTATGAGCAACACAGGTTTTTGCCAGAAATGGTGCTACACCATTCTGTTCTAAGAAGAATCCTTCCTTCCAAGAGCACTGTCTCGTTGTCCTCATTTGTTGCTTTGTTTCTGTCCACTTTTTCTTTCTTTTGATGTCTCTGTAGGGAAGGGCAAAGGAAGTTGCGTTTGTTGCAATAACTGCAGTTAAAACTTGTTGGCAACGCAGCAGCGGGCTTGCAAAACTGCAGTTCTCCACTGGTGAAATGTCCAAATATGCTCGTACAAACTGCTTTGTATTTCTGCCTCTAAGCACTGTAATGTAAAGTACCTGAAGTTTTGTTAGGAGTTTAAAAATAAAGCTTATTCATGTTCTTTCCTTCCCCTCTGCCCCCTCAGAAAACAAAAGGGAACATTGAGTATGTGAAAGACTTATGAGATGCTCTAGGTGTGCTCTGTGGTGAGGTCTGGCTGTCCCGTCATGCTTTGGGGGAGCAGCAGCACTCTGTGCAGCACAGACTGTGGAGTACCCAGCTAAGAAATTACTTTGGAGAAGATATCTCTTCCCCTTTCAGTTATCCTTGCATGGCAACATGTATTACACAGAAGTAGAAGCGGGATGTTCACTTAAATGTGTCTTTTAAACTTTGGTTACTTCAAAATGAGGTGCTTGGTTATTCATATTTGCTTTGAAGTGTACCTTGCAACATAAATGAACTCTGAGCAAATAACCTTGTGTAGTGTCACAAGGAAGCAGCTGTCAGCAAAGCTGGTTTTAAAAAAACAACAACAAACCCAAACCACCAGAAAGCAGTCCTTGAAAAAGAGCCCTTCTTTCTCAATAAAGCACACAGATTGATTGTCCTTATAACTGAAGCTGGTTTTGAAATTGCTTGACATCTGCAAATGGATATTTAATCTTTTTTCCAGCTAGTGATGGTGAGTCCAACTTCAGAGCAGTATGACAGTTTGCTCCGGCAGATGTCAGAGAGAATTGATGAGGGATGTGGGGAGACCATCTATGTCATTGGTCAAGGATCAGGTGAGTATAGATTCCTCAGGAAAAAACCAAAAACCATTAAAATTATTAGAAAAACCTAGTTCATCTAACTGGACTGCTGCTGAAGGTAGTGCTTACTTCTCCAGAATAAGTTGGAAACCTCCACAAAGTATAGCAGAACATGTAGGACAAATTCTTTTATTTTATTCCTGCCAGCAGCTGTCTTATGTAACATATTTTTTGTATAAAATCATCCAAGTTCCTTTTTGGAAGTAAGGCATAAGTTGTCTAGGCACACCAGGAAACGATGAAGGATATGAAATTATAGTAACGGTTTTAGTACAGACGTCCTCGATGTCTGAGGGAGGTCTTTTTCTGTCTGGTTTCATTAAATTCTCCATTGTAAGTAACAGTATTTGTACTGTACAGGAATGTATTTGAGATACTTCAGATAGCCGAAATACCTGCTGCTGACTTTCTTTGTTAGTGTGCATTTGTACTATGGAGAGAAAGGTTTTCCTTTCCTCAGCAGGAGGCCTTTATTTTTATGTTAACTTGGGTATGACTGCAGTCATTCGCCTTTGCAGATTTTAGCAGCTAGCATTGATTACCTCTTTTTCACAATTTGAATATATGCATCTGATGCTGGTACAGTAATATTGAACATGGCCTTGCTTTGAAATTTCAGTTTCTT
Source organism: Falco naumanni (assembly GCF_017639655.2). Taxonomy (NCBI): domain Eukaryota; kingdom Metazoa; phylum Chordata; class Aves; order Falconiformes; family Falconidae; genus Falco; species Falco naumanni. The sequence goes on from NC_054058.1 coordinate 35,196,609, forward strand.
TTCTGAATGCAAAAAAATTGTCTATGGCTGTCATAAAGCTGAAGGCATGTTTCAAATATATTAGATATCTGCTGGATATCAAGTTGTTACAATCAAACATTCTACTAGTTACTATGTTTAAGGAAGAATACAAAACCCTAGTCATCACTGCCAAGGTTGGCTGAGATAATGTAGGGAGGGAGCTGCGTTACCTCAGAACAGTGTGCTTTTGGGGCTTTCCTGGTGTCTTGCAAAGCAGCCAACATAGAAGAAAGGCCAGGATTAGATGGCCAGTGGTCGTGCAGCCAGTATCGCAGAGATAATGCTCTTGCCTCCCAGTGAGCTTCCCACATGTAGTCCAATTTCTTGGTATTTGGGATAACCACATCTGCAGCAGAGAACTAACAAGCTGGGCTAGTAACTGCTTTGTCTTCTAGGATACCCTGTGAGGGTGTTAACTGGTGGTTGTTGCAGTGATGTACTTGGATATAGGCATTTCTTTCTTACAAGTATGAGCTAAGACTTCTGACTTCATTTTGGATTGCTGCATAGTCAAGGAAGATGGGGATCTTTTCTGTGAATTGGAACCAGAAAAAAAATCTTTATAATGCTGTCCCAGTTGCTCCTTCTCATTCACTTTGAGTGTCTATGATTTTGATCATCATGGATACCCAACTCAGATGACTGAGAAGCTAGTGAAGACTGCCAGGAAGCTCACTGCTTCATCAGTAGTGATCCTTCTCTTTCTCACTTGGCCTTTACACCTCTCCTGTCCCCTACTTCTCATTCCCCTTCTATGACCCAAGACCCCAGCTGTGGTGCTTTTTGCTTTCCCCACCATCTCAACAGCTTCTCAGCCAGCTTATGAGTTGGGCTGGAAACCATCCAGCAAATCTACTTGTTGTAGAGATGTGCAGTAGTTAAAATGCTGCTTAGTTCATGCAAACTGCAGTTACTGCCTTCCAGCTGATGAGTCAGCTGTGCATATGCATGCACACACAGCAATAGCTTTGGACATCCAGGTGCGTGTGGCTCTGTACCTTGGTTTGTTGGTTGTTTTTTTTTAATCCACAGAGGAGATTCTGTCCTGAAGTCTGTGCAGCTTCTCAGCACCTGGGTTAGGAGAGAAGCTGAGAGCTGTGGTGGCCTTGGAACTGCGTAGATAGTTGCCACTGGCTTGCTCTGACTGTCAGCTCTTTGCTTGGGTGAGCTGTTCAGAGGCAGCGTGCCTTCTTGCTGTTTTCAGGCCTCGTGCTGTCAGCATTTCTTTCAAAGTGCCAGGACGAAGGCAGTGAGACATGCCAAAACCACTGTTCTAACTGGAGTATGGAGGGGCTAAAGAAATTGCTGTGCAGGCCAGACTTGCAGAAATTGTGTACCTAGGATGTGGTTTTATAAAATAAGCTGATTGTTTAAATTGGTCCCATGTTTACCGGTTAATTGTGGTGATACTTCAGTCAGAGCTTTCCTTTTGTTAATGCTTTTCCCTTTATTGCAATGCAAGAGGAGATGTTTTATCTGACTGAAGGAAATCGCACGAAAAGTACTTTCAGCATGTGAAATAAGGGAATTAGACAGTCTTTTTTGCCAATCCGTAAGTATTTGCTTGTAGAAATTGTGAAGTAAACTCCTCTAGATTAAAGACGGTGCTTTTCTAGTGTGTTTTAAGTCCTCTATGGGCTAAAGGCTTAAAGACTGTCCCTTTTTATTTTGGGCAAAGGGTGCTTATTCTGTTTACATGGCTGACGTCTCCAGTCTGCATAAAGTTCTGATCAGTGTGAAAATCCCAGGCAGAGTGCTGCTGCTGCTGACCATTGCAAGGTGGTGCTCACTGACTGTCCTTTGTCTCTTCAACATCATGCTAGATGGAACTGAATACGGTCTGAGTGAAGCAGACATGGAAGCATCCTATGCCACGTTGAAGAGCATGGCAGAGCAGATAGAGGCAGATGTGATCCTCCTGCGGGAGCACCAGGAGGCAGGGGGCAAGGTGCGCGACTACCTTGTTCGGAAACGTGTGGGTGACAACGACTTCCTGGAGGTCAGGTGAGGAGCCAGGTGGAGACAAAGTTAGTCAGCAGCCCAGCTGCATTTTTACCGTGTGAGCAGTCCATGATGCTGAGCCAGCAACGCTGATTCGAATCTGGGTGTTGTAGCTACCCAACAAAGGGAATTGAGCTTGACCACTCCTTTGCTAATGAAATGGCCTTTTTGTTGTTGTTGCTGTCTCTTTTGTGTTTGTGGACATTTGCCTGTGTTTAGCTGAGAACTGTGAAGCTTTCTGGGTGACAGCTTCACAGTTTGGGGATCTTTTGTGTGCTGAATCCCAGTAGGGAGTCACATATGTGCATGTGTGTCTGTGTGTGTGCATATATGCACACTGCTGGGACACAGTAATTTTGATGAAGGGTTCAGTTCTATTCCAAGACTGTGGTGATCCAAGTCACCTTTTAATGCACATGAAATAGCTTGTGTAGCATGACTTGAGAGTCTGTCCAGACCTGGATAGAATGGATTTCCAACATTTCCCAACAACTATAATAGCCACCTTTATCAGAGGCAAGGAAGGAGATTGCTGCCTGAGAGGGTTTTCCCCTAAAATGTTTTATTGTTGTTTGAGCTTTTACTTTTCTGGGAACAGCAATTTCAATTTCTGTGCTCTCCCTAGGACCTGGTGCTATTGCAACATGAAGAGTATAGAAAAGCAGAGGTATTCTAGACCAAGTTGGGATTTAGTCTTTCTTTTAAACTGCCACAGTGTATATGTTGGATTGCAGAGACTAGCAGTTGGAAGAGCATGTATGGCATCAAGCAATGTCAGGTTCAGCTGACTGTGTTCTGGACACGACTGACATGTTTCCGCAGTCTTCCACATCCCAGTTCCCAGAGTCTGAGATCTCTGCTGTTAACTAACGACTGTGACAGAATCTCTGCTCTGCTTGTGAAGGTTTAACATTTTTTAATCTCTGTTTGAATGTTAGGGAGAAAAAGCTAGTTATTTGCAGGAGCAATGGTGTTTGGCATTTGGGGGGTTTTTTGATCACTTGTTTGTTTCTTCAGTTACCATATTTTACCAGGTTCCTTTTACCTTTCCCCTCCAGGGTAGCAGTGGTTGGCAATGTGGACGCAGGAAAGAGCACGTTGCTGGGTGTCTTGACACATGGTGAACTAGACAATGGCCGAGGCTTTGCTCGGCAAAAGCTCTTCCGCCATAAACATGAGATTGAGTCAGGTCGCACCAGCAGCGTGGGCAATGACATTCTGGGCTTCGACAGTGAGGGCAACGTGGTGAACAAGCCTGACAGCCATGGTGGCAGCTTGGAATGGACAAAGATCTGTGAGAAATCCACCAAGGTCATTACTTTCATTGACCTGGCAGGTCATGAAAAGTACTTGAAAACCACCGTCTTTGGCATGACTGGCCATTTACCTGACTTCTGCATGCTTATGGTAGGTAGCAAGAAAGACGTACTGTACGGGGCTGTTCACAGCTTTAACAGCCTCAACTTCTTTCGTATTGCAAAGTCCCTGGGGGGTGGTGGAGGGAAGCAGCATCTCCCAGGGGTGGAGAGCAGAAGTCACTGTATCTCACCAGGACTCTTGAGGCAAGTGCCCTGGGACTGACACTCCCAGACAGGCCTAAGGTGTATGATTTTTGAAAACTGAAAGATTTCTAAATTCCAGAAAACCTGGTTAAACCAAGGAGAAATGAGTCCTTAGTTAGTGTCCAACAGCATTTGAAATGCACTGGGTCTGCTCATACAGTCCCAGTGACATATCTACAATCTAATCACAGCCTACTGCATGTCTGACACAAGACCTTCTCTGTAGCCCAGCAGGAGGAACATTTACATCCCTGTATCTTGTATCCCTGGTGTAGGTTGGCAGTAATGCTGGGATTGTTGGAATGACCAAGGAGCACTTGGGCCTGGCGCTTGCACTTAACGTTCCTGTCTTTGTTGTGGTGACCAAGATCGACATGTGCCCTGCCAACATCCTGCAAGGTGAGTCCGACCAGCTCTCTCCAGGGCTGTTTCTTACCTCTGTATGTCCTCTGCTTGAGTTGAGGAATTACTGCTGGAGAAAAATGGCTTGATCTGCTTTTGACTGCATCTTAAACATCTTCCAGAAATCTCTTTTTTTCCCTTGCCTGTTTTGTAGGCAGTTCACTCATAGTCACCATTTCAAAATTACCTGAATTGGAGGACTCACCTGGGTAACCAGTAAAGTGTTTGCTACAGGGTTTTGCTTAGCTGAGCTCTAAGGGGAGAAGCATACAGTTGGGTTTGTGCCTTTGCTTTCTTTCTGGGTATTTAAACCTGGAGGGAAACCCTGGAAGTTCTCTTGAAAGCTGCTTTCCTCCTCGCCCACGGTTTGAGTGTCATCTTAAGCTTCAATCAAACTTATTGTCCAGCAGCTGTTAGGTGAAAGGGCAGCTGCTTTTTACATCCTGCTCACCTGGGCACTTCTCAAGATACACTGGTATAACTACAGCAGCTCCGTCCTGTGTCTGAACAACCAGTGCATAATAAACCATGGTTCAAAGCAGCTGCTTGTGGGCTATGGTAGCAGGACTGGACTAGACACAGGCGGGGATGGCAGTGAGCAGCAGGGGCTAGCAACATTTTTGCTCAGCAGCAGTTAAAGCAGCACCTCTAACCCCAGCAGTGTCCCTTTAACCTACGCTTGACGTTTTTTCAGGCTGTGATCAACTCTCACCTTTAACATTCTCTTGATGTGTTTCTCACACCTTCAGGAACATGCTGTGGTTAATGAGAGCAATGTTTTTTTTCGATAATCAGTCCTAAGAATCAGGAAAGTGAATGCTCCCGGTACCGTCCGTGGTTAGTTCATTATGTTTCAGGTAAACAGATGCATATGATCAGAAGATTATCTAAATGTGTCTGTAATAGATGTTCGGCAGATAAACTAAGGCCTGACTAAGATAATAACTGGGAAGGAAGGAGAGTCTTTGGCTCTGGGTGAGGAGAGAAGAGCTGCTTGTGGGAGAAGCCACTCCCATGTCCTCTTCTGTTTGTATTAAATAGACGCAAGCTTTGACTCGTGTGTCTTTGAAGAGCAGATGGCATGATTAGATGTTTGTGTTTCTTTATCCAAAAACATTACTTTCCCCATAGGCAACAATTTGTTCACAAAAAACATCTAATTGGATGACAATCATAGCATATAAATGATTTGCTCTTTTAAGCCATATTGGCCTTTTTTTTTTTTTTTCTCACTGTAAGGCACTTTGCAGGAGGCTGATGCTGGTACATCAGGTAATGCCCCTGCTAGTTGATAGATATCAGACTTAGAAAATAAATTGAAGAGAGGCAAAAGATTAAAGCTGGGAGCCATGAGATTCGTCCCAAAATATTTATTTCTGGATCTGGTCCACCTACACTGTCCTAGACTGTGATGGTGACCTTTACCTCTTACATGCTTCTCTAACATTCTAGGGCAGGTTGATTGCCAGGGAATATCTGTTGAGGTTTGTTTGGTCAAAATTGATTTCTAATTCACATGTTCTCAAATATTTCAGTTCCTGAGTGCTGCTGGTTTTCTTTGAATTCAACATGAAAAATCCTTTATAGGAAGAGGAAATACCTTGTAACTCCTTAAAGCTACTTAATGGACAGCTATAAAATGTCTACTTCACAGCATTGCACTTGCAGATGCAAACACTTATGTCTGTTCGTGTATGATGTCGCTTGGCAGCAGGCTAGCTGGCATGAAATGGAAGATGGAATGGCTCCAAAGTCCTACCTGGGCTGCAGCAAACTCATAGTCTCATTCACGCACCTTTAGCCATCTTCTCCTGTCTATTTGTGACAAGAACACCAGTCTCCCTTCAGGGAGAGACCCCACAAAAGCGATTTGTAAAGACGGGAGATGCTGCCCTAACAATATTCATTTCACCCTTTAAGAAACCCTGAAGCTGTTACAGCGACTGCTGAAGTCCCCAGGGTGCAGGAAGATTCCCGTGCTGGTTCAGAGCAAGGATGATGTCATTGTAACAGCCTCCAACTTCAGCTCAGAGAGGTAACGGGAGTAGAGGAGAGTCATTTCTCTTTCGATCCTATTTGGAGACTGGGTGAGAAGATTCAGAAGGAGAGTCCATTGTCTAGATATGTGAAGGTTGCATTTGCCATGTGGTGTGTTGATTCCATAAGAATGTGTTGATTCTGAGCTTGACCTGCTTGTGTTCCCCTCTCTGAGACAGAAATGAGAGGCTGCTTCTGGGCAGTCTGCAGAAGATGGCAGGGTGTTCGGCTTCCTTCCATCCTGGAACCTTACACCTTTTCCTGAATGTCATTAGAAGGCAGAGGCAGTGTTGCAGGTTTTCAAACATGGGGTGTTGTTCATCTGACAGCTTGCCAGGCTCTCCCTTCCTAGCAGTATTGAATTCAGTCCCAAAATTTTGGATGTCTCCCTACATGTAGAATCCCAGGCAGGGAGGTGAACTAACTCCATTTTCATCAATTTTCCTTTACAGAATGTGCCCGATTTTCCAGATTTCAAATGTCACTGGGGAGAACCTAGATTTGCTGAAGATGTTTCTTAATCTCTTGTCTCCACGGACCAGTTACAGGGAAGAAGAGCCAGCAGAATTCCAGATAGATGATACTTATTCTGTCCCAGTAAGTGGCCTATTATTTGGCAGAATTTTCTGTTCCTCCTTTTAGTTTGAAGAAGGTATCTTCCCTACCGAGGGGAGTTCTAGAGCTCTTCTGCTAGCATGGTCTTACTGTTTTTTCTTTTTTGGCATAGGGTGTAGGAACAGTTGTGTCTGGGACAACACTGAGGGGCCTAATCAAGCTCAATGACACCCTGCTGCTGGGGCCAGATCCCCTTGGCAACTTCCTCCCTATTGCTGTCAAGTCCATCCACCGCAAGAGAATGCCCGTCAAAGAAGTGCGGGGAGGCCAGACTGCCTCTTTTGCTTTGAAAAAGGTGAGATAATCTGCTCCAGGCCCACAGAACAGAAACCACCCTCCTAATTTTAGAGTGCTCTTGGAGTTCAGCTGCAGTGAGACTGCTTTTGCAAAGCCCAGCTACCTCATTTTGCAGTGGAATAAAATCCCATAGAACCTCTGTGGATCCTATACCCTGGTTATTCCACCTGACAGCTGCCAGTGATAGTGGTGGGACCCAAGGTAATGAGGAGTGTTGCAGACATAACAAAATGGAAGCATTGGTCTCCTTTTGTGCTGGAACTGCATTAGTATCCTGGGCAGTATATGCATGCTGTTCCTCTCAGCTTGTAGGACCAGCAGCATGATTTGGGATTTAAATATTACCAAAGCTGATGTGATTCCTCCCACAAAAGCTTTCTGTCAATAGAAGCTGCACTGATTTTAAGGGGATATAGTTTAAGCTATACCAAAATTCATGTGGTCAGGCTTATCACATTGTGTTAACAGACATCGTGATTTTGGAGAGATCATCTGCTTGGATAATGTGCAACTAGGATGTATGTTTTGATTTAAAGGATGAGGGAGTTAAAACTTCTCTGTTGGTGTCCAGCATTCCCACCACTTTAACTAAAGCTTCCTTAGAAACTTCAGCTGAAGCTGGGATTTTGAAACCTTTGCATAACATTGTTACATACTGCTAAACAGCTTCTGCTTTGCCTTTTGGTGAGCATAAGTTAGTATCTCTGAAATCCCTTAGGATCCTTCTGGATGCAGTCAGCCAGAGAAGCAAATTTATTCCCTGGAGAATCACGCTAAGGTTTTTTGTGTCGCTGCTTTTTAGATCAAGCGTTCTTCCATCCGGAAAGGCATGGTAATGGTGTCACCCCGCCTGAATCCACAAGCATCGTGGGAGTTTGAAGCAGAGATTCTGGTGCTTCATCACCCCACCACCATCAGCCCACGATATCAGGCCATGGGTATGTGTCTCAGCATTGCCTCGTCTTTATTTCCCGGTGGTAACAGTTTGTATCAGCTCTAGCCTGAGATAATTTTGCTCCCTTGTGGCTCTGTCAAACTGAATATAAGCTATAGTTCCTGGTTTTACCTTTCCCAGCAATGTGTTAGAGAGAGGGGAAGGAGCTGACGGCGGGAATAGGGAGGCTGTAGGTAAAAAGATGTGTGACTCCAAGTGTACTTGTAGCCTGCCTGAGCCAGAGCGCTGTGGTGCAAAGATTCTTCAGCTTCAAATGCTGATGTAAAGATGTGTTTTGGGTCCTGCCCTCTAGCCCAGCTGCTTGGTGTGTAGGATTTTGTTGGGGGTGCTTCAGGAAAGTTTCCATTTGAAGGCAGCTGTTCTAGTTTGATTGTGTTTTCTTTTTGAGGATTGAACAAAAGGAGCTGTGTGACCCACATAGTCTTTGGTACACAGTAGATTTTTACATTGCTGACTCAGTGCTGTTAGCTGTAGGGTAGCAAGAGATGCCTTACATGTCTCTCTGAAGCTTATTCCGCTGATGGTACTGGCTGTTGAGATCCTTTTACATTTGTATTTGCAGTGCATTGTGGCAGCATCCGTCAGACGGCCACGATTCTCAGCATGGACAAGGACTGCCTGCGGACGGGGGACAAAGCCACAGTGCACTTTCGCTTCATCAAAACCCCAGAATATTTGCATATAGACCAGCGGCTGGTCTTCCGTGAAGGCCGCACCAAAGCTGTGGGTACCATCACTAAGGTAAAGGCTGAAGTCTTGACTTTTTTCTGCCCATTAGCTACTTTCGGCACTGAGAAGCCAGCAGGAGAATCCAGATAGCTGTGGAAAATTGAGAGAAGAGACCGTCCTTCGATCACAAATGTCAGCCCTGACGTGGGTTGTGGATGACCAGTGTGCTTTGTTGTGTGGTGGGTCTTCAGCTGGTGTGAATGAGAGAATGTGAAGGTGGGGGATGAGCCAGCTGCCTCCTGGTTCTTCAGGCTCAGTCTCTTTCTGACAGCTTGTAGCTGGTCTCTTTGAGTCATGTTGTGGAAGGTTGAGTGTCACCTCAGCCGAGTGACCCTTTCCACCCTGTAAGGGTTCTTGAGGGCAGCTCAGAGGCCTAGGTTTCTTTGAACAGCTGTTGCTGCATTCTTCTCGTGATGGCTATTGGTATCAAATCTCTTGAGGCTTTTTGTTAAAAAGCAGCGTTGAACCTTGCCAGATTGGCCTAGCTATTTTAGTGCTCATTTTGGCCTCTCCCTTTGTAATCTGCAGTTACTTCAGACCACCAATAACTCACCAATGAACTCCAAGCCACAGCAGATCAAGATGCAGTCAACCAAGAAGGGAGCTGTTACGAAACGAGAGGATGGTGTTCCTCCAGCTGGGACGGCAGGTGGAGGCCCGCCAGCTGGGGACGAGGTCCCCTCAACAGCTGCAGCACCACTGACACCTACTGCCCTGCAACCATTGGTAAGTGAGGAAAATATGTCTGTCCTAGCTGTTTGCATCTTGGTTTCATCTGTTGGAGGAAGGGCACTCTAAAGCACAAGCATTATCCCCTCATACCCTTGAACTCACCTTGGGCCTCAATGTGTGACAGAAACAAATAGAAGCATCAGTAGTGTCACAGCAGAAACCAGAATTCTCTGATGCTCATGGCTGACCTTTCAGCAGCTAGCAGCTTAGGGTTCTGGGACAATTCAGGTTGGACCTCAGGAAGTGTCTAGTCTAACCTCCTGCTCTAAGTGGGATTAACTGTGAGGTCAGACCAGGTTGCTCAGGGTTTTATCCAGTCATGTCTTGAAAACCTCCAAGGTGGAAGACTGCACAACCTCCCTCAGCAACCCGTTTCACTGCTTGACTGTGCTTATAGTGAAGAAGTCTCTACATATACCCAGAAGCTGAACTACTGAAGCATCTAACAACCAGTCACAGAATGGGTTTCTACTGTCTGAATCAGAAGTAGAACATCCCTGCTCTAGGGAAATGACAACCTAAGTAGTAGTATTAGGCACAGGTCGTCTGCCTTGTCAAGGAGGGAGGATGGAGATGTCCGAGGAGAAAGAAAGGCTTATCTCTTTCTAGAGAAATTTATCCAGGTGGTTTTGTTAGTTAGGACTTCTCAGCTCAGCTTGTCCAAGAAAGGTACCTAGCTTTTCTGGGTCTGAAAGGAATGGAAACTCAATTCTAACTGCAGGCTTTGGGAGCTATTTCTCAGCTTTATTACTGATAGAAGAAAGGTCTTCTCCTTTTAGTGTACTTAGCTAGTAAGTGAAAGGTTCAGGAAGCGATTCTGTCAAGAGACCTGGTCAGTGTTCCCCCCTCTTAGTTCTAGCTATCTTGGTTGCCACTGGTCAAGTCTTGTCCTCTTGAGCCAGGCTGGCTGCTGAAAGAGGGCCCTCTGGCAGGGGTCCTCTGCCTTTGCATGTGCCTGTGGCTTCTTAATGATCCCCCATCTCCTCCTTGTCTTGTTGTAGCGTCACTGTGGTTGCAGGTAGTGCTCCCAGCTTGCTCTTTGTTTTGTCCCTCCCCCTGAGAGTTTGTGTTGCTTTTGTTCTTGCTTACCTCTGCCTCTCTCTCCTTGCTGTCTCCCCTCAGCCTGCACTGGATGAAGAGCCCCACATCCGTGAGGGCAATAAGGTATTTGGCTGCTTTAAAGGAGAACGGTGGTGGGCTTGCTGGCTTGAGGCTGGGAACAGTTAGGTTAGCAAGAGAGCCCTGGTAGGGGGGTTGGGGGCCTTTCCTTCCATTCTGCACAAAGCCAAGGGAGCCTGAGGCCTTGGTTTCTCAGATGCTGAGCCCCATGGCACTTGCTGACTCTCATGGGAGTGAAATGTTCAGAAAATTGGGAAATCAGGTCCTTTCCAGCTTGAAGGGCTGAACTTCATGGTATATCTGACTCCTCCTTCCTTCATGGTGTGTCTGTCTGCCTTCTCTCCTCCCTGCAGTGGTAGGAGGTTGCTCAGTCACAACTGCTGTCCTGCTGTCTGGGTGTGTATGTAATCCATCCGAACTCCTGCTGTGTTGATACTCTGATTCAGAGGTCACTGCACACTAAAGTGTCTCTTCTTGTTTTCAGTCAAAAGTCGGAGGAGGAGGCCGGCGACGTGGGGGTCAGCGCCATAAAGTGAAGTCTCAGGGAGCCTGTGTGACTCCTGCCAGTGGCTGCTGAATTTCTTACTCCTCCTCCCTCTGAGGAATTCCTCCCCTTCCCTTCATTTCTTATCCAAAAGATCCAGAGCAGCTTAAACCAAAACCCATCCCAGCTGATTGGCTGCAGAAGAATCGTCTCTCCTCGCTGAAGGAAGCGATGAAGAGCATAATTTATAAGCTAATGAAGGTGATAAGACACACAGAACTGAGTAACTGACACCTTCCTCCTCCCCCCATCGACACATTTTTGTACATCATGGGCTTAGTTTTTATTCTTAGTTTTTATTATATTTTGTGTGCATGAAGATGAGAGTCTGGATAGAACTGCAAAGAGCCAGTTAGCTGCCTCCCTCCTCCCTCACCCCTTTCTGTCCACAGGACTTGCTGCTCTCCTCCTGTTTGCTGTCTCAGATCCAGGGATTAGCAAATGCCTGAAATTTCAGACTTGCAAAGGTTAAAACATGTTGTTAGGATGGCTCCATAGGGCATTGTTTCCTCACCACTGCAGCCCTGTGCCAAATATGTTTCTGGATTCCCTCCATCTTAAACTGTTCCTGAGTGGGTTTAATTTAGTGACTGAAGTTTGATAGAGATAGTAAGAAATTTCATTAGTTGGAAATCTAAGAAAGAAACAAATAGGAAAGCAGTTCTTGATGTTGAGGAATCCTATACTGAATATCCTTCTCAAATACGTTGATAGCACTTAAGATTTTAATTAGAGACAGAATGAAATGGGCAGACATTTGCCCATCCTGTTTCACTTCCCGTCATGCTGCTTTTTCTATTGTTTGTTCAGTGCGCAGTGGAGCAAATCTAACCTGCCTCTGAAGGCTGCAGCAGCTCAATTGACAGTATTAAGAATATAGTGCAGGAGCACTTGGTCCATCCCTTGAGCCAGGGAAAGCCTCACCTCGATGGACAGAGATCACAGGTGGTAATATACTTCTGAAACAGAGACACCAGGGAAACGTGACCTCCACTTGATTTTGTTTACTCCAAGGTTTCCCAAATCTTTTCTGGAACTCACTGGCCAAACTTTGCCATGGCAGAGGCAAGATTTGTCTTCTTCCCTCTTGGATGAAGAGGCCAAGGATGAATTAGTACTAAAATTATAGAAATACTTTCAGGTTTGAAAGTATGTGGTAATTTTTCTGACTTGCATTTAATTTTTTTTAAGATTGTGGGTTTTTTTATGACAAATTCTGGCTTCTCCAGGAAGGCCCTGCAAGGACGGTGTGTAAATTAACTGTATTGTTACCATGCTTTTTAACTCTGCTTTGTGCAAGTGATCAACTCTGTGCTGATTTTGATGTCTCCTTCTAACACTGCCTCTTGGTTCTCATGAGGACAGGAGTGATCCTCTGCCAGCTTGTGGTGAGCTGTGGGAGCATTTTGAGGGAGGAGGTGGTATCCTCAGCAAATCGTCGCTCTCCCCAGCAGGTGTGGTCGGCCTCGGTTTCTTTGAGGGCTTCCTCCTCCAATGAAGGACTTTAATTAGAGGGAGACTGTAAAGTTTCTGTCCCTCCTTAGCGGGTTGTTCCTGTTTCTCACTCTGTGGCACCTGTGTGCAGTTCATTTCAGTTCACCTTGTGATTCAAGGTAGGCTTTCAAGCGGACAGAGCGACAGCAGGC